>NC_044035.1:190893390-191234301 GCF_901765095.1 Microcaecilia unicolor
ATTAGTAGGTGATATTAATTTGCATCTTGATAACCCTAGGGATGTTAAGACAAAGAGCCTACTTGATTTTCTCGCCTCCTGGTGATTCCTTCTGCCACATTCCCAATCATCCCACACTAGGGGTCATCTGCTGGATCTGCCGGCACACGGAGAATTTCCACCTGGATGACCCATCCTGGTGCCATGTCCCTTGTTCAAAAAATAAGACTCTGAAGTTCATTCTTTACTGGAGCAAAGCTACTAGATCTTTTTAATCCATTGTCCACCTCTCCTTCTTTTAATTTGAGAGGCAGAATTGATCCTGTAAAATTCTGGTCTGGAATCTTTGATAGTCCACAGCTTCCAGATGTAGACAGCGAGGATTTTCTTTGTTAAGTGGGATGAGTTATGTTCTACCCTGGATAGTATGGCTCCCATCAAAGTTTTGCCCAAACTCACCCATAGGGTGTCACCCTGGTACAATCAAGATATTCTCTTCCTTAAGAGGCAGTGTAAAAAAATAGAGAAAAAGTGCACCAGACATAAATCTGATTAGAACAAAATGCTTTGGAGGAGGGCTATCAGAGATTATAAGAAAAAGATTAGAGAAGACAAAACCCTCTACTATAAAGAGCAAATTGGTTGCAACCACTTAAATACCCATAGAGGGGCATAATCGAATGCGAACACCCATTTCCATGGGCGTCTATCTCTGAGAACGGGTACGTGAAGGGGTGGGGCAAACCGTATTTTGGAAAAAAATGGGTGTCCATCTTTTTTCCGATAATACGGTTTGTGCCTGCCAAATGCATCGGATTTGTGCGGATTTGAGCTGGGTGGTATCGTTTTTCAGCGATAATGGAAACCGAAGGCGCCCAGCTCAAAAACGAACAAATCCAAGGCATTGGGTCGTGGGAGGGGCCAGGATTCATAGTGCACTGGTCCCCCTCACATGCCAGGACACCAACCGGGCACCCTAGGGGGCACTTGTAACAATTTAAAAAATAAAGCTAACTACCTCTAAGTCCATAGCTCTCTTCCCTTGGGTGCTGAGCCCCCCAAATCCCCCCCCCCCCCTCAAAACCCACTGCCCACAACTCTACACCATTACCATAGCACTTATGGCTGAAGGGGAGCACCTAGATGTAGATACAGTGGGTTTTGGGTGCGGTTTGGAGGGCTCCAGTGTACCACCACAGGTGTTACAGGTAGGGGGGGATGGGCCTGAGTCCACCTGGCTGAAGTCCATTGCACCCTCTAACAACTGCTCCAGGGACCTGCATACTGCTGTGATGGAGCTGGATATTACATTTCAGGCTGGCATACAGGCTGGAAAAAAAAGTTTTTAAAGTTGGTTTTTTTTTTGGGTGGGAGGGGGTTAGTGACCACTGGGGGAGTCAGGGGTGGTCACCCCCTATTCCCTCCGGTGGTCATCTGGTCATTTAGGGCACTTTTTTGGGACTTGTTAGTGGAAAAAAAAGGGTCCAAAACAAGTGACCCAAATTCCCGCTAAAAACGCCTTTTTTTGATTATCGGCCAAGGACGCCCATCTCTCCTCAGCCGATAAACACGCCCCAGTCCCGCCTTCACCACGCCTCTGACACGCCCCCGTCAACTTTGGCCATTTCCGCGACAGATTGCAGTTGAAGACGCCCAAAATCGGCTTTCGATTATACCGATTTGGGCGCCCACGGCACCCCCCAGCGGCATGCACCCGGGGCGGACCACCCCCACCGCCCCCCCCCCCACTTGGTACGCTACTGATCCTGGGCTTCCAAATTTAAATTACCTGACTCTTCTTCCCCCCTTTCCCCCTCTAAGTTCCCCCCAACTGTACCTACCATACATGTACCTCATTCTACCTCAATATCACTTTGTATTCATTCATACCATGTATTTGTACAGACTGGAATCGGCTAACGCCGTTAAAGGTTATATGTAAGCCACATTGAGCCTGCAAAAAGGTGGGAAAATGTGGGATACAAATGTAACAAATAAATAAATTTAAGTTAAGCAGAGATAAGACTAAATTTCTTGTGGTAACCAACCTCTTTGACCGTACCATATATAATAATTTTACCACTGACAACACATCCTACCCCCTAGACACTTCGCTTAGGGTACTGGGTGTATTAATTGACAGTTACCTCATGTTCGAGCCTCATGTTTCCTTAGTAGTGAAAAAATGTTTCAGGTCTCTTTATAAGCTGAGGAGAATCAGATCATATTTCTCACCTGACATCTTTAGACTGCTAGTTCAATCCTTGGTTTTAACTCAGTTTGATTACTGCAATTCCATCTATGCTGGATGTAAGGAGGGTGTCCTAAAATGGCTGCAAACGGCCCAAAATACAGCAGCTAGGCTTGACCTCAAGGTATCACATTTTTATAGAGCCCACTCCATTATTATGCAAGCTGCACTGTCTGCCCATTAAAGCCAGGATTATTTTTAAAGTATGTCTTTCAAATATTATATGGCATGACACCGGATTACATGCATTCCTTAATAACTATTCCCCTACGCAATATAACCTCTGGTTCTAGGAACTACCTTAGACTTCATCTTCCAGATTGCAAGAGAGGGTGCTATGTCGGTTCACTCTGCAGACTTTAGATACCAGGGTGCTAAGTGGTGGAACTTACTGCCAATGGCAATCAAGAGTCTGCCTGATTACTTGGTATTTCGCAAAAGACTGAAAACATTCCTCTTTGAGAGGTTTCTACCCATTGATGGAGTGTGTTAGATTGGCCATCAATGGTTTATTATATAGTTCTTATTTGTATCTTATGTGTGCTACACTGCTCTTACTTGATATTTTGTTTATGATATTGTAAACCTTACCTGTTGCTTTATTTATTGTAAGCCATATTGAACTTGAGTATGTTCAGGATAATGTGGGGTATAAATGTCAAAATAAATAATGGTTATGGACTTTTCTTTTAGGAAATTAGCCAAACCTTTTTTAAACCCTGCTAAGCTAATTGCTGTTACCACATTCTCTGACAATGAATTCCAGAGTTTAATTATATATTGAGTGAAGAAATATTTTCTCTGACTTGTTTTAAATTTATTTTATTTAGTAGTTTCATTGCATGCCCCTTGGTCCTAGTATTTTTGAAAAGAGTAAACAAGCGATTCACCTCTACCCGTTACACTCCACTCAGTATTTTCTAGACCTCTATCGTGTCTCTCCTCAGCCATCTCTTCTCCAAGCTAAAGAGCCCTAACCGCTTTAGCCTTTCCTCATAGGGAAGTCGTCCCATCCCCTTTATCATTTTCGTAGCCCTTCTCTGTACCTTTTCTAATTCCACTATATCTTTTTTAAGATATGGCGACCAGAATTGAACACAATATTCGAGGTGCGGTCGCACCATGGAGCGATACAAAGGCATTATAACATTTTCATTTTCGTTTTCCATTCCTTTCTGAATGAGAATGTTATAATGCTGTATCGTTTAAATGAAGATATTGTAACAATTCTGTTTGAAACAATTGAAAATTCTGTTTGAAACTTGCTCTTTTATTTCATGTATTTACTTTTCTACCACCATTCTAGTCCACTTTTTCTACCACCACTTTTCTAGTCACCACCATTCGCCACACATTGCTGCCAATGATGGACAAGTTTTGAAAGCTGTCATGAAATAACTGCACATCTTCTCTTCAACCAGTTGCTCACAGTCCTTTCTATCTCTTCATTTGAGTTGAATAGATGCCCCCAAAGGTATTCCTTCAATTTTGGAAAAAGATTGAAATCACTTGGTGCTAAGTCTGGGCTGTATGTTGGATGGGGTAAGACTGTGAAATCCATCTTCTCAATTGCCACTGTGGTGTTTCTTGCTATTTTTTTATTTGTTGCATTTGTATCCCACATTTTCCCACCAATTTGCAGGCTCAATGTGGCTTACATTACACCGTAATGGCGATCACCATTTCCAGATAGAGAAATTACAGGTTGTATTACATTACAGCAGATGATCTATTTGGAATAAATATTTGCAAAGTATTTCCCATAAAGCGAGAAGTGCAGAGTTAAATAAATTTTCTACACAATAAGAAGGAGAAGGAAGAGTCATGAGGGAGAGGGAGTCTCAGGGTACCTTTGGGGGGGGGGGGGGGAGTCTGGACAAGGAATACAATAGACAGAGAGGATAATGGTATATAGAGCTTTAAGAAGCACCAGTAAGGCAGTGAACCTTTACCAACACATTAAATATATGAAAATGAAGAGGATGGCTATGACTAGACCATGAAAGGATTACGAATGAGCATGGAGTATTTAAAAAGACAGGGGGGGAGGGGGGAATAATAGTAATAAGGGGTTCAATCACGGAATAATGTAAGGTGTTACTATTGGAAGTACGGTTTGAGTTTAATGTAACATGCTGACTATTGTTTCTTTCAGTGTACATGGCAAAAGTGAAGGTAGTAAGGGGGGAGGGGGATAAGAGAGGGTACTGTTAAAAAACAAAAACTGATGATAGCAACTTAAGATTAATGTACATAAGAACGATAGCTTTACAATTTGTTGTGTATGTACTCGGATGTGTTACCAGGTAGAATCATCAATAAAAATGTTGACACATACATTACATCAGATGAATGGTACAATCAGAGAGGCCTATTGTTGTTATTATACAACAAAAGTTCCTCTTGTGCTTCCAAACTCTTCTCAATCATGATGTAATAAAGAAGTAATAAATAGGGCCACAGACCTTTATGTAAGGAGAGTAAATAAAAGCAAGAGAAAAAGGAAACCGATATGGTTCTCCAAGCAAGTGGCTGAGAAAATAAAGGCTAAAGAATTAGCATTCCAGAAATATAGAAAATCTCAAGAAGAGGAACACGGGGAGGAATACCGGATGAAACTGAAAGAAGCCAAGAGAGAGGTACGTCTGGCGAAGGCGCAAGCGGAAGAACAAATGGCTAGAAATGTAAGGAGGGGCGACAAAAATTTCTTCAGGTATATTAGTGAAAGGAGAATGACTAAAAAGGGAATTTGAGACTAAAAGATACAGCGAACCGCTGTGTAGATAATGATGAAGAAAAAGCCAATTTGCTAAATAGATACTTTTGTTCTGTTTTCACTGAAGAAACCGCGAGGGACTGGCAAAAGTACACCTGAGAATGGAATGGATATAGCACCGTTCACGGAAGAGAGTGTGTATCAACAACTTGGAAAGCTAAAGGTGGACAAAGCCATGGGACTGGACGGGATCCACCCCAAAATATTGAGGGAGCTCAAAGAGGTTCTGGCGGGTCCTCTTAAAGATTTGTTTAATAAATCCTTGGAGACGGGAGAGGTTCCGAGGGATTGGAGAACGGCGGAGGTGGTCCCTCTTCACAAAAGTGGTGATAGGGAAGAAGCTGGAAACTACAGGCCGGTAAGCCTCACTTCGGTTATTGGAAAAGTAATGGAAACGATGCTGAAGGAAAGGATAGTGAATTTCCTGGAAGCCAATAAGTTGCAAGATCCGAGACAACATGGTTTTACCAGAGGGAAATCGTGCCAAACGAATCTCATTGAATTCTTTGATTGGGTAACTGGAGAATTGAATCATCGACGTCCTATAGACGTAATCTACTTAGATTTTAGCAAAGCTTTTGACACAGTTCCCCACAGGAGGCTCTTAAATAAACTAGATGGGCTGAAGATAGGTCCCGAAGTGGTGAACTGGATTAGGAACTGGTTGACGGACAGACGACAGAGGGTGGGTGGTAAATGGAGGTCGCTCGGAGGAGGGAAAGGTGAGTAGTGGAGTGCCTCAGGGATCGGTCCTGGGGGCCGATTCTGTTCAATATATTTGTGAGTGACATTGCCGAAGGGTTAGAAGGTAAAGTTTGCCTATTTGCGGATGATACTAAGATTTGCAACAGAGTGGACACCCGGGAGGGAGTGGAAAGCATGAAAAAGGATCTGAGGAAGCTAGAAGAATGGTCTAAGGTTTGGCAATTAAAATTCAATGCGAAGAAATGCAAAGTGATTCATTTAGGGAGTAGAAACCCAAGAGAGACTTATGTGTTAGGCGGTGAGAGTGTGATAGGTACTGAGGGGGAGAGGGATCTTGGGGTGATAGTATCCGAGGATCTGAAGGCGACGAAACAGTGTGACAAGGCAGTGGCCGCAGCGAGAAGGTTGCTAGGCTGTATAGAGAGAGGTGTGATCAGCAGAAGAAAGGAAGTGTTGATGCCCCTGTACAAGTCGTTGGTGAGGCCCCACCTGGAGTATTGTGTTCAGTTTTGGAAGCCGTACCTTGCGAAGGATGTTAAAAAAATGGAAGCGGTGCAAAGAAAAGCTACGAGAATGGTATGGGATTTGCGTTCCAAGACGTATGAGCAGAGACTTACTGACCTGAACATGTATACCCTGGAGGAAAGGAGGAACAGGGGTGATAGGATACAGATGTTCAAATACTTGAAAGGTATTAATCCGCAAACAAATCTTTTCCGGAGATGGGAAGGCGGTAGAACGAGAGGACATGAAATGAGATTGAAGGGGGTCAGACTCAAAAAAGATGTCAGGAAATATTTTTTCACGGAGAGGGTGGTGGATGCTTGGAATGCCCTTCCGCGGGAGGTGGTGGAGATGAAAACGGTAACGGAATTCAAACATGCGTGGGATATGCATAAAGGAATCCTGTGCAGTAGGAATGGATCCTCAGAAGCTTAGCCAAAATTGGGTGGTGGAGCAGGTGGGGGAAGAGAGGTTGGTGGTTGGGAGGCAAGGATAGTGGAGGGCAGACTTATACGGTTTGTGCCAGAGCCAGTGATGGGAGGCGGGACTGGTGGTTTGGGAGGCGGGAAATACTGCTGGGCAGACTTGTACGGTCTATGCCCTGAAAAAGGCAGGTACAAATCAAGGTAAGGTATACACATATGAGTTTATCTTGTTGGGCAGACTGGATGGACCATGCAGGTCTTTTTCTGCTGTCATCTACTATGTTACTATGTCAACGTTTTAATGCTTTGAGTGATCTTCCAATTATCCTTTACAAGTTTGTGAACCTTTCTCACATGAGACTTGTCTGTTGCTTTCATGGGTTGTTCACTTTGATTCTGATCACACAAATCAGCCCTTCCCTGTCCACAACCTTTACATTTTTTGGCCCAGTGACACACAGTACTCACATTAACACAGTCAACAACCTGCATGTAGGTTGGAGGAACTCCCTCAATATTCAGAAATTCTATCACGGCAAGTTGTTCTATCATGATTGCTCACTAAAAGCTTCCATTTCACAAGTAATAGTAAAACAACCTCTTCAACTGAGATTAAGGAAGAGATTTCAAAGTGCAAGTGAACACATGTAGCACATCAGCAGTGCTGTCTGTTGATGAAATATAGAGGTAGAGGTATTAATTTTCTTTTAACTCTCGTATCTAAGTCATCCCCAAACAATAACTTACTCTTGAAAAGGAGCGTACTGAGGCACGCTTTGGAGACAACATCCACTTCCCAGTTCCTTACCCAAAGAAACTGATGAGCCATGACTAAAAGACCAATGGACTTTGCCGAGGTCGTAATAAGATCGTACTTGGCATATACTAAAAACACCAAAGCCATCTCCAAATGCCCAGCTGGTGACATTCCTGCTTCCTCTGCCTCCATAACTGTTAACTGGTCTGACCTGCAACCCTGCTCAAGCTACCGTACCTTCACAGACGAAAGCCTACAGTTCCAAGGTCAAAACCTCAAAGGCCTGTTTCAGCAAATATTGTATACGCCTATCCTGCGGATCCTTGAGGGCTGCTCTACCCTCCACTGGAATGAACGTGTCTTTGGTCCCTGCAGAAATTCTTGCATCTACCTTTGGTACCTGCAACATTCTTTCTCTTCGTTCATAACAGGGTACAACCTTGATAAGAACATGCCATCTTCAAAACTGAGTCTGGCAATTCGCAATCTGCATCTACAATAGCTTTAAACACCTTGGGAAGTGGAAAAACCTGTGCCAACTTCTTATCCCACCAGAAACAGATCCTCCAAGAAGATTCTTAATCTATGCACTGCCTTTGCCATTAGCTCCCTATCACATTGCCCATCCTCAGATTCACTGCTGCTCTCTCATTCACAGTGCAGTATTCTCCAGCCTTTACCTCCACATCGCTTCTTGTAGTCACTAGGGCCCTATAGGCTGTACAGCCCACTGCTGCTCCCCACGATCTTTTACTGTCATTAATCAAGCAATTCTGTGATTTTCTCCTTCCATTTATCCATGACATGATTTCAATAAGTCTCAGCAATGGAATTGTTCCTGACACATAGAAATCAGCTATCATTCAGCCACATCATAAGGTTCCTTGCTTTGACAAGGATCTAATATCGGACTATCACCCTACCGCAAATCTTCCCTTCATCTCAAAGGTAACTAAATATATTGTATCCAGGCACCTGCACACCTTCCTGGAACACACTAATATGCTGCATCTTAATGAAAAGGATTTCCAAAATATCAGAACACTGAGATATAACTTCTAGGCATGCTTATAACTATACAGGCTATTATAGATCAAGATCTCTCCACATTTTACTCAACATACTGTTGGATAAAGGGATCACTGATACAACATGGTATTGGTTCTACTCTTATCTTTCTGCTAGAATGTATCGCATTTCATGGCAAAACGCAATTTCAGATTTTTTTCTCTCTTTCTTGAAGAGTACCACAGGGATTACTCTTGGCCCCCGTTTTGGTTAATATTTTTCTGGCTCCACTTGCAACATTAATACAGACTTTAGAATTAACTTACATACACCTGTACAGATGAAGTATAAATCATAGATACCGTAGATCCTGGTGACTCACAGGATCTGGTATTGATCAGTACTAAACTGGCTGTCATAGCAAACTAGTAAAAGGATAATCAGATGCAATTAAACTATCCTTTTCCCCGTGACTGGTGTGGGGGTGATGTAGGTTAGGGGATTCAGAGCCTGGTGGATGAAGTGGCAGAGTAGCTTTCGTCCTCTTTTATTTGCAATTCATCCCTCTTTTTATTTTTATTATTTTACTATTGTTTTGTAAACCATTGGGGATGGTCTATCTATAAAGCAGTATATCAAATAAAGCAAACTTGAATCAGGTTCCTGGTGAGCTGCATCTGAGTCAGGGAATCCAGCTCATCCTTATGAAAAACCTTAACTATTGAGGAATCTCCTCATGCTCTAATCTCTCAATCTGATCTGGAAAATAGGATCTCTGCTGATCTCCATTCACACTTTTCACCTCCAGGCACTCTAAGGAGACCTCATCTATGCCATTCTCCTCCAGAAACAGGGCTTTTTGGCACCCAAGGATCCTTCCTGGGGGTCACCTTTATGCTGGTGTCCTGTCCTCTTAGGATGCCCAAGGATCCTTCTTTCTTCAAACAGTAAACTTTGTACAACAGCAGCACAAAGTTTGGAGGGAAAATCTGCCTGTTGGAATCCTGCAGGATCCCCTCTGCCTGCATCCTTTGGCAGCACTCAACTCCAAGTGCCTGCACTCCTCCTGAAGGGCACAAAACATGGCAGAAATTGTCACAACAATTGGGTTCCCCTTAGCGCATGAGCTGGTCGCCTCAGGAGGACTCTGGACTAGATCCGTGGGCTGGCCTCGCTCCTCTAAAGACATGCTGTCCACCAAATCCTGACATTTCCCCCTGCCTGCTTTTAACTTCCATCTGCCACACAAGGAACAAGTATGGCGCTTGTCCATTTATGTGGCAGTGAGCTGCACAAGGTGAATCTTGGGAGGCAGCAGAATAATTTTGGAGTGTGGAAGGCCACTAAAGGGGAGAAAACAAAATGTGCTACTTATTTAAATCCAGTCCACAGTGTTGCTTGACAAGCTGGTTCGGGTAACCTTACTCTATTGAGATCAATTTGGCCCACTTTCTTTCACTTATTTTTGGTCGAGTGCTGGCTAGCTAAGGTTCCTGGTAGCACTCAAGAGCTCTGTCCCAATGGAAAGGAAGAGCTTGAGGCACAAACAGCCAAATTAAGCCCCCTCTCCCCCTGAGGAGCAGCTGAGATGGCAGGGTTATTGGGGGGGGGGGGGGGAGGGGGCAGATCCATCCTGCAGGTACCAGGGACTGTTTCAAAACCCTGGAATACCAGTGCTCATTTATTTAGTTAGTTCTCCAAATTTCTATTCCTTACTATCTTTACAATGCTAGGCAGATTACAGCCACACATACATAATTGCAAAACATCATCAAATAAAACATTAAAACAAGAACATCAAACCATTACAAATCAAACAAACAAAATTAAAACACACAAACTGAAGTCACTTAAAATTAGAAATATTGCAATTATATGCTAGTCATATTTTGAAGTACTGCATTGTTCCCCTTCAATAGCTATTTAAAGAAGTTACTGATATTTATATTGTAAGCCTGTTGGAATAAAAAAGTTTTTAAAGCGATCTTAAACTCTCTCTTGTTCCTCATAGATCAAATGTTTACCAGCAAGGCATTCCAAAATTTTGGTCTAGCTGTGTAGAAAATAGAAGTCCTGTATTCTTCAAGATGCACTACCTAAAATGAGGGTGCATATAAGTAGATTAGCTGAAGAGGATCGCAGAGAACGAGAGGGTTCATGCACATGCAAAGAGCAGATACCACAGGAGAGATCTTATCAATCAGAACTTTAAAAACTAATATTAAGATCTTGTATTAAATCCCCAATGTAGCTTCAAAGTGGGAGTGAATATGTACAGATTTAGGCAATTCTTTAATGACATGTGCCACAGCATTTTTTTTTTAATTTATATGAAGTCTTTATTGAAAAAATATAAACAATTGTCCAACAAAACATAACAGGACTGGACCTTATATGTTACATAGAATGTCATACCACATAGCGTAAGCAACACATTAATCAGTGCAGAACACACAAACCCCACGTTGCTAGCCAATTAAACCCAGATCCATATACTGGCTTGCCAGTGTACATGTACAAACAAGGCGTCCAACACTTCAATCTTTATAGAACTTTTACATTATAGAACAACACCCTTCCCCCTAACCCACCCCTCCCCCCTTACCCCCCTCCCTGTTTGGACTTGCACAAATAGTACTCGTATCATTCTGCAGGTTTTGTATTTATGAGAAAAGAATCCCAAATTGAGTGCCACCTACTGAGTTGGTTACACCTCTCAGCTATTAATTTTTCCATCTCACAGACGTATCCCAGTTTCTTAAGCCACCTAGCTAATGGTGGGACTGCAGGTTGTTTCCAACATGCGGCTATGACAATTCTAGCAGCACATGTGGCATAACGTAAAAGGTGGTGTTGAGCGGGAGAAAATCCCGCCACTTTTGCTGAGAAGAGGACTGTGGGGTGCCATGGGACAGGGCCTCCCAACCACACCTGCAGTCTGCTACGGACCGCTTTCCAGAAAGCCCTGATTTTCCTACAGTTCCACCAAACATGCCCCATAGAACCCTTAACCCCACAACCCCTCCAGCACAACCCTGACAATGCTGGGTAAATGCGCTGAAGGCGATCAGGTGACATATACCACCTAAATAGGACTTTAATGGCATTCTCCTTAAAATTCACATGAGACGACACCTTCGCCGCATCTCTCTCCATCCTCTCCCATACCACCTCCTCCACCTCCATGCCCAACTCCCGCTGCCAACTCCTCCTATGAAGAGTGTATTGGGGCGCTTGCTGTATGATGACATTGTGGAGACGTGATATCAGTCCACTGTTCGTTTCGGAGCCCTCACAAAGGCGCTCTAATACTGACTTTTCCCTAAGCATCACTTCCCGGACTGCCCGTGTTTTAAGGAAATGATGCAATTGAAGGTAGGCATATTCATCAGTCTCCACTACTGAGAATTTCTCTCGGGCTTCTGGGTATGACATAAGAGACTCCCCCTCAAACAGTTGTCCCCACCTTCGCAGCCCACCCTCGTACCACCTAGTAAACGTACCTCGTTCTATTCCCGGGTAAAACAATGGGTTATACGCAATAGGGAACAGGCAAGACAGTGTGCACCTACGATGTGGAAAAAGACTATCCCAGTTAGCTAGAGTAATATATATAGAAGGGCACAGGCCCTCCCCCAATGACCTAAGGGAGCTCGGAAGCCACATTATCGCCCCTAGGGGCCTATCACCCACAGTAAATTGCTCTATATGCACCCAATGCCTATCGGGATGATCCTGAAACCAGTCCACAGCCGCACGCGCCTGCACTGCCCGATGGTACCAACTCAAGTTAGGAACCCCAAGCCCACCCCGATTCCTTGCTTGATATAAGAAGGCCCTCGCTAATCTCGGCCTCTTGCCTGCCCATATAAAGCGCACAATACGATCTTGTAGTGCAGCTAAGAACTTGCGGGGCATCTCGATTGGGAGGGCCTGAAATAGATATAGCAGGCGCGGCAAGACATTCATCTTAACTGCGGCTATATGACCGAACCAGGAAAGTTCCAAGTCACCCCACCTTTCCATGTCCGCTGTAAGCGCCCGGGCCATTCCCTTATAGTTAGCTGAAAAGAGGTCTGAAAGACTAGCCGTTATGTTCACTCCCAAATATCGGAGGCTCTTATTAGCCCACCGAAAAGCGTACAAGGACTTTAATTCTTCCACCGTTTCCGTAGGAAGCGACACGTTTAAGGCTTCAGATTTTGACATATTCACTCGAAACCCTGATACTACCGAGTACTCCTCAATGTCCCGCAAGAGCACAGGAAATGTGGTCAGAGGCCGAGGGACAAAGAGCAGCACATCGTCAGCAAACATAGACAATTTATGCTCCCTCCCCGCTATCGTAATGCCAGTAATCCCCGGATTTGATCTTACCGTAGAGGCAAATGGTTCCATCACCATGGCGAACAACAGCGGAGAGAGAGGACACCCCTGCCTAGTACCTCTATGTAAGGTAAACAACTCAGAATTCCCCCCATTCACTCTAATACACGCTTTTGGTGAGCTATAGAATGCTTGAATCCACCCTCGGAACTGTGGCCCAATCCCAAATGTCTCCAGAACTTTGTACATAAATGGCCAATGTACCCTGTCAAAAGCCTTTTCGGCGTCTAGGCTAAGGAGACAGAGAGGCCTTCTAAATCTTTTAGCCAAGTATATAATATCTACAACTCGCCTGGTGTTATCCATTGCCTTTCTGTGTGGAACAAAGCCCACTTGATCTGGATGAATGATCGTGGGAAGCAGAGGGGCCAGTCTGTTAGCCAGAACCTTAGCTAATATTTTAACGTCAGCATTTAAGACCGATATGGGGCGATAAGAGCCACACTCTAAGAGGTCTTTATTCGGTTTTGGTAGCACAGCTATCCAGGCCTCAAGCATAGAAAGGAGGTAAGGCCTCTCCCTTCCCAATTTGATTGAACAAGTCTGCCAATAGTGGGGCCAGTTCCGGGATAAATTTCTTATAGAATTCATTAGGGAGCCCATCCAACCCTGGGGACTTACAAGTTGGTAAATTCTGGATAGCCTTTTGGATTTCAATTGGGGTAACTGGCGCATCTAGAGTTGCTCGCTGTTGGTTTGTCAAGGATTCTAGCTCACTCTGCGCTAAGTATTCTGCAATAGATTCTGCAGGGGGATTAATCTCCTGATCATATAGCTCCTGATAAAATTTGTTAAAGCGCCTACGTATAGCCTCTGAGGTGTTAAGCATACAGTGGGGGAAATAAGTATTTGATCCCTTGCTGATTTTGTAAGTTTGCCCACTGACAAAGACATGAGCAGCCCATAATTGAAGGGTAGGTTATTGGTAACAGTGAGAGATAGCACATCACAAATTAAATCCGGAAAATCACATTGTGGAAAGTATATGAATTTATTTGCATTCTGCAGAGGGAAATAAGTATTTAATCCCTCTGGCAAACAAGACCTAATACTTGGTGGCAAAACCCTTGTTGGCAAGCACAGCGGTCAGACGTCTTCTGTAGTTGATGATGAGGTTTGCACACATGTCAGGAGGAATTTTGGTCCACTCCTCTTTGCAGATCATCTCTAAATCATTAAGAGTTCTGGGCTGTCGCTTGGCAACTCGCAGCTTCAGCTCCCTCCATAAGTTTTCAATGGGATTAAGGTCTGGTGACTGGCTAGGCCACTCCATGACCCTAATGTGCTTCTTCCTGAGCCACTCCTTTGTTGCCTTGGCTGTATGTTTTGGGTCATTGTCGTGCTGGAAGACCCAGCCACGACCCATTTTTAAGGCCCTGGCGGAGGGAAGGAGGTTGTCACTCAGAATTGTACGGTACATGGCCCCATCCATTCTCCCATTGATGCGGTGAAGTAGTCCTGTGCCCTTAGCAGAGAAACACCCCCAAAACATAACATTTCCACCTCCATGCTTGACAGTGGGGACGGTGTTCTTTGGGTCATAGGCAGCATTTCTCTTCCTCCAAACACGGCGAGTTGAGTTCATGCCAAAGAGCTCAATTTTTGTCTCATCTGACCACAGCACCTTCTTCCAATCACTCTCGGCATCATCCAGGTGTTCACTGGCAAACTTCAGACGGGCCGTCACATGTGCCTTCCGGAGCAGGGGGACCTTGCGGGCACTGCAGGATTGCAATCCGTTATGTCGTAATGTGTTACCAATGGTTTTCGTGGTGACAGTGGTCCCAGCTGCCTTGAGATCATTGACAAGTTCCCCCCTTGTAGTTGTAGGCTGATTTCTAACCTTCCTCATGATCAAGGATACCCCACGAGGTGAGATTTTGCGTGGAGCCCCAGATCTTTGTCGATTGACAGTCATTTTGTACTTCTTCCATTTTCTTACTATGGCACCAACAGTTGTCTCCTTCTCGCCCAGCGTCTTACTGATGGTTTTGTAGCCCATTCCAGCCTTGTGCAGGTGTATGATCTTGTCCCTGACATCCTTAGACAGCTCCTTGCTCTTGGCCATTTTGTAGAGGTTAGAGTCTGACTGATTCACTGAGTCTGTGGACAGGTGTCTTTCATACAGGTGACCATTGCCGACAGCTGTCTGTCATGCAGGTAACGAGTTGATTTGGAGCATCTACCTGGTCTGTAGGGGCCAGATCTCTTACTGGTTGGTGGGGGATCAAATACTTATTTCCCTCTGCAGAATGCAAATAAATTCATATACTTTCCACAATGTGATTTTCCGGATTTAATTTGTGATGTGCTATCTCTCACTGTTACCAATAACCTACCCTTCAATTATGGGCTGCTCATGTCTTTGTCAGTGGGCAAACTTACAAAATCAGCAAGGGATCAAATACTTATTTCCCCCACTGTATCTCCCGCACCACCCCAGACCTGAGTCACTGCCCTCTCCACCTTCTGCTTTCGCAGACGTATGGCCAAAAGACGGCCTGCCTTATTAGTAAATTCATAGGAACGAACTTTCGTTCTTGATTGGAGCTGGCATAAGTGCTCTGAATAGATAGAATCCAGCTGGATTCGCTGGCTGCGCAGCTCCTCCAGGACTTCCTGGGAGCCACACGCCTTGTGCCGTTCCTCTAGTTTCCGAATCTTATCCAAACATTGAGCCAATTGATGCCTACGGGCCTTAGCTCGCTGGCTGGCCAATTGCAGGAAGTAACCTCTTGACACGGCCTTCATAGCGTCCCACACTGTACTGAGAGGAGGGCCCGACTCCATATTTAACTCCAAATACTCCTTTAACACTTTCCTACATCCCTCCACAACCTCCCTTTCTTGCAGCACATTCGCATTGAGCGTCCATCTCTTATCTTTATGCTCTGCCTTGATATTGGGCAGCGTAACCCAGACCGGCGCATGGTCCGATAGAGTCACACTGCCAATACCTGCGCTCGGACCTCTTTCTACTAGGGCTACATCAAGAAAGATATAATCGATTCGTGAGTATGAGGCATGCACTGCAGAGAAGAATGTATAATCTCTCACATGTGCATGACCCAGCCTCCAAACATCAAGAGTTCCCAAAGAGTGAGCCAGAGAACCCAAAGCCAAAGAATCCTTATTCCCTACTTGCTGGGCAGAACCAGATCTATCTAATTTTGGATCCATGACTCCATTGAAGTCCCCCCCCCCCCCCCCCCCCCACCAAGATGATGGATCCCTGGGGAAATGTAGCTAAAAGGTTCTTTACCTTAGTATAAAAAGCCCCCTGGTGGTCATTCGGTGCATATATGGAGGCTATTGTTATGTCAACTTGATCTATAATGATATGTAAAAACAAAAAATGCCCACCTGGGTCCCTCTTGACTTTCACTATTTGGACTGATATCATCTCATGGAACAACACCGCCACCCCGCACTTCTTTGAGCCATCTGCAGGGGAGGCAAAATAGGCCCTAGGGTAGTTAGAATGGGAGAGGAGTCTCTCATGCCGCCGGCGAAGGTGCGTCTCCTGCAACATTACTATATGAGGTTTCAGCTGCTGGAACTCCTTAAAGAGTTTTTGCCTTTTTTGAGGCACATTAAGTCCCTTTACATTATAAGATAAAACCTTCAAGTCCATACTCATTTCAAGTAGTCAAAACAAAAACTACACAACCTAAGGTGAACACTTCATACCACACCATTACAAATGTCTGCAACCCCCTATTCCCCAAATGTGCAAGTCCCGCCCCTCCATCCCTACTTCCCTCCCCCCTCCCCCCACCCTCCCCTTGTCCTTCATCCCCCCTCATCCAGCCACCACCCAGAGGAGGTTAACCCCCCTAGATGGGAATCAGAGAAAGTACCCCACTGTGCTCCTGACAACCCAGCTCCCCCTCACCCCCCAGCCGTCTCCCCACTACCACCATTTCCTTAGTCCATCTTCACACATTCAGCCTATAAACAGGTCAAAAACACTCCCCGTCTCCCCTCATGTTCCCACATCCCCCCTATTGTGCCCTCCTTCCATCTCTCATGCATAACCCTCACATCATATGGCGTCTCCCCGTACAAGTTCCCTCTCTCTTCCAAACAGTTTTACATGCAGAGAAAATCCTTCCTCTAACATAACATTCCAGGGATAACTGACAACATTGCAATACTTTGGTATTCTAAACTTGTTATCCCCGATTTACCACAAAGGTGTCAATTGTCCCTGCGTTCTCCACAGAAGCATTGTATTCGACTAGCAGACCCCAGCGAAACTGCTTCACCCTGGCTCAGGTTCCCTCTGCCGTTACTCCTCGCTTTGGGTTACTTCGCTTAGTGGTCTCAGGGATCCGCTGCCATTTTTGGAACTTCGCTTTAGTTGCAGGTGCCACCGCTCCCGGAGGTGCCTTTGAGGGCACTAATCCAGCTGCATGCAGGGACGCCCAGGCCTCGGCAAGTGAGCTAGCTCTGTGCTTGGCTCCCTTAATTGTAAAGTTCACTGAGAAAGGGAAACCCCATCTATAGGTGATATGCTCTTCTATTAAAACATCCAGAGCCGGTTTCAATAGACGTCTCTGTTGTAGGGTGAACTGTGAAAGATCTTGGAAAACAGTTATTTTAGCTCCCCCAAATTCCAGGTCATGTTTCTTCCGGGCACAAGCAAGTATTTGCTCTTTAACTTCATACTTGTGGAAACGGACGATTACATCACGCGGTCTGTTCTACTGTCGTTGACCTAGGGCTCTGTGCGCCCTATCCAGCTCTACTGCCACTGTTGCTGCCACCTCAGTCCCCAGTAAGTTAGTGCAAAGAGTTTGCACAATTTGGTTGACATCCTCCGTTTCACCACCTTCAGGAACTCCGCGAAATCGGAGATTGTTTCTTCTACCCCGATTTTCGAGGTCGTCCAATTTATAATTTAGCTCCCTCGTTTTTTGATCCAGCTCCTGTAAGTGCACCGCATGTGCATTCAGGGAGTCCGCGTGCTCTTCCAGCCGCAGTTCCGCATCTTCCACTCGTTCCCCCAACTCCCGAAGATCCGAGCTCAATACCTCCATCCGGTCCAGTATTTCTTCTTTGGATTTTTGAATGTCGCCCTGGATACCGGAGAGGAGCTTTCGAAGCTCGCCGGAGACGCCCTTTTTAGCGGGGGGCCTCCGTGATTCTGCCAGTGATAGCGCCGTCGGAGTCCGATGGTGAGGCCTGCGCCATTGCCTCGTGGCACTTCGGTGTCTTGCTAGGCCCTCCCCCTGCAGACTTCTCGGGGTCTTTGTTTCGCCCCGTTTGCGCTTTGCTCATGGCGTTACACGATAAATCACCTCCAAGGACGCGTTGTAGGCTGTCCAAAATCGCTGATGGCTGCTGATTATTGCTTTTTGTAGCTGTGGGAAGCGGGAGCTATCGAGCCAAGCTGCCATTGCCAGCCGTGACGTCACTTCCTCCGGTCGTGCCACAGCATTTTGAGCAACTTGTAAAGACTTCATAACTCATATAGACGAATGGGCTAACTCATTTCACCTGAAACTGAATACTGAAAAGACTCACTGCCTCATCTTATCGTCTCAGCATAACAAATATAATCCTACTACTTTAAATACTCCTAACCTTTCTTTACCTATTTCGGACAGTTTAAAACTTCTAGGGGTCACAATTGATCGGCACCTAACACTAGAGTAGAGGAGTGGCCTAGTGGTTAGGGTGGTGGACTTTGGTCCTGGGGAACTGAGGAACTGAGTTTGATTCCCGGCACAGGCCTCCTTGTGACTCTGGGCAAGTCACTTAACCCTCCATTGCCTGCCGCATTGAGCCCTAGCCTCCTTAGTCTTTCTTTATAGGGAAGTCGTCCCATCCCCGCTATCATTTTAGTCGCCCTTCGCTGCACCTTTTCCAATTCTACTATATCTTTCTTGAGATGCGGCGACCAGAATTGAACACAATACTCAAGGTGCAGTCACACCATGGAGCGATACAACGGCATTATAACATCCTCACACCTGTTTTCCATACCTTTCCTAATAATACCCAACATTCTATTCACTTTCCTAGCCGCAGCAGCACACTGAGCAGAAGGTTTCAGCGTGTTATCGACGACGACGACACCCAGATCCCTTTCTTGGTCCGTAACTCCTAACGTGGAACCTTGCATGACGTAGCTACAGACCTGTAAGTCTCACATCAGTGGTAGGAAAAATAATGGAGTCGCTGCTGAAAGAAAGGATAGTTAACTTTCTAGAAGCCAATGGATTACAGGATCCGAGGCAACATGGCTTTACCAAAGGGAAATCCTTCCAAACGAATCTCATTGACTTTTTTGACTGGGTGACAAAAGAAATGGATGAAGGCCGTGCGCTAGATGTAATCCACTTGGATTTCAGCAAAGCCTTTGATACGGTCCCCCACAGAAGACTCGTGAATAAGCTGAAAGAGCTGAACTTAGGACCGAAAATGGTGAACTGGATAGAACACTGGTTGACCCAACAGGTGGCAGAGGGTAGTAGTAAATGGAATCCACTCGGAGGAAAGGATGGTGAGCAGTGGGGTTCCTCAGGGGTCAGTATTAGGACCCATTTTCTTTAATATATTTGTGAGAGATATTGCTGAAGGGTTGGAAGGAAAGGTCTGCCTTTTTGCAGATGACACGAAAATAGCCAATTGAGTGGATACCCTGGAGGGAGTAGAAACGATGAGAAGGGATCTCTAAAAGTTCAAAGAAAGGTCGAGGGTCTGGCAGATAAAATTTATTTCAATATATATTTATTTATTAATGTATTTATACCCCACAAACATGCAGGCTCAATGTGGCTTACATAAACCGGAGAGAAAACTCCGGGTAATATCAGATACAAATGAGAATAGTAGAGTAGAAGGGCAAGAAAGAAAGGATACTTTACATATAACAGTACATAAGATTAGGACTAAACAGGATCCACGTACGCCAGCTGGCAGAGGCTATAGTCCTACATTGTTCCCGGAGAAAATGCTTTGGTAAACAGATGTGTTTTTAGTGCCTTGCGAAAGGTAAGGTAGTCTCTCAGACTGGTTATGTCTCTAGGAAGTGCATTCCATAGTTGCGCACTGATGAAGGGAAAGCTTGACACCTGAATAGATCCATGCTTACAGCCTTTCCAGCTGGGGTAGTGCAGGGTGAGATATAATCTTGAGGACTGGACAGCATTTCTGGCTGGCAAGTCAATCATATTCAGCATGTAACTTGGGATATCCCCATTGATGATCTTGTGAACCATGGTGCAAATTTTGAATTCAATGCGCTCCTTGATCGGAAGCCAGTGAAGTTTAGCAAGAAGAGGCTTTGTGCTGTCATATCGGCCCTTATTGAAGATGAGTCTAGCTGCTGTATTTTGGACAGTCTGCAGTTTTCTCAAAACAAAGCCCTTACATCCTGCTAATGTACCATTGCAGTAGTCCGTATGACAAAGCACCAAAGATTGTACCATATTTCTAAAGAGTGGTCTCGGGAAGAGGTGGCAGACTCGCTTTAGCTTCCACAGCATGATGAATATCTTCTTGGCTTGCACCTTCGCTTGACTTTCGAATGTTAACGAACGGTCAAATATTACTCCCAAAATTTTCAAACTTTCAGAGATAGGAAGGGCTATACTATTGACCACAATAGAATTGGGAGGGATGTATTTGCACTGGGATGTAAAAACAAGGCAGTGCGTTTTGTCTGCATTAAGTTTGAGCTTGAAAGCGTTTGCCCAAGAGTCCATTACTGTCAGGACGTTTTCGCTGGACATAATAATATCTGATACTGTAGAGTAGAATGGAATATATACTACAACAGTGTCGGCATAAATAAATGGATTTTGCCCCAAATGAGCTAATGTGTGTGCCAATGGTGTCATCATCAGGTTGAAATAGGCGACAGGGGAGAACCTTGAGGCATGCCACAATCTGCACTCCATGCCGTTGATAAGTGCAAATTCACTTTGACGATATGTTCAAAGCGTGAGGAAACCCCTCAACCGCTTGAGTATGGTGCCACCTACTCCGAATTCGTCTAGCAGTCTTGATTGACCATATCAAATGCACTTGACATATCAAATTGGAGGAGCATTATGTTCCTGCCGGAGCTGTGTAAGTAGAGTGAGCAGTGCTGTTTCAGTGCTGTGCCTTGCACGGAAGCCTGACTGAGAATTTGCAAGTATCTGGAAGAATTCTATTAACTTACTAAGTCAAACAATTACTCACTAATATAACTCAGAATCAGTGGTGTGCTGGTAAATGTTTACCAACAGGCTCTCTCCCCCGTCCTCCTCTGCGCCCCCCCCCAAATTGCAGTCATGCATAGGCGCCCCGCATAAGAGGCTTGGGGAGGCTAAGCCTCCCCAGCCCAACCGCGACCTTCCCCTCGCCGATGCTGCTGCCCCCCCCCCCCCGCCCCAAGCGAAGTGCTGGCAGCTCTCAGACGATGGTCCCTCCTTCCTTCCTCAGCTCCCCAACCGGCAGTCCTCCTTCTCTCCGTCCCCCCGTCCCCCCCCCCTCCCGTGCGCATACACACACACCCTTTTACTTTTCATTGCAGCGACGTCAGTCAAGAAGAAGGCACTGCGGGCTTGTCTCCAGCTTCTCTCTTCCCTCTTCGCACAGTGTCCCGCCCTCGCGGAAACAGGAAATGCATCATCAGGCGGGACACACTGTGTGAAGAGGGAAGAGAGAAGCAGGAGGCGAGCCCGTGCCTTCTTCTTGACTGACGTCGCTGGCACGGAAAGTAAAGCGGTAAATGCGAGGGGGGGCAGGAAGGAGGGCTGTTGGGGAGCTGAGGGACTCCGGTCATACTTGGCAGGAGGAGAGAGCCAGTTCCCACTTAGTCCCACAGTCAGGAAAGTCTCACAGACCGTAGAGGAGCCAGACTGACTGAAAGAGTCCAGCCAGCTCCAATGCAGATAAGTTAATGTACACAGAATGGACGTAAATTATCAGGGCCCACAGCAGCAGGACATTGAGCAGAGCTTGTCAGAAAGAGGACAAACGTGGTCGGCAGGCTCTGACATTTACCTCCAGCTAGAGCAACTGGCTGCCGTAGAAGAAAGGACCTACTGGAGTCAGGTTTCCTTAAAAACAGTTGCATATTCCTGTCACTTATACGAACAGCTAATCAGAGAGTGATGCAGGTACGAATTAAGGAGTTTGTACGATCTAGATATCCAGTACCAATGGGAGTGCCACAACGCTCTGCACTGTCAGCTTTGTTGTTTAACCTATACATGTCATCATTGGGGAATCTCTTGAGTGAAATGCAAGTGAGTTATAGAATGTATGCAAAAGATGTACAGTTTTTCTTCCCCATATTATCAGGAGAGGACGTATCTGAGAAAGTGAAAGGTTATATGAATTGCATGGGGGGGGGGGGGGGGGGGGACGACCTGGATGGAAACTAATAAATTATTGCTGAATCTGATGAAAGCTGAAATACTGATGATTGGGAAGAATACGAAGCATTTACTAGATGTTAGTTGTTTGTTCAATGGTACTTGCACAACAGCAAATGAGAAGTTTGGGTGTCATTTTGGATGCCCATCTATCTTTTAAGCAACAGGTGGGGCAGGTTGAGATCTGTTTTTAAATTAAAACCAGTGTTGTGTACTTATGACTTTCGGATCATGGTACAATGTTTAATTTTAACTAGATTGGATTATTGAAATGCTTTGTACTTACGAATAGCTAAATCATAGGTTGGAGCACTTCAGGTGATTCAGAATGCAGTAGCCAGAATTATTATTGCAGGTAGCAGGTTTGCACATGTTAACACCAATGTTAAAAAACAAACAAAAAACATTACATTGACTGCATGTAATGCATCGGATTCAGTATGAGGTTTTGACACTGCATAAAACAGAAGACACTGGGACCAAAGCTAATAGAAAAACTAAATGCTCAGACAGCAAAGGTAGAAAACATTTTTTTATTCAGAATTTATTAATTGGAATATGTCAGCTTTTGGAAATGTGCATCTGTGATATTGTGCATGCAAGTTTCAAATTTTCTAGTATTGCTGCATGCTGAGTCTGACTTCTTGAGGTAACTTTCCAGTTCAGTATTTTGCCTTCATATCTGTTGTGCCATGTGTTTTTCATGTGTGATCAAGATGCAGTATTCTGCTAGCGTGTAGTATTTGCAGCCCTTTTTTTTGTTTGTTTCACTAGGTTGTGTACTGGTGTTTTAGAGCCCGGTGTAATTACAGTGCTGCCTTTCCACGCAAAAGGTTGTAGCTCGTCCTGTCCTTGGAATTAGTGCTGTTATGGTTTAGTAAGGTTATGAGTGAGTTTTTGCACAAGTTTGTGTATAGTGTCTTGCAGTAGAGAGATTGTGTGTTGGCCTTACTGAGGTGGCACCAAAATATCAGAAAGGGTGTAGAGCCTAAATCATGACACACTACCTCTTGAAGTACCTACATATGATCGATAATAAAAGGAGCTCATTGTGAACACTATCCACCCTAAAAGGGTGTTTTGTGGCTCTACATGAGAATTGTGATATTATGATCCCTTGTTTCAAATTGTTGACGGTCTGCATTTTCCGTATGGGTGGTATATTGGTGTATTAGGTCTGCCCAGTGTAATATTTATGGTACAGTAAGGTTCTGAGTGTGTTTTTGCACAAAGTTGTGCATAGTGTTTTGCAGTTGAGCAATTGTGGTTAGTATATGCTTTGAGCAACCACTTTATTCTTTTTCATATGATATATTTCTAATATCTAAATTTAATAAAAGGTATTAATTGTGACTATTTTATTTTTACTTATTTTTTTTCTGTGTGTTGTCAGACAATTATGGATGTAAGCGCCGCCCCTGGCCCCACCCCTAACCCCACCCCTTTAGCCTCCCCAAACAGTTGGGCCACCGACCACCTATGCAGACATGGCTATAGTTGGGGAGAGAGCCTGGGGGGGGCAATGCATTACTCTAGGGAAAAAAAATTAAATGATCCCAGGTTCCAATCTAATTCATGTTTAATGTGCGATAAAATGCCATAAATAAGTAAATAAATATAAACTTTTAATGTTGAGCACCTGATTCTCAAAGTGAACATATTCCAAACACTATAATGAAAATAAAATGATTTTTTTCTACCTTTGTTGTGTGGTGACGTTTTTCTGATCATGCTGGCCCAGTATCCAATTCTGCTGCTATCTGTCCCCTTAACTCCATTTCCAGGGCTTCCTTTCCATTTATTTCTTTCCTTTCCTTTCTTCTTCATTTCTGGTCCTGCGCAGACTTGACTGTCCAGTGGATCCAGCTTCTGCCTATTTTCTTTATCCATGTGCAGTTTTTCTCCTCTCTTCCTTTTCCCTCATCTCATCTCCTTCCTCACTCTTCCTTCCCCTCAATCCATGTCCAGCATTTCTTCTCTCTCCCCTGCCCTCCCCTCCTACCACCCATGTCCAGCGACCCTCCTCTTCCCTGCCCTCCCCTCCATCCACCCATGTCCAGTGACCCTTCTCTCCCCCTTCCCTGCCCTCCATCCACCCATACCCAGCAACCCTTCTCTCCCCCTGCCTTCCATCCACCCATACCCAGCGACCCTTCTCTCCCCCTGCCCTGCCCTCCATCCACCCAAGTCCAGCGACCTCTCTCCCCTGCCCCCCTCCATCCATCCATGTCCAGCAACTCCCTTCTCTCCCCTGACCCCCTCCAGCCACCCATGCCCAGCGACTCCCTTCTCTCCCCTGTCCCTCTCCAGCCACCCATGTCCAGCGACTCCCTTCTCTGCCCCCCCTCCAACCACCCATGTCCAGCGACTCCCTTCTCTCCCCTGCCCCCCTCCAGCCACCCATGTCCAGCGGCTCCCTTCCCTCCCCTGCCATCCCCCTCCAGCCACCGAGGTTGTCCAGCGGATGCTTCGGGGCAGGCAGGAAAGATCCCCAGTCTTTCCTGCCCGCTGCCGGCGCTGACTCTCCCCCACTGCTGGATCGCTCTTCAAAATGGCCGCCAAGACTTACAAGGGCGGCCTCCAAGACTTCAGCAGAAGTCTCGCGAGGCCGCCGCTGGAATTCTCGGCGGCGATTTTTAAAGAGCGATCTGGCAATAGGGGAGGGTCAGCACTGGTAGCGGGCAGGCAAGATTGCCTGCCCCGAAGAATTCGCTGGACAAGGGAGGTGAGGGACCGGACCCTGTAGGAGGGAGGGAGGGAGGGAGGGAAGAAGGAAGGAGAGCCGGCTCACCCTCAGGAACAACGGCTCGCAAGTCCCAGCTCCAGCACACCACTGCTCAGAATTATCCATAAACTTAAACTCATCACAACTCTTCTCACAGAGTGATAATGTGTATATTAATGTGCTCAGTCCGTACCCATTCCAACCATTATATCTCCAAAAGGAATATGTGGCAGTGTCACAGATGGAACCATCATAGCACATTAGATGTTCCGCCTCCTTAAATCGTGTATGTACATACAACAAAGCTGTCCACGGCTTCTCTAATAATGGTAAGTTCAGAATCGTTGTGTTGAACCAAGTATGCTCATGTATACTATATTTTGTATAATAAATTCAAGTTGATATGCGCTCATTAGTACCCATATTCAATAGCATTCAGTATACATGGCAATGTACTTGTTAGATTACTCACAGGTCAAACAACATGGATATCCTAGCATATAAACATCAGGAGATACAATGAATCATGTGCTAAACAGTACTACATATTGCACCCCACATCCATATGCAAATGACAAATTAATACATATAAATCTCAATGATTCAAAAAATTGCATAAGGAGTTCACTTCCCTTGAGGATATGTCGTGCTCGTGCTCAAGCTCCCCGTATATCACTCATAAGCCATTCATCCTATCCATTCTCACGATTTCAAATAATGGTTCCCTTTGGCCGAGTTTCACGTTGCATCATCAGAAAAGGAATTTACAAACAAAACCAACAGTAACTGAAAAATCTAACACACACGTACTGGAACTTACAGTGTACCTCGAGCTCCTAAAAAATCAAACAACTTACAAAACATTCCAGAAAACCATTACCGAACACAAAACCCCGAGCGGGTCCGCACCAGGACTCCACCTCCCAACCGCACAGGAGCATGTAACATCATTTTACCGCGCTCATTAAATATCCGTAAAAGCCCTGCCCCCCCCAACTATAATTGGTTGAGCAATAAAGCTGTCACCTAAGAGCACAAGACCCTGGGACTATCTCTCCCTAACCCCACCATATCCCTTTGAATATCCTCTCACAGAGCACACAGTGTCCCATTAATATACACATTATCACTTTGTGAGAAGAGTTGTGATGAGTTTATGTTTATGGATAATTCTGAGTTATAGTAGTGAGTTAAACTTTAATGCCAAGAAGTGCAGAGTGATGAATTTGGGGTGTAGAAACCCAAACAAGAGATACCGAATAGGAGGGGAGAGATTAGTAAGCTCGAATAAGGAGAGAGACCTTGGGGTGTTGGTGTCGAGGATATGAAGGTGAAGAAGCATTGTGACAAGGCAACGGCCGTGGCCAGAAGGATGCTAGGCTGCATAGAGAGGGGTATAACCAGCAGAAGAAAGGAGGTGTTGATCCCCTCTACAAGCTGTTGGTGAGGCCCCACTTGGAGTATTGTGTTCAGTTTTGGAGGCCGTATCCTGCTAAAGATGTAAAAAGACTGGAAGCGGTGCAGAGAAAAGCTACATAAATGGTATGGGATTTGCGTTACAAACCGTACGAGAAGAGACTTGCCGACCTGATCATGTATACCTTGGAGGAAAAGAGAAACAGGAATGACATGAGACAGACGTTCAAATATTTGAAAGGTATTAATCTGCAAACGAACCTTTTCTGGAGACGGGAAGGTGGTAGAACTAGAGGACATGAATTGAGGTTGAAGGGGGGCAGACTCAGGAGTAATGTCAAGAGTTTATTTGTGTTGAAAATCCCTAGACAGTCATAGACCCATAGGCGGTCGGTGGCACAACTGTTTGGGGAGGCTATAGGGGGCAGGGTTAGGGGGTGGGGCCAGGGGTGGAGCTTAAATCCATAATTGTCTGATAACACACAGAAAAAAAATAAATAAATAAAAGTCACAATTAATACCTTTTATTAAATAAAGATATTAGCTATGTATCATATGTCAAAGAATAAAGTGGTTGCTCAAAGCATATACTAACCACAATCGCTCAATTGCAAAACACTATGCACAACTTTGTGCAAAAACACACTCAGAACCTTACTGTACCATAAATATTACACTGGGCAGAACCTAATACACCAATATACCACCCATATGGAAAATGCAGACCGTCAACAATATGAAACAAGGGATCATAATATCATGATAAGTGTAGAGCCACAAAACACCCTAATTCATGTTTAAAGCGGGATAAAATGCCATAAATAAGTAAATAAATATAAACTTTTAATGTTGAGCACCTAATTCTCAAAGTGGACATATTCCAAACACAATAATGAAAATAAAATGATCTTTTCTACCTTTGTTGTCTGGTGACGTTGTTTTTCTGATCATGCTGGCCCATTATCCAATTCTGCTGCTATCCAGGGCTTCCTTTCCAGGGCTTCCTTTCCATTTATTTCTTTACTTTCCGCCTTTCTTCTTCATTTCTTGCCCTACATCCATAAGTAAAAGCTGGGTCCTCCACAGACTTGACTGTCCAGTGGATCCAGCTTCTGCCTATTTTCTTCCTCCATGTGCAGTTTTTCTCTCTTCCTTTTCCCTCATCTCATCTCCTTCCTCACTCTTCCCTCCCCTCCATCCAGCAACCCTCCTCTCCCCTCCATCCACCCATGTCCAGCAACCTTCCTTATGTACAGTGCAAAATATACAGATAGCAGATTTTAATTCCCAAAGCTGACAAATTTCAATCAATAAATGGAAAATAAAATTATTTTTCTACCTTTATGCCTGGTAATGCTATTTTTCTAAGCATAATAGTCTCATTCTCTCTCTGTATCCCTTAGATCACTGTCCAGGGCCTCCTGCTCATTTGCCATGTTATATTTTCTCAATTTCTTCCACTCAGACATTGATTTTTTTCATGCTCATCTTCCAGCAATACATTTTTTGCCTCTCAAACTTTATCCCTCTTTCTCATCCTCCAGCTCCCTCTTTTTACTGCTTCTATCTAGCTCTGCATCTCTTTCCCCACCCATTTCTAACATCTCCCCTCTCTCCTCTTTACTTTCCATTGATGCCAATCATCTCTCCTTTCTTCCCTTCCTTCTTGCCCAGCATCTCTTCCTGGTTTTCTCTTCCCCTTTCCTTCTTGCCCAGCATCTCTTCCTGGTTTTCTCTTCCACTTTCCTTCCTAACCAACATCTCCCTGATTTCTCTTTCCACCTTCCCTCCTCTCCAGCACCACCCCCTGAAATTCCTCCCACCTTCACTCCTCTGTGCCCAGCATGTCACCCTAATCGCCCTTTTTCTACCCTCCTCCATGCCCAGCATGAACCCCCCATTTCCTTTCTCACATTTCTCCATGCCCAGCATGTCCCACAATCTCCCCTTCCACCATGTTCCCCGATCTTCCTTTCCACTATCCATGCCCAGAATGTTCCCCAATCTCTCCTCCCCCATTCCTCTGTGCACAACATGCCCTCAAACTCCCCTTCCACAATATCCAGCATGCTCCTCCAATCTCTATTTCCTTCATCCTTTTTCCCAATCTTTCCTCCCACCTTCCTCTGTATCCAGAATGTCTCACTCTGATCTCCCATTTCCACTTTCCTCCAGTCCTTGCTCAGTATGTTTCGCTCGTTATTAAAGCCTGAGGCGTGCTCCTTCCGACGCAGTGATTCACATAGCCAGCCTTAATCCCGCTCTCAACCATCCATTCGCGTGGTCACTCCGTCTCTGGCCTGAGGCGTTCTCCCTCCGACGCCGGCGAATCGGCGACGGCGATGCACATAGCCAGCCTTAATCTGCCTGCGTCGGAGCCTCTCCCTCAGACGCGCCCCGCCTCTGCGTAAGACAGGAAGTTGAATTAGAGGAGGCGGGACGCATCTGAGGGAGAGGCTCCGACGCAGGCAGATTAAGGCTGGTTCTCCAAAGACAAGCAGGCCAATATTCTCACTGATGGGTGACGTCACGTCGGCCCGGAGGACTTTCCAGCAAAGTCCATGACAAAACTAAAAATGTCCCCCGTCGCGCGGGCGGATGCAGTGCGCATGCGCGCGTCCACTTTCCCGCCCGCCGCGCGGGCACATTCCTCAGTTTTTTCTTCTCCGCGTCTGAGGTGACACGGAGCTCGACCTTCGTCTTCGTGTTCCTCCTGTGCCCGGAGGTGAAGATTCATCAAAAGGAAGTATCCTTTATAGTTAATTTTAGAGTTTTTTCGTTTATTAAGTTTCCTTTCTTTTAGCCTGCGATTTTATTTAAATCGCTCGGTCGGGTTATTTTTCCCGTTTTTTTCTTTGATTTTTTTGTGTCATCTTTTTATAGACACAATCGCGTCTTTTGATTTGGCAGGGACAATTTTTCCCGAGATGTCAACGAAGACGCCCAGCGGCTTCAAGCCTTGTGCCCGCTGTCATCGGGCCATCTCTGGCACTGATACACACTCGTGGTGTATTCAGTGCCTTGGGCCGGATCACCGCTCGGAGAGTTGTAAATTGTGTCTCGCCATGAAGAAGCGGACACTGCTCTCTCGAGACGCCCAGAGAGAAAAGATTTTTGGGCCCGGTGCTTCGGCGTCAGCGCCGTCGGCACCGTTGACGTCGTCTAAGTCGGCGCCCTCCAAACCGGCGCCGGGCAAGTCGGTGCCGGTGAAGTCGGTGCCATCGAGGATGATGTCTTCGAGGCCGGCGTCGTCGACGTCGAAGGAGGCGTCGGCACCGGGAGACAGGGGACAGGCTGCCATTAGACCCATGCACGCTGGGAGCAGTGATGCATCGAGTGGGTCTCCACCCGCCTCGGCGCCTCCTGCTGTGCAGGCCCCCCGGGACCGTCCTGCGTCGGACCCGGCCCCGAGGAGACGTGTGGATTCCACGTCCTCCTCTCCGGTGCCGAGGAGTCTCGATGACATGCGTCGGGCGAAGGCCAAGAAGCATCGTCGTCGATCTCCTTCGAGACACGGCACCGGGAGCTCCGGGTCATCGATACACTCGATACCCGAGAAGCGTCGGTGCCGAGAGGATCGCTCTCCCTCTATTACTGAGGTTCCGACGCGTGGGGTCGCTGGCAGCCGAGTCCCCACTCCCCAACCTCAGCAGACTTTGCCTCCGACACCTCTACCGACCCCGCAGCCTTTTCCGACACCAGCTCTAGATGAGAGTATGCAGGCCATGTTCCCATTTTTCATGAACATGATGCAGCAGTGGCAGTTGGCATCGAGGTTGTCGGTGCCGACGGCGTCGACGGGGCCGGTGTCGATGCTTTCAGAGGCACCGGTGCCGACGGCGTCGAAGGTGTCGACATTGCCGATGCCGGATGTTCCTGCATCAGGCCTTCAGCCTGTGGTGAGGTCTGTCTCACCGGTGCCGCCTCCGGTGCCGGTGTCTTTGACTTCCCGAGTTGACTCTCCCGAGGCATCGGAGCAGGAAGCTTCCCCGGAGCCTCAGGGACCATCAACTTCTCGGCACCATCATAGAGGCCATCAAGCCTCTTCGTCGAGACGGGCTCAGATTCGGGCGGCTCTGTCTGAGCTTTTAGCCCCATCTGATGATACCTCATCCGAGGATGATGAAGGAATGCATGGGGAGTTCTCTGGCGAGGATTCTCAAGGCATTCCATCTGACTCCACTCCCTCGCCACAAAGGCAGCTGTCTCCTCCCGAGAGCTTGTCTTTTCCATCTTTTGTTCGGGAGATGTCTGAGGCCATCCCCTTCCCCGTGGAAATTGTGGACGAGCCCAGAGCCAAAATGCTTGAGGTTCTGGACTATCCATCTCCACCTTCATCTTCTGCCACAGTTCCTTTTCATGAGACTCTTAAGGAACTTATGCTGAGGAACTGGGAGAAGCCTTTTTCTAGTCCAACCGTCCCTAAAAAAGTTGAGTCCCAATATCGGATCCACGGGGAACCCAGTCTCATGCAGACCCAATTGCCTCATGATTCAGCGGTGGTGGATTCTGCCCTCAGAAGAGCCAAGAGTTCCAGGAATTTCTCCTCGGCGCCCCCGGGGCGAGAATTTGCAACTCTGGACTCTTTTGGGAGGAAGGCGTATCAGGCTGGTCTGCTCGCTTCCAAAATCCAGTCTTACCAACTCTTCACGAGTGTGCATTTACGGAACTCTGTGAGGCAACTTGAGAGTTTAGTAGATACACTCCCTGAGGAGAAAGCTGAACCCTTTCGCCAAGTGATCAGGCAGCAGAAGGCGTGTCGCAAGTTCCTGTCCAGGGGCATTTTTGACACTTGCGATGTGACATCTCGCTTTTCCGCTCAAGGTATAGCGATGCGCAGGCTCTCATGGCTGCGTGCCTCTAACCTGGAGGAAAGAACTCAGCGGAAGATAGCAGATATCCCATGCCGGGGGGATCACCTTTTTGGAGAGAAGGTTGAAGAGATGATTGATCATCTCTACCAGCGTGATAACGCTATGGACTCTCTCTCCCGCCGGGCGCCTTCTGCAACCACTTCCACTGCTAGGAAGTTTTTTAAGGGGAAAAGAAGTGCTCCCTACGCTTCTAGAAATCGTAGGTACACTCCTTATTCCCGTCAGCCGGTTCAGGCTCGACCCCAGCCCGCTCGCTCTCGTCAGCAGCGGGCACCGAAGCAGCCCCCTGCAGCTCCCCAGCAAAACCAGGGACGGGTTTTTGACTGGCTCCAGCAGAGCATAGCCGAAGTCAAAGTGCTTGTACCGGACGATCTGCCGGTCGGAGGGAGGTTAAAATTTTTTCACAAAAGGTGGCCTCTCTTAACCTCCGATCGGTGGGTTCTTCAAATAGTCCGGTGCGGGTACACCCTCAATTTGATTTCCAAACCTCCAAATTGCCCACCAAGAGCTCAGTCTTTCAGCTCCTGCCACAGGCAGGTACTTGCAGAGGAACTCTCCGCCCTTCTCAGCGCCAATGCGGTCGAGCCCGTACCACCAGGGCAAGAAGGGCTGGGATTCTATTCCAAGTACTTCCTTGTGGAAAAGAAAACAGGGGGGATGCGTCCCATCCTAGACCTAAGGGCCCTGAACAAATATCTGGTCAAAGAAAAGTTCAGGATGCTTTCCCTGGGCACTCTTCTTCCCATGATTCAGAAAAACGATTGGCTATGCTCTCTGGACTTGAAGGATGCTTACACTCACATATCGATACTTCCAGCCCACAGGAAGTATCTTCGATTTCGGCTGGGATCACAGCACTTTCAGTACTGTGTTTTGCCTTTTGGCTTGGCGTCTGCACCCAGGGTTTTTACAAAGTGCCTGGCAGTTGTGGCAGCGTCGCTACGCAGACTGGGAGTGCATGTGTTCCCTTATCTGGACGATTGGCTGGTGAAGAACACCTCCCCGCAAGAAACTTTGCAGTCCATGCGGATGACTATTCAGGTGCTAGAGATGCTGGGCTTTGTCATCAATTACCCCAAGTCCCATCTCGTCCCAGTTCAGCAATTGGAATTTATAGGAGCTCTGTTGTGCACACAGACAGCTTGTGCTTATCTCCCAGGGCCCAGAGCAGACAGACTTCTGTCTCTGGTTTCCAAAGTACAAGCATCTCAGCAGATCACAGCTCGGCAGATGTTGAGATTGCTTGGCCACATGGCCTCCACAGTTCATGTGACACCCATGGCACGTCTACACATGAGATCGGCTCAATGGACCCTAGCTTCTCAGTGGTTTCAAGCCACAGGGAATCTAGAGGATGTTGTCCGGCTGTCCACCAATTTTCGCAATTCCCTCACTTGGTGGACCATTCGATCCAATCTGGTCTTGGGGCGCCCATTTCAAATTCCTCAGCCTCAAAAAGTGCTGACGACGGATGCATCCCTCCTCGGGTGGGGAGCGCATGTAGATGGGCTTCACACTCAAGGAGCTTGGTCTCTTCAGGAGAAGCATCTCCAGATCAATCTCCTGGAATTGCGAGCGATCTGGAACGCTCTGAGGGCCTTCAGAGATCGGCTAGCCAACAAAATTGTTCTCATTCAGACAGACAATCAAGTGGCAATGTATTATACCAACAAGCAAGGCGGGACCGGATCTCGTCCTCTGTGCCAGGAGGCCATGCAGATGTGGCTATGGGCCTATCAAAACGGAATGTTTCTCCAAGCCACTTATCTAGCCGGTGTAAACAACGGTCTGGCCGACAGGCTGAGCAGAGTTATGCGGCCTCACGAGTGGTCCTTGAACATGACTATTGTCAAAAAGATCTTTCGAATTTGGGGAACTCCATCGATAGATCTTTTTGCTTCCCAGGACACTCACAAGGTTCCTCAATTCTGTTCCAGACTCCAGGCCCATGGCAGACTAGCGTCGGATGCCTTCCTCCTTTTTTGGGGGACAGGACTCCTGTATGCTTATCCTCCCATCCCTTTAGTGGGGAAGACTCTCCTGAAACTCAAGCAGGACCACGGAACCATGATTCTGATAGCGCCTTTTTGGCCCCGCCAGATATGGTTTCCCCTTCTTCTGGAACTTTCGTCAGAAGAGCCATGGAGATTGGACTGTTTTCCGACCCTCATTACTCAGAACGAGGGGGCGCTTCTACATCCCAACCTCCGGTCTCTAGCTCTCACGGCCTGGATGTTGCGAGCATAGAGGTTGCCTCCTTTGGTCTCTCTGAGGGTGTCTCCAGAGTTCTGTTTGCTTCCAGGAAAGATTCCACACATAAGTGTTACTCTTTTAAATGGAGGAGGTTTGCCGTCTGGTGTGACAGCAACGGTCTAGATCCTTTCTCTTGTCCTGTACAGACCTTGCTTGAGTACCTTCTGCATTTATCCGAGTCTGGTCTTAAGACTAACTCGGTCAAGGTTCATCTTAGCGCAATCAGTGCTTATCATTCACATGTTGATGGCTTGCCGATTTCTGGACAGCCTTTAGTCATGCGTTTCATGAGAGGTTTGTTTTTGTCAAAGCCCCCTATCAAACCTCCTCCAGTGCCATGGGATCTCAATGTCGTTCTCACCCAGCTGATGACAACTCCTTTTGAGCCACTGGATTCCTGTCATCTGAAGTACTTGACCTTGAAGGTCATTTTCTTGGTGGCTGTTACTTCAGCTCGTAGGGTCAGTGAGCTTCAAGCCCTGGTAGTTCATGCACCATTCCTTGTCTTTCATCATGACAGAGTAGTCCTCCGCACGCACCCAAAGTTTCTACCGAAGGTGGTGTCGGAGTTCCATCTGAACCAGTCAATTGTCTTGCCAACATTTTTTCCCCCTCCTCACATGAGCCCGGGCGAAAGCAAGTTGCACACTTTGGACTGTAAAAGAGCACTGGCCTGTTACGTGGAGCGGACGCGCCCCTTCAGAAAGTCCGCCCATCTGTTTGTTTCTTTTAATCCCAACAAGAGGGGAGTTGCTGTCGGAAAACGCACCATCTCTAATTGGCTAGCAGATTGCATTTCCTTCTCTTACGCCCAAGCCGGGCTGACTTTGGACGGTCATGTCACGGCTCATAATGTTAGAGCCATGGCGGCGTCACTGGCTCATCTAAAGTCAGCCACCATAGAAGAGATTTGCAAAGCTGCGACGTGGGCTTCGATCCACACATTCACATCACATTACTGCCTTCAGCAGCATAGCCGACGCGACAGTCGGTTTGGGCAGTCGGTGCTGCAGAGTCTGTTTGGGGTTTAGAATCCAACTCCACCCCCCTAGGCCCATTTTATTCTGTTCCAGGCTGCACTCTCAGTTAGTTGAATTTGGTTTCAGGTCAATTTTGTTTTTGTCCTCGCCGTTGCGGGACCCAATTGACCATTCTTTGTTGTGTTGAGTGAGCCTGGGGGCTAGGGATACCCCATCAGTGAGAATATTGGCCTGCTTGTCTTTGGAGAAAGAGTAGTTACTCACCTGTAACAGGTGTTCTCCGAAGACAGCAGGCAATATATTCTCACAACCCTCCCACCTCCCCTTTGGAGTTGTATTCCTCTAATTCTTGTAATTAACTGAGGAATGTGCCCGCGCGGCGGGCGGGAAAGTGGACGCGCGCATGCGCACTGCATCCGCCCGCGCGACGGGGGACATTTTTAGTTTTGTCATGGACTTTGCTGGAAAGTCCTCCGGGCCGACGTGACGTCACCCATCAGTGAGAATATATTGCCTGCTGTCTTCGGAGAACACCTGTTACAGGTGAGTAACTACTCTCTATGTGAATCGCCTTCGCCGGCGTCGGAGGGAGAACGCCTCAGGCCGGAGATGGAGTGACCACGCGAATGGATGGGGGGGATGGGGGGGAGGTGCAAGACTCGCTCGGGAGGGGGAAGAGGCAGAGACCGCCGGTCACTACAGCGCTTAGGCGCCATCTCTTTTAATGAGCAGCCAAGGGAAGTCCACGATTGGGCTAGCCTCCCCAAGCCTCTTATACGGGGCGCCTATGCATAGAACCGTGAGCATACAATGAGGGATCAGCCACACTAGGGGCCATTTCAGGGTGGCCAGATGACCAGGAAGCATTACCAGGTCCTTTTAAGACAAAGATCCTTTGAGAGGATGTTCTATTCAGGGCTGCTGTGGAGGAAATAGAGCAGCCACAGCAGCAAGGACAGCATCAACAAGGGCTTCACAATGAGGTCATCTGGCACAGTTTTACTAGAGGTGGTTTCACATATCCTTGGATCAATGGGTTCTTGAGATCATTCACAATAGGAACACGCTAGAATTTTCTCATCTCTTGCCAGACAATTTTGTAGAGTCTCCTTGTTGGCCTTACCAAAGGTGTAGCCTGTTGAGGACACTCTTCAGCGGTTTATTTATTTATTTATATTTATTTGTTGCATTTGTATCCCACATTTTCCCACCTCTTTGCAGGCTCAATGTGGCTTACAATACATCGTGAATATGGAAGTATATAGAAAATTGATAATTAGTATTACAGCAGGATTTTTGGTAACATGATAGTGATAGGAATATAACAAGCAGATATTGTAAAACATTTCTGAATGTATGATAGTAATATGACAAGCAGATATTGTGAAACATTTCTGAATATACGTGGTGGAGTAGTGTATATTCACATTGGTTGATTTTTGTGGTATGCCATGTTAAAGAGATGGATCTTCAGTAGTTTGCGGAAGTCCGTTAGTTCGTAGATTGTTTTTAAGTTGCGCGGCAATGCGTTCCATAACTGTGCGCTCAAGTAGGTAAAGTTTGACGCGTGCATTAGTTTGTATTTTAGACCTTTGCAGTTAGGAAAGTGCAGGTTAAGGAATGTGCGGGATGATCTTTTGGCATTCCTAGGTGGTAGGTCTATCAGGTCTGACATGTAGGCTGGTGCATCTCCGTGAATGATTTTGTGGACTAAGGAGCATATTTTGAACGTGATTCGCTCTTTAAGTGGTAGCCAGTGTAGCTTCTCTCGTAAGGGTTTAGCACTTTCGTATTTTGTTTTACCGAATATGAGTCTAGCTGCAGTGTTCTGGGCTGTTTGAAGTTTCTTGATTATTTGTTCTTTGCAGCTGGCATAGAGTGCGTTGCAGTGGTCTAGATGACTGAGCTCCATAGATTGTATCAGGTTGCGAAAAACTGACCTTGGGAAGAAAGGTCTTACTCTTTTTAATTTCCACATAGAGTGGAACATCTTCTTAGTTGTATTTTTCGCGTGATTCTCAAGTGCTAGGTGTCGATCGATGGTAACTTCAAGAATTTTTAGGGTGTCTGAAATTGGAAGATTCAAATTTGGTGTGTTAATGGTGGTGAATTTGTTCTTGTTATGTTGAGAAGTGAGTATTAGACATTGGGTTTTATCTTCTAGCTAAGGGCAGCATTCCATTGCCTCCGCAGGAGCTAGGAATGAGTTAATATTCCATCTATTTTGTGGGTCCAAAAAAGGAAGGGACCTTCAGACCCATTTTAGATCTTAAACAAGTAAACAGGGGACTGAAGGTTCCAAGTTTTGCATGGAGACTTTAAGTTCATGATAATTGTGGTCCATCAAGAAGAATTCCTTAACCTCTCTGGATCATACAAAGGCCTATTTGTATCTGTCAGGTTCCTGAGATTTGCAGTATTGGGTCACCATTTTCAATTTTGTGAAATGCTGTTCAACTTAGCCACATTCCCAGAACCTTCTCAAGGATTATAGTGATGGTTGTGGCAGTGGTGGCAGCCATACATTGGACAATTAATTGTATAAGGAAAGCCAAGAAACTACAGTGTAGGTCATCCATAGTAACATAGTAGATGACGGCAGAAAAAGACCTGCACGGTCCATCCAGTCTACTCAAGATAAACTCATATGTGCTACTTTTTGTGTATACCTTACCTTGAATTGTCTCTGCCATTGTCAGGGCACAGACCATATAAGTCTGCCCAGCACTAGCCCTGCCTCCCAACCACCAGCCCCGCCTCCCCCCACCGGCTCTGCCACCCAATCACGGCTAAGCTTCTGAGGATCCCTTCCTTCTGAACAGGATTCCTTTATGTTTATCCCATGCATGTTTGAATTCTGTTACCGTTTTCATCTCCACCTCCCGCGGGAGGGCATTCCGATTATCCACCACTCTCTCCGTGAAAAAATACCTCCTGACATTTTTCCTGAGTCTGCCCCCTTCAATCTCATTTCATGTCCTCTCGTTCTACCGCCTTCCCATCTCTGGAAAAGGTTCGTTTGCGGATTTATACCTTTCAAATATTTGAACGTCTGTATCATATCACCTGTTTCTCCTTTCCTCCAGGGTATACATGTTCAGGTCAGCAAGTCTCTCCTCATACGTCTTGTAACGCAAATCCCATCCTGTAGGTTTACTTTGCACCGCTTCTATTCTTTTTACATCCTTAGCAAGATACTGCCTCCAAAACTGAACACAATACTCCAAGTGGGGCCTCACCAACGACTTGTACAGGGGCATCAACACCTCCTTTCTTCTGCTGGTCCCACCTCTCTCTATACAGCCTAGCAACCTTCTAGCTACGGCCACCGCTTTGTCACACTGTTTCATCACCTTCAGATCCTCAGATACTATCACCCCAAGATCCCTCTCCCCGTCCATACATATCAGACTCTCACCGCCTAACACATACATCTCCCGTGGATTTCTACTCCCTAAATGCATCACTTTGCATTTCTTCGCATTGAATTTTAATTGCCAAACCTTAGACCATTCTTCTACCTTCCGCAGATCCTTTTTCATGTTTTCCACTCCCTCCCGGATGTCCACTGTGTTACAAATTTTAGTATCATCCGCAAAAAGGCAAACTTTACCTTCTAACCCTTCAGCATTGTCACTCACAAATATATTGAATATAATCGGCCCCAGCACCGATCCCTGAGGCACTCCACTACTCACCTTTCCCTCATCCAAGCAAATTCCATTAACCACCACCCTCTGGCGTCTGTCCATCAACCAGTTCCTAATCCAGTTCACCACTTTGGGTCCTATCTTCATCCCGTCTAGTTTATTCAAGAGCCTCCTGTGGGGAACCGTGTCAAAAGCTTTGCAGAAATCTAAGTAGATTACGTCCATAGCACGACCTTGATTCAATTGTCCGGTCACCTAGTCAAAGAATTCAATGAGATTTGTTTGGCACGATTTCCCTTTGGTAAAGCCATGTTGTCTCGGATCTTGCAACTTATTGGTTTCCAGGAAATTCACTATCCTTTCCTTCAGCATCATTTCCATTACTTTTCCAATAACCGAAGTGAGGCTTACCGGCCTGTAGTTTCCAGCTTCTTCCCTGTCTCCACTTTTGTGAAGAGGGACCACATCCGCCATTCTCCAATCCCACGGAACCTCTCCCGTCTCCAAGGATTTATTAAACAAATCTTTAAGAGGACCCGCCAGAACCTCTCTGAGCTCCTTCAATATCCTGGGGTGGATCCTGTCCGGTCCCACGGCTTTGTCCACCTTTAGATTTTGAAGTTGTTCATAACACACTCTCTTCCATGAACGGTGCTATATCCACTCCATTTTCATATGTACTTTTGTCAGTCAATCGCAGTCCTTCTCCAGGATTTTCTTCTGTATAATGAGTAATATGCTCCAGGGGGTTGAGATACGGATTGTTTTATCTATGGTTTGTTTTGTTTTAATCTTTTTTTTGTGATTTTTATTTATAGTATTTTTTAAAATATAGAGTAGGCAGACTCCATCCATGTCCAGCATTTCTCCTCTCTTCCCTCCCTTTAATCCATGTCCAGCATTTCTCCCCTCTTCCCTCCATCCATGTGCATCTCCTTCCTGACTTTCCTCCTCTCCATCCATCCATGTCCAGCAGCTCTCCATTCTCCCCTGCCCTTTCCTCCATCCACCCATATCCAGCAAATTTCCTCTCTCCCCTGCCCCCTCCATTCATCCATCCATGTTCAGCAATTCTCCTCTCTCCCCTGCCCTCCCCTCCCCTCCATCCATGTTCAGGAACTCTCCATTCTCCCCGCTCTCTCCTCCATCCACCCATATCCAGCAAATTTCCTCTCTTCCCTGCCCCCATTCATCCATCCATGTCCAGCAGTTCTCCTCTCTCCCCTCCATCCATCCATCTATGTCCAGCAATTCTCCCTTGCCCTCCCCTCCATCCATCCATGTCCAGCAATTCTCTCCCCTGCCCTCTCCTCCTGTCCTGTCCATCATTCTCTCCCCCTACCCTACCCTCCCCTCCTCTCCTGTCCAGCGATTTCTTCTCCCCCTGTCCTGCTGTCCAATTCCAGCCATCTCTTCTCTTCCCCTGCCCTCCCATCCATGTCTAGCGATTCTCCCTGCCCTCCCTCAGCTCCCTGACAGCCCTCCTCTCCGTTCCTTCCCCCCCCCCCCCACGCGCGCACGTTTAACCCTTTTACTTTCAGGCACAGCGACAGCAGTGAAAAGGACAACACAGCTTCTCCCTTCCCTCACACAGTACCCGCCCTCGCGGAAACAGGAAATACGTAATCGCAGAAGGCAGGACTGTGTGAGGGAAGGGAAGGGAGAAACTGGACTGGAGGCGAGCCGGCAGTGCTTTCTTTTTCATCACTGCCGTCGCCACTCGCTGCCACTAAACTAAAACAGTTAAACACGCGCCGGGGGGGGGGGGGGTGAACGGAGAGAGAGGAGGGCTCAGGGCTGTCGATCGGAAGCTCAGCTGAGGGAGGGAAGGATCGGACATCGGAGGAAACTTTCGAGAGCTGCTTGGCTGCGTTTGAGGGGTGGGTGGCATGAATGTTGCAGGCTGCAGCACGCGGCTGGCCTAAGCGGCTCTTATGAGTCACCGAGCCAGAGAAGGAGGCAGCTGAGTGGATCGAGCAGCAAGCAAAGCGGGTAAGTGTTCTCAGCTCAGCTGCAAATATTGAACAGTGCTGCAGGTTAAAGGTTTTATAAATAAAAATACACATTTTTGTTTCGTGCAGATCTCTTTTGTTTAAAAATAACTAAATGGGCTATAAGCCCCTAATGCAGTCCATTGGTTTGAGTCTTTTATTGCTAAATTGCTTTGTTGAACAGGAGACTGGTGAGGGGGACAGGGTGATGATGCTGGACGATGAAGGGAGGGGAGAGAGATGGGGAGACATAGGGGCAATGTTGGATGGTGGTTGGGGGCAAGATAATGGGGCAATGTTGGAATGGGGCAGAGAGAGAGAGAAAGAAGCTTTATAAGTCAAAATAAAAACAAATATTTTGTTTCATGCAGATCTCTTTTGTTTAAACAAAACTAAATGGACTATAAGCCCCTAATGCAGTCCGTTGGTTTTCTTATATTTTGTTCTTGTGTCATCACTTATACTGTTCCAAACTTGAAAACTCTTATCTCTATCTGGTCATTAATAAAAGGAGCTCATTGTGAACACTATCCACCCTAACAAGTTGTTTTGTGGCTGTACATGAGGAATTGTGATATTATGATCCCTTGTTGACGGTCTGTGTTTTCCGTATGGGTGGTATATTGGTGTATTAGGTTCTGCCCAGTGTAATATTTATGGTACAGTAAGGTTCTGAGTGTATTTTTGCACAAAGTTGTGCATAGTGTTTTGCAGTTGAGTGATTGTGGTTAGTATATGCTTTGAGCAACCACTTTATTCTTTGACATATGATACATAGCTAATATCTAAATTTAATAAAAGGTATTAATTGTGACTTATTTTTAATTATTTTTTTTCTGTGTGTTATCAGACAATTATGGATTTAAGCTCCACGCCTAACCCCACCCCTTTTAGCCTCCCCAAACAGTTGGGCCACCGACCGCCTATGTCATCTCGCCTCATTGTTTCCCTTCCCCCTCATTGTTCTGCCCTCTGACGTCATTACGTTTTGATGCGAGGGCGGGGCAATGAGTGCGAATGGATGTTACGAACCCAGGCATCCAGATGTAGAATGTTGGAGGTGCAAATTATTATATAGGCTATCTTGCAAGAGTATAACTTTAAGATAGGATATATATATGAAAGGTCTGGGTACTGCTGAATTGTGTGCTTTCTGACTTGGGTAGGCTATTTTGTCGGATATGGTGGTTGTCATAAGGGCTTCTTGCTCACGTATGTGTAAAAAGCTAATTTGTGGTTGTACTCGCTTAATGTTAATGGGCTTTATTGCCCCATTAAAAGGAACAAAGTGCTGTGTTTCCTTAAAATGTACAGAAGCAGATATAAGCTTTTTACAAGAGAAGCATCTTAATAGTGTGGAATCGATTAAACTACAAGGGGGATGGGTTAAAAGCTATCACTACGCTGCAGCACAAGGGAAGGAGTGGCTATACTGATAAATTGCACTGCTAATTTAGTAGTGGAGGGAACAACAAGTAGATGCCATGGGTAGGTGGATTAAACTGAATATAGCTATAGGAACTATGCATTTGGTACTTTGGCCCCATACAAGGAGAACTAGCATTTTTTTTTTTTTTCAAAAATTACATACCCTTGTGCTTGAACATGGTGACACTTTTTTAATGTTGGTAGGAGACTTTAATCAAGAATTAGATCCGCTGCTGGATCGACACCCACAACTGAGATCATATGGGGTAAATAAGGAGCTGATGGAACTCATGATGTCAGGGGGGCTGGTGAACATTTGGAAAATATTTAACCCTCGTGGTCAGGAGTTTACATGTTGCTCACAAGTACACCAGTCTTTTTTTTTTAATCTCAGTGGTTCAAGATAGGGCTATAGACAGGGGCGTATCTGGAATCCGGCGGTAGGGGGGGCCAGAGCCAGAGAGGGGGGGGGCACATTTTTGCCTCCCTCCCCCCCCCCGCCGCCGCCTCTCTCCACCCCCTCCCCGCCGTCAATCCTCCCCCGCTGCTTACTTTTGCCAGCCGAGGTCCGACCCGCAATCTCCATATTTCGTCTTCCTCCGTGGCCATGTGCTTCAAGGAAGTAACGCTGCAGTGCTGATTGGTTGAATCCAGTTCGGCGTCTGACGTCGCAGCGACGTCAGACGCCGAACTGGATTCAACCAATCAGCACTGCAGGCTGCAGCGTTACTTCCTTGAAGCACATGGCCACGGAGGAAGACGAAATATGGAGATTGCGGATCGGACCTCGGCTGGCAAAAGTAAGCAGCGGGGGAGGGTTGACGGCGGGGAGGGGGGCCAGGGCGAAATCTGCGGGGGCCCAGGCCCCTGTGGCCCCACGCAGATACGCCCCTGGCTATAGATACTATCTTAATTTCTGATCATGCAGGGATATGACACTACAACAAACTGTGGAAGGTCAGCCCTTTTGGCATTTTAACAGTATGTTATTGCAGGATGAGGATTGTAAAGACAAAAACAAATGAGGAGAGACAAATGCCTCTACGGAAACAACCAAAGAGGTATGCATGGAGTAGAGTGAACCAAAGGATTTCCAAAAATCACACCAGAGATTACCAGTTATACCATAAAATCTTTATTTAAAAAATGTATGAATAAAAAAGAGTAAACAATCCCAATGTGTATACAAAACAAATGTACACCAGAGGAAGTAAAGTACAGCACAAGTAAACAGATGGACTACATAAGTACATAAGCATTGCCATACTGGGACAGACCAAAGGTCCATCAAGCCCAGCATCCTGTTTCCAACAGTGGCCAATCCAGGTCACAAATACCTGGCAAGATCCCAAAAAACATTTTATACTGCTTATCCCAGAAATAGTGGATTTTCCCCAACCCCAATTTAATAATGGTCTATGGACTTTTCCTTTAGGAAGCCATCCATACCATTTTAAAACTCTGCTAAGCTAACCGCCTTTACCACATTCTCTGGTAACGAATTCCAGAGTTTAATTACACGTTGAGTGAAGAAACATTTTCTCTGATTCGTTTTAAATTTACTACTTTGTAGCTTCATCACATGCCCCCTAGTTCTAGTATTTTTGGAAAGCGTAAACAGACGCTTCACGTCTACCCGTTCAACTCCACTCATTTGTTTTTTTTATAAGAATTTAAATTTACAAGCAATAAAATAACTTGCCAGAAATACAGAGAAAGTAATACACAAGAATTATTTCAATCAGGTAATTCTATACTCTTCCTTAAACCACAAAATAGGGAGAGTGAAACAAGACAAGGAGATCAATTAAACAACAGTAAACAGAAAAAACATGGTATTAACCTGATTATCCCCAACTATTATTTATCTGAATCATTATTCCACATTGATCGTCTAGTTTGCTTCTTCAAACGCAAAACGGTGTATATTCAATTTATTTCGTTGGAAACATACTTATTGTCCAATAGTAGTAGAAATAATACACCTAATTTAATTTTTTCTCTTTTAAAACCAGAAATTATTTAACAGTGCAAACACTCTAATCCAATTCCCACTGATTAAGGTAATCCCAGTTTCACAGGCTTCACTCCTTTTGAATTAATATTACTAAGTAATAATTTATATTACTAAGAGGAATCATTACAAAGGAAAATAACATTTTCAGGAAATATTTCTGAGGAAATCTTTAACAGTCATACCCGGAACTCTGGGAAAACAACAATCTCAATATTAATCATCTGTAATAATATTCATTTTGTTCAAATTTCTGGTCTATTATCATTTTCAAAATCTTAACCATTTCCTACTCCTGTAGAACTTCATTTGCTGTATCAATTTTTCTTTCTCAAAGGGTTTGATTAGGTAATCCATGTAGCTCACTAATAAGATTATATCTGAAGCAAAATTATTTACTACCACCTTTAGGTACAGGAGTGCCTTCCAAATGATATTCAATGTAACCTCCACGGGAGCCAAAAACTCCAAGCTGATAGCTCTTTCGGGTTTAGGAGTGGCACCGCCGACTCGGGTTCAGCCGTAAACGACTTCCGTTTCAGCATGGACTCCTAACTCACTCCTACACTCCTTTGGACATGGTGGTTAAATGATTCGAGAGCGATGAAGTTGTTTCCAGGTCCAGGAGCGTTGACGTTCCTTCGCCGGTGCTAATCAAAGGACTCACCAACCCAGTCATCTGTGGGCAGCTCGTTGCGCAGCGGACCCACACTTGCTGCACAGGGGACAAAACTCTGGCCATCGGTGGCTGACCCCCGATTGTCCCCTTCCTCTCAGTTAAGGTAACTGCAGTTGCAGAGAGGAAATTTCAAGTAAACAAAGACAAAACTTCAGAGGACAGCTGGGCCGTTGACCATATGAGCTTCAGGTCGCCATCTTTCCACTCTTCCTAGTTTGGAACACTCTTTGTCTGGTTTCTCCTCAGAAGCCTGTCTGATATGGGTAACCCTTCAGCATAGCCCTCTGAGTCAATGAAACACAGAAGCCCCTCCACCACTGCAAGATGGTGTCCCTCGGAAGGGCACTCATTATTTTATAGACCTCTATCATATCTCCCCTCAGCCACCTTTTCTCCAAGCTGAAGAGCCCTAACCTCTTTAGCCTTTCCTCATAGGGAAGTCACCCCATCCCCTTTATCATTTTCGTCGCCCTTCTCTGCACCTTTTCTAATTCCACTATATATTTTTTGAGATGCAGTGACCAGAATTGAACACGATATTTGAGGTGGGTCTCACCATGGAATGATACAAAGGCATTATAATGTCCTCATTTTTGTTTTCCATTCCTTTCCTAATAATACCTAGCATTCTATTGCTTTCATAGCCGCAGCAGCAGCACACTGAGCAGAAGATTTTAACATATCATCAACGACGATACCTAGATCCCTTTCTTAGTGACTCCTAACGTGGAACCTTGCATGATGTTGCTATAATTCAGATTCCTCTTTCCCACATGCATCACTTTGCATTTGCTCACGCTAAATGTCATCTGCCATTTAGAAAATCCAGACACACAATATCAACCAGCTCACCTTTATCCACGTGTTTGTTCACCCCTTCAAAGAAGTGTAATAGTTTGGTGAGGCAAGATTTTCCTTCACTAAATCCATGTTGGCTTTGTCTCATTAATCCATGCTTTTGAATATGATCTGTAATTTTGTTCAGTACAGACAGAGAGGGTAATACAGTATACAATCGGAGAAACAAAAAGAAAAAAGCAACACTGGGCCTTCAAGATTGGGACAACAGGAGTACTTTATTTAACCAAAAACCCGACACGGGCCGTGTTTCGGCGCCAAAAAGGCGCCTGCCTCAGGGGTCTATTAATAAAAACATATAAATACATCAATAAAAAGTATGTAGATACATTAATAAAAATCATCAATAAAAAGAAGAATTTGGAAAATGGATAATGACAGCATCGTATTCACTTCGAACAGAAAAATATAAAAATATAATAATATATACATAAATAATACGACATAAATATTACATAAAATTATATTGATTTAGGAGTTTAAAAACTTTTAGCAACCATATGATAATCATAGAGATAAATTCAATAAATTATGTTTTAAAATATAAGCTGGTATGATGTCAACCAATTTTAAGATATGGGCAGACATGTAGTAATATTTTAAAAAAAGGAGGAGTTGTATTTTTTTTTTTTTTTAAATTTTTTGTGTGATGGTGATGAACATATATAATCATGTATGTACACATATATAGATACATAGATATATATACACAAATGTACTTCCAAAACTATAAAAATTGATAATGTTTTGTTAAAAACGTGTATCATATAGTGGTTCTATTGGATAAGATGATGTGGATTGTCCGATCTTATTATGTGCAGTGGCTGCAACGTCATCGGTATGGTTAACAATATATATGTGTAAAGAAAATCTCTCTTACCAAATTTGTAAATATAGCAATTGTTCGGAATTGAGGTTGTCAGTGCCTACAAAATGAATAAACAGGAGTTGAGGGATTATATATATGTTTAAAGGGGAACTGGCAAGTGCTCATAGTCCCCTCAAGAAAAGGTGTCTAATATATAACATGCAGAGGTAACAGTGCCTTTCCTAATGATTAATGGGGCGCTCCTTAGTGTTTAAAGGGGAGTTCCGATATTTGGTTAACTTATTACAGATACTATGCTGTATCTGTTGCTTTTTTCTTTTTTTCTTTTTTCTTTCTGTAATTTTGTTCTTCATAATAGTCGCTACCATTTTGCCCGGCACCAGTGTCAGACTCACCGGTCTATAATTTCCTGGATCTCCTCTGGAACCATTTTTAAAAATCGGTTTTACATTGGTCACCCTCTAATCTTCCAGTACCATGCTCAATTTTAAGGATAAATTACATATTACTAGCAATACCTCTGCAAGTTCATTTTTCAATTCTACCAGTACTCTGGGATGAATGCCATCCGGTCCAGGAGATTTGCTACTCTTTAATCTGTTGAACTGCCCCATTACATCCTCAAGGTTTATAGAGAATTCATTCAGTTTCTCCGACTTGTCATCTTCGAATACCATTTCTGGCACCGGTATCGCTTCCAAATCTTCCTCGGTGAAGACTGAAGCAAAGAATTAATTTAATCTCTTCTATGGGTTTGTCTTCCCTGATCGCCCCCTTTTACTCCTCGGTCATCTAGCGGTCCAGCCAGTTCTTTTGCCGGCTTCCTGCTTTTAATATACCTAACGCAATCTTTTTTTCAAAGTCCCTCTTAGCCTTCCTTATCAGCGCTTTGCATTTGACTTGACATTCCTTATGCTGTTTCTTATTATTTTCTGTCGGTTCCTTCTTCCATTTTCTGAAGGATTTTCTTTTAACTCTAATAGCTTCCTTCGCCTCACTTTTTAACCATGCCAGCTATCGTTTGTTCTTCCATCCTCCTTTTTTAATAAGCGGAATATATTTGGCCTGGGCTTCCAGGATGATGTTTTTGAATAGTATCCACGCCTGATGTAAATTTTTGACCCTCACAGCCGCTCAACACAGATCTATGTTTCGGCATGAATCTCTGCCTCGGGAGTCACAAAATATGGTCAATAAAGTACTAAAGTTAATGCATTGTAAAACCTTCGAATGATGGTAGGCTAAAGGCACTACAGTCGGTAGCAACGTGGCTGCCAAAAATCAGTTGTATAAATGAACAAGGATGATGATTTTATAAATGTTATGATGCAGGCTATAGATGATTATTTTCAATTTAATACAAAGGCTAAATGATGGGATGCTTTTAAGGCGACCACATGTGGAGTAATTTTATGATACCAAGAGGGGCATAATTGAAAGGTCGTCCAAGTACGAATTAGGACGTCCTTACGAAAACTTTCAAAATCAAGCATGTATAATCGAAAAATAGTATGGGCGTTTTTCGATAACCGATTATCCCTGTTGCAAAATGACCAAATGAGGAGCGCATAAACGTTACTAAATAGGGCGCCCTAACACGTTCGATTATCGCAGCTGAAAACGACCAAATCAGAAAGTGTGTAAAAGAATGTACAATAGTTGTACCGCAAGAACAGGGCATGCTGTTCTGGACATCCAGGTACGGGAAATATGAGGGACGTTCATATGCGTCAAATACAGGAAGATCATGCTGCTCCACCGAATATTCCTCATATGTGCCCTATCTGGATGTCCGGAACTGCATGCACTGTACCTACTGAACATGCAGCTATATGCATATTGTGTACATGTGAAAAGGTTTGCATGCTTCATACTCATCTATATAAGGCAAGTTCCGCACGCATAACAACCAGTCATGCACGTCAGGGACGTCTATGATTATGACGGCGTCCACGTGCTGATAGGGCCATATATGGGATGGTAAGACATATATGGAACTGTGCACGAAACAACGTCCGTCACGCAAGGGCGTCCATATAAGGCACTTGTTTTCCAACACCTATTCTCACTGAAAAAATGGCGCACCTGCGACGCGAGCCAAATTTCAGTGAGGCTGAGAGCCTGCTGCTGGTGCGGCTGTGCCTTAGGCACCAGCACAGGCTGTTCATTCAGCACCACCACCTGCCCCCCAGGATCCAGGCCATGAGAGCCTGGTCCCTCATCAGGGAGAGACTTGAAAGGTAAGTGTTTGGCCCACACACCCCCTCCTGTACCTACACATATAACAGCTCCGTCATCAATGTAACCAGTAACTGGAGTGTGCATGCAGGGATAATGAGTAATATGGGTACATGCACAATCACTAATAAAATGTATGTACTGGAAAGGACGACCATTCCCACATCCCTACAATAATGTATTTCATTATTTATTTCTTGCATTTGTATTCCACATTTCCCCACCCCTCTATGCAGGCTCTATGTGGCTTACAACACATCATGAATAGTGGAAACATTTTACAAAATAAATGTATAGCATACTTGATAACATGGTAATGATAACACATATAAAGTAGTTTAACAAGCATAAATTATAATGCATACAAACGGTACTTTCTGGCCTCATGGCCACCTCTATGGCATCATCTGCATAGGAGCCAACTCGGTGGCTGCTGTGGGTGCTTGAGCACCCCCAATATTGAATACATTCCTTGTATGTGTCCAGGGAGGGGTGATCTCCACTGGGGTTAGCACCCCCCAAAATTTAAAAAAGGTGGCTCCTATGAATCTGTACCAATGGAAGTGCCCACCCCCCCCAACAGTGTTGACCCTCTCTGCTATTTGATTGACAAATGAATATGTGTGCAGAGGGCAAGAAGGACCATCCCCTGACTCCTGCTCTACAAACTTATATCTTACAGACGCTTCGGGGTTCACAGGGACCTCGAGTCCCTGAGGAGGAGGTTCCGCCGTGTGAGGCGGGAGAGCCCAGAACTCATCAGGGCAGTGCGACGGCACCTCAGGGCTCGCCGTAAGTATTCAAAACAGGACACCTGTACTGATTTGTAAATATATTTCTCCGAGGACAAGCAGGCTGCTTGTTCTCACGACTGGGTTGACGTCCACGGCAGCCCCCTCCAACCGGAGCAAAAAATCTTGCGGGAGGTCCCGCACGCAGGGCACGCCCACCATGCATGCGTGGCCGTCTTCCCGCCCGTGCGCGACCGTTCCCGCTCACTTTTTTGCTTTCCGCGCTGGAGAGAGACGCGTCTTCGTCCCTCTACTAGTCAGCCCCGGAAAACCGGTTTGCGGCCTAGTCCGCGCTTTATTTCTTTTATTTCTTTTTATTTTCTTGTTGCGCGTTCGCGCCTTTATTAAAAAAAAAAAAAAAAAGAAGTTCCTGTTCCCCTCGTTCTGTTTAGTCGCAGGGTCGCCTCGTCGCGGCCTTGTGCCGTTGATGGAGGCGCCGGTGGGCTCTGGTCCGGTAATGAGGTCTTTGACGCCGACGCTGCTTGCGGCACCGGTGTCGATTGCCACTCAGGTGGAATCCTCGTCGACGTCGATGGAGGGAGCTTCGTCCCCGCGGGAGTCCACCTCTCGACGCCATCATCGAGGACGGGGTTCCTCGCAGTCGAGACGGGCCCGGTTGCAGTCTGAGCTGAAAGAGCTCATGTCCGACACCGAGGAGGAGGCCTCGTGGGGGGAGGAGGAGGACCCCAGATATTTCTCCTCTGAGGAGTCTGTGGGCCCTCCCTCCGACCCCACACCTTCACCGGAGAGGAAGCTCTCGCCTCCTGAGAGCCTCTCCTTTGCCTCTTTTGTTCGGGACATGTCTATCAGCATTCCCTTCCCAGTGGTTACTGTGGATGAGCCGAGGGCGGAGATGCTCGAAGTCCTCGACTATCCATCACCACCTAGAGAGTCTTCCACGGTACCATTGCACAATGTCCTCAAAGAGACACTGCTTCAGAACTGGTTGAAGCTGTTATCTAATCCCACCATTCCCAAAAAAGCGGAGGCCCAATACAGAATCCACTCAGACCCGGAGTTGATGTGGCCTCAATTGCCTCATGACTCAGCGGTCGTGGACTCTGCTCTCAAGAGAGCACGGAGTTCGAGGGATACCGCCTCGGCGCCCCCTGGGCGGGAGTTTCGCACTCTGGACTCGTTTGGGAGGAAGGCCTACCAATCCTCCATGCTCGTGACTAGAATACAATCATACCAGCTCTACACGAGCATCCACATGCGGAACTGGCGGACCTGGTTGACAAGCTCTCCCCGGAGCAGTCCAGGCCTTTCCAGGAGGTGGTCAGGCAGCTGAAGGCGTGCAGAAAATTCCTGTCCAGGGGTATCTATGACACCTGTGATGTGGCATCCAGAGCTGCGGCCCAAGATATAGTGATGCGCAGACTATCCTGGCTGCGTGCCTCTGACCTGGACAATCACACCCAGCAGCGGCTGGCGGATGTCCCTTGCCGGGGGGGGGGGGGGGGATAACATTTTTGGCGAGAAGGTCGAACAGTTGGTGGACCAACTACACCAGTGGGAAACTGCTCTCGACAAGCTCTCCCACCGGGCGCCTTCAGCATCCACCTCCGCAGGTGGACGTTTTTCCCGGGCCCAGCAGGCTGCACCCTACGCCTACAACAAGCGTAGGTACGCCCAGCCAGCCCGAAGGCCTCCTCAGGCTCAAGGACAGTCCCAGCGTGCTCGTTCCCGTCAACAGCGTGTGCCTAAGCAGCCCCCTGCACCTCCACAGCAAAAGCAGGGGACGAGCTTTTGACTGGATCCATGGGAACATAGCCGCTATCAAAGTAGCCGTGCCGGACGGCCTGCCGGTCGGGGGGAGGTTGAAAGTTTTTCACCAAAGGTGGCCACTTGTAACCTCTGACCAGTGGGTTCTTCAAATAGTGCGGTTTGGATACACCCTGAATTTGGTCTCCACCCCACCAAATTGTCCACCAGGAGCTCAACCCTTCAGCTCCCATCACAAGCAGGTACTTGCAGAGGAACTCTCCGCCCTTCTCAGCGCCAATGCGGTCGAGCCCGTACCACCCGGGCAGGAAGGGCAAGGATTCTATTCCAGGTACTTCCTTGTGGAAAAGAAAACAGGGGGGATGCGCCCCATCCTAGACCTGAGAGGCCTGAACAAGTATCTGGTGTGGGAAAAGTTCAGGATGCTTTCCTTGGGCACCCTTCTACCCATGATTCAGAAAGACGATTGGCTATGTTCTCTGGATTTAAAGGACGCTTACACTCACATCCCGATACTGCCAGCTCACAGACTGTATCTCCGATTCCGTCTGGGGACACGTCACTTTAAGTATTGTGTGCTGCCCTTTGGGCTCGCCTCTACACCACGGGTGTTCACGAAGTGTCTCATGGTGGTTGTGGCGTACCTACGCAAGCTGGGGGTGCACGTGTTCCCATATCTCGACGATTGGCTGGTGAAGAGCACAGAGGCAGGAGCTCTTTGGTCCATGCAGTGTACTATTCACCTTCTGGAGCTGCTGGGTTTTGTGATAAATTACCCGAAGTCCCATCTCCAGCCAGTTCAATCTCTGGAATTCATAGGAGCTCTGCTGAATTCACAGATGGCTCAGGCCTATCTTCCCGAGGCGAGGGCTCAGAATCTCCTGTCCCTCGCTTCCCAGACCAGAGCGTCTCAGCAGATCACAGCTCGGCAGATGTTGAGACTGCTGGGCCATATGGCCTCTACAGTCCATGTGACTCCCATGGCTCGTCTTCACATGAGATCTGCTCAATGCACCCTAGCTTCCCAGTGGTGCCAAGCCACCGAGAATCTAGAAGATGTCATCCGCCTGTCCATCAGTTGCCGCAATTCGCTGCGCTGGTGGACAATTCGGACCAATTTGACTCTGGGACGCCCATTCCAAATTCCGCAGCCCACAAAAGTGCTGATGACGGATGCATCTCGCCTGGGGTGGGGAGCTCATGTCGATGGGCTCCACACCCAGGGGGTGTGGTCCCCCCAGGAACAAGATCTTCAGATCAACCTCCTGGAGCTCCGAGCGGTCTGGAACGCACTGAAGGCCTTCAGGGATCGGTTGTCCTTCCAAATTATCCAAATTCGGACAGAGAATCAGGTTGCAATGTATTACATCAACAAGCAGGGAGGCACCAGATCTCACCCTCTGTGTCAGGAAGCCGTCAGGATGTGGCGTTGGGTGTCGGAGTTCCATCTTAACCTGTCAATTGTCTTGCCAACATTCTTTCCCAGACCGCATACCCGCCCTGCTGAACGTCAGTTGCACACATTGGACTGCAAGCGAGCGTTGGCCTTCTATCTGGAGTGGACACAGCCCCACAGACAGTCCGCCCAATTGTTTGTTTCTTTCGACCCCAATAGGAAGGGGGTCGCTGTCGGGAAACGCACCATCTCCAGTTGGCTAGCAGATTGCATTTCCTTCACTTACACCCAGGCTGGGCTGGCTCTTGAGGGTCATGTCACGGCTCATAGTGTTAGAGCCATGGCAGCGTCAATGGCCCACTTGAAGTCAGCCATTATTGAAGAGATTTGCAAGGCTGCGAAGTGGTCATCGGTCCACACATTCACATCACATTGCTGCCTCCAGCAGGATACACAACGCGACAGTCGGTTCGGGCAGTCGGTTCTGCAGAATCTGTTTGGGGTTTAAATCCAACTCCACCCTCCAGGACCCGATTTTATTCTGTTCAGGCTACACTCTCAGTTAGTTGTTCTTCGTAGGTCAATTTCTGTTATGCCCTCGCCGTTGCAAGGTTCAATTGACCTGGGTTCTTGTTTTGAGTGAGCCTGAGAGCTAGGGATACCCCAGTCGTGAGAACAAGCAGCCTGCTTGTCTTCGGAGAAAGCGAATGATACATACCTGTAGCAGGTGTTCTCCGAGGACAGCAGGCTGATTGTTCTCACCTACCCTCCCTCCTCCCCTTTGGATTTGCGTTTTTTTCCTCATTCCTTTGCTTGTCATTCAACTGAGCGGGAACGGTCACGCATGGGCGGGAAGACGGCCGCGCATGCGCGGTGGGCGTGCCCTGCGTTCCCTGCGTGCGGGACCTCCCGCGAGATTTTTTGCTCCAGTTGGAGGGGGCTGCCGTGGACATCAACCCAGTCATGAGAACAATCAGCCTGCTGTCCTCGAAGAACACCAGCTACAGGTATGTATCATTCGCTTTATTGAATAATGCAAATGTCCTGTACAATATCAATTTCCATGTGGCTAATAGCCAACTAGTAAGTAATAACATATGTGTCCCAGATCAAGGACGCAGGTTGCAGGTGCCCTCCCATGACTGTGGCTGCAACTTCCAACGACCATCCCCCCGAGATGAATGAGATGACATGCCTCACTTTACTCTCCCCCTTTCTGGGGTGAGTGGATAGTGTGTCCGGGTAGACCTGCCTGAGGCGCTACTTTTACTGGATGTCATGGCCTCCCTCACATAAAAGTTATGTGCTAAACACCCTTCCCACCGCCCCCCCCCCCCATTAAAAACAACAAAAACAGGTCAGCAAACCCTCGTAGCATCTCACAATGCAAACATGCTGGTCAGCAATGAGTGTGGTCTGCCAACATGTCCTGTGTGTGCTGTGTCAGAGCAGCTTCCAGGGTTCCCTGGACGCCATCATCGAGGACGGGGTTCCTCGCAGTCGAGACGGGCCCGGTTGCGGTCTGAGCTGAAAGAGCTCATGTCCGACACCGAGGAGGAGGCCTCGTGGGGGGAGGAGGAGGACCCCAGATATTTCTCCTCTGAGGAGTCTGTGGGCCCTCCCTCCGACCCCACACCTTCCCTGTCATGTCTTCTGATGCATCTCGATCCCCATGGGTATAGGCCACGCCTCACCACACCTTTCCCCCGCCTCAGGCCACGCAGCTACTGCAGTATGCAAGCCATGTTGCATGTGCTGATCTCAACCACACTCCTTTTACATACACAGGGCTCCAGCACCAGCAGGAGGAGCAGGTGGACGAGGAGGGGCACCTGGAGGAGGAGGGGGAGCCAGCCCAGGAGGGCCACCTGGAGGAGGAGGAGCCAGCCCAGGAGGGCCACCAGCAAGAGGAGGAGGAGGCGGCCGAGGAGGGCCACGAGGAGGAGGAGTTGGACTCGGAGGAGGGGGTCCTCATCATCGATGAGGACATTCTGGAGGACCCCTCCCCACCTGCAGCTCCATCTGAGTCATCTCCCTCCCCTCGGCCATCTCCATCCCCTGAGGCAGCTCCATCGCCTGGGCCACCTCCATCCCCTGGCCCACCTCCATCCCCTGGGCCACCTCCAGCCCTTGGGCCAGCTGCAGTCCTGCGCCTCCTGCAGCAGGTGGTAGATGGCCAGAACCAGCTGCTGCAGGAGGTCAGAGCCCTAAGGCAGGGTAATGAGCAGCTCCACAGCCCACTGAGGGTGCTGCTGCTGCTGCTGCTCATTACCCTGCTACAGAGGGCGCTGGGAAGAGGCCATGGCCGGCCTTGACCTACTTTGTGGGGGGGATATGTAGGGGTTGGGGGGGGGTTGGGTGAATTATTGAATTTTTTTTTTGGGAGGGGGGGTTGGGGGATATGTACGGGTTGTGGGGATTTGTTGGGGGGGAGGAATTGTTTGATAGGGGGTTGGGGGGATGTGGGGGGGGGATTTGTAGGGGTGGGGGTGGGGGGAATATGTTGGGGTTTTTTACATAAATATATTTTTTACATTTAATCTAACAGGGTGTGTGTGTGTCTGTACCTTGTGCATTACATATAACCAAATGGTGGTGTTGATGTGAGAGGAGGCAGCAATATGCATTGCATGAAATTTGAAGTGTGAATGAGTGGAGGAGTGGCCTAGTGGTTAGGGTGGTGGACTTTGGTCCTGGGGAACTGAGTTCGATTACCACGATACTGGTGAACAGCAAAAAAATAAAACCCAAAGGGTAAGATGATTTACAGTTCTTAATGTATATAGGTAAAGCCCTCAGAGACCAGGGATTAACCAAGGTCTGACCTGCAAGACTCTGAATATCTGCATGAGATTGTAGTGTCTGTGGTCCTCTCTCATTCATAGGGCTATTTTTTACCCATATTAATTTGCTTATGAACAAAAAATCGTTTTTAGAAAGTATATCAAAACAATCAGTCTTTTTGCTGAATATTTGCTGAATGATACAATCTAAATGAACAACACTTAGCTTTCACTGAAGTGGTGCAATAACCCCTCTGATTGAGTAAATTCTAATTGAATAAACAACGGGGCCCATATCGTTTCGCCTTGTTACAGGCTTCTTCAGGTTTTGCCCAATAAGGTTATTAAACCGGGGTATCACCTAGAGCAAAATATAAAACACACATTCAGCAGTTGTGTTCATAGCTTAATCTACATATTTGTCTGAAGAACTTTATTGAGGCTATTAAGCCTTATTATTATAACCCACCTAACTCAGGAATGCTCAATACGTTAACTAGGCTTCACCGGGCTAAAGATATTCAGTATTGTACAAAATCATTGATAACAGCTTCACATAACTGAAGACATTTGACATTATACAAACTAAAATACTTCATGATCTATGATATTATCTTAATCATCATTTAAAGTCGTTGAAATTCACATTGTGCTGTAAAGACCTTAAAATTTGAAAAAATCCTTAAGAAATGCCTGACACACAAGAGGCTATTACCATGAGCTTAAAACACTGTTCAAAGGTCATTCGATAACGCAACGATATCATTAGCGTTTTGTACAATACTGAATATCTTTAGCCCGGTGAAGCCTAGTTAACGTATTGAGCATTCCTGAGTTAGGTGGGTTATAATATGGGTAAAAAATAGCCCTATGAATGAGATAGGACCGCAGACACTACAATCTCATGCAGATATTCAGAGTCTTGCAGGTCAGACCTTGGTTAATCCCTGGTCTCTGAGGGCTTTACCTATATACATTAAGAACTGTAAATCATCTTACCCTTTGGGTTTTATTTTTTTGCTGTTCACCAGTATCGTGGTATTAGATTACGGAAGTAAGGAGAACAGCTTATACTGTTTTCTTGACATTATTAGAACTGAGTTCGATTCCCACTTCAGGCACAGGCAGCTCCTTGTGACTCTGGGCAAGTCACTTAACCTTCCATTGCCCCATGTAAGCCGCATTGAGCCTGCCATGAGTGGGAAAGCGCTGGGTACAAATGTAACAAAAAAAAAAAAAGTTGATGCATGTCTGTGATAATGTTGTCCATACAGAAGCCCACCTGTTCATTCCAACCTGGATGGCCGTATGTGCAGGGGGGGTGGGCCGCGGAGGCCGGATGGCTATTACTGTTGAGGAACACAAATGGCCATCCAGCCTCTCTCCCTCCCCCTTACCATACAGCCCCACAGCACAGAGTGGCATAAATAATAGATTTGTTGTCTAGCACTTGTGATCTGCCAAGTACAAACTTGCACATAACCCTAGGTAGCACATACATGATGTTTTCTCAGTGTGATCACCAGATACCCTTACCCACAACCATACGAAATTGGTGGGGGGGGGGGGGCACCAAGGAGCTACAAACAGCTGCCTCATCTTTTCACATTCAATGCATCTGCAATGGTATATAGTGCTGAGGAGAAAAGGGAAAACAATGGGAAACCATTAGATGGAGGCTTACTGCATCACAGTAGCAATATAATACAAGAGTTACAAAAGGGCACAAATAAATATGGTGTTCATTATTTGGTATTTGCTCACACCTTTTTCAGTAGTAGGTCAAGGTGACCTACATTCTGGTATTCTGGGTCTTTTCCTGTCCCAGGAAGACTGTAAGTTTGTACCTGAGGCAATGGAGGGTTAAGTGGCTCGCTCTAGCTCACAAGGCCCAGCAGTGGGAATTGAACCAGCAACCTTGTGATTACAAGGCTGGTGATCTAACCACTAGGCCACGGCAGCCACCAGGTTGTAGCTACCTGCAGGTAATTTGGGTTTGGACCTGTAACCACAAACCTCTCCCTCACCATGTCTTAAGGGCTCAGTAGGCAGTTCCTGTGGCCACCTTGAACCAGCAACCTTGTGATTACAAGGCTGGTGATCTAACCACTAGGCCACGGCAGCCACCAGGTTGTAGCTACCTGCAGGTAATTTGGGTTTGGACCTGTAACCACAAACCTCTCCCTCACCATGTCTTAAGGGCTCAGTAGGCAGTACCTGTGGCCACCTTGAAACTAGTTTGCAGCCTACATGTTAGAAATGTTGTTGTTCCAGAACTATGGAGGATTGTAGGACTGTGTTCAATACTGTGCTAAAAACATGAATTGCCTATATTGTTCCCCCTCCCCCTCCTTTCAAAAGTGAAAATGGGTGGCCATTTCATAAATGGGGACTGGGGTTCAGCACATAAACAAGGGTTGAACCTACCGGGAGCCAATACAGCAGCTGCAACAGCTGGCCCACAGCATTGAGGACCTGGCAGAACCACACAATATGGGGCTGATGGCCTCCAACCAATGCACAGGAACCTGTGGTGAACATACAGCTAAGAGTTGACTGCAGACTACATACAGTGAATGGACACTCCTTGATGATGAGCAGAAAGAAAAGAGGTGGCAGAGAAATAAGAGCTTACCATGAACGTCTGTTTCAAGAATGTGTAGTGCGTCTTCTATCTTCTGGAACATTAGCTGGAAGTCTACCTCAGTGAAATGACCCTTGCCGAGGGGTGCTTGATTTGGTGCAATTGTAGCAATTTCTTAGCTCCCACAGACTGCCTGCTACAACCAGGCAGAGAGAATGGGAGACAATAAGGGAGGCTCAAAGGATGGAAATGGAAGCGTTGTTGGCTGAGGGCACCCACAAATAACAACCCCCCAAAATACACAGGTGTACCGAAGCATACATTGCCAAACACAAACCTTAATATAAGTGAGGGTAAAACGTGTGAACTAATGTGAATCAGAACTGCAAAAGTCCCAGCGCATAAAATCGCAGTTTAAATGGCAATCAAGAAGGGGAAGGCAGGTGGGGACGCCCATAGTTATCTACCCATAATCGAAATCACGCGCTCCAAATCGCTACCTCAGCTGGACACATTTAGGAATTGTGTGTATAATCGAAATTAATGCGCACATATCTGGCACGCCTATCCCCCGTCCAACATGGGCATTCCTGGTGACTATTTAAACGCCCACTCCGTATTTTTGAAACTCCGTTGGTACAATGCCGCCACGCCAGCCCCCAACCCGGAAGGGTAATTTCTCAGATGCAGAGGTGGAGCTCCTGGTGCAGGAGATAGAGCAACGGCACACCAATCTGTTTGCTCCCACAGGGTAGAGGCTGGCTGCGACCACAAAGCAGCGGGAATGGGAGGCGGTACGTGACAGGCTGAATGCAGTCTTCCATTGTGGGAGAGACGTCGAGGACTGTAAGCGCAAGTGGCGCAAGCTGAGGAGGGATGTGAGGAGGAAGGCTGGGGCCAATCCCGCATCACATGACACCGCCAACCTCACCCCCATGGAGCTGATGGTTCACGGCCTCCTACCCCAGGAGGGCATCCACGGGATCGGGTCCCTTGACACCTCGGCCCAGCCTGAGGGCTCAGGTAGGTTGTCCGTTATGAAGTTGGGATATCTGCTGTGCTGCACTACACTGTGTTATACAAGTTGGGGCCAGGGGGAGGGAGGTGAGGAGTGGGAGGGGCAGGAGGAGGGAGGTGGGGAGAGGAGTTTCACCAGGGTGTGTCTCAGGCTGTCTTCATATGTGGAATAAACGCCCACCTTTATGATGGTGTCTTGACCTCCTAACCCCTACTCAGTTGCTCTGTACCCTTACTCCCTATCCCTACCGTAGTCATCGGCTTCCCTCTTACTTGTCCTATGTGTGCATCTTAATTAAATTGTAAGCTCTATTTGAGTAGTGATAGTATTAATGTGTGTCATAGGAGCAGACTCTGTGGGTGCACTCCTAATATTGAGGAAATATCATGTAGGTGTCCAGGGAGGGGTTATTTGCACTGAGCTTAGCACCCCCAATAATACTTTACACTTGGCTCCTATGGGTGTGTGTAGGTTACTACTGCAGCACAACTTTGGGGCCCTTCCTTCCCTACTCCCTCCTATTTTCCCATCACCAAACTGTGCCTGTTTCCTTCTGTCACCTCTGTGCTCTAGTCAGTGTGGGCTACATGCATGCAACTTAAGGAGCCTGTAATCGGGGTCATAAAGCAGTTCTAGGCAGTCTACCAATTCAGTAGTAACACAAGACATGCTGAAATGTCCTTCACTTTAACAAATATACAACAAACAGCTTGTCCACAAAGTTGTGAGCGGTGTCCTTCTCTTGGCTGTCTGTCCACCACCTGTACCCAGCTGCCTGTGGTGCTCTCTTTCACATGGGTGTCAATTCCATTCCTCCTCACCATCTCTATTTGCTGATCAAGTGTGGGGCAGTGTATATGAATGCTGAAAGACAAAAGTGGGTTATTTTCACCAACACACTTCCTCACCCTTGTGCTATACAGGTGATGATTCTGATGAGGCTGGCCCTAGTGGCCTCCAATCCCAACCAAGGCCTACACCAGCAGGACAGCCTCAACCTCCACCACCTGCAGCAGCAGTACAGCCTCTACCTCCACCGCCTGCAGCACAGCCTCTACTTCCACCACCTGCTGCTGCAGCAGCAGCAGTAGAGGCTGTACCTCCACCACCTGCAGCAGCAGAACCAGCAGTAGAGGCTCAACCTCCACCAGCAGAGGCTGGACCTCCACCACCGGTTGACTTTGCTGATGAGGAGGAGGATGCATATAGTGGGCCAGCTCCTTGCCAGAGGCCAGCCAGCCAAAGGAGGCAACTACTGCGGCTGGCCACTGATTTGCTGCGGCACAATGTGTGCTTGGAGGAGTACCGGCAGCAAAATTAGAGCTGCAGCGGGAAGCACTGCAGGCGCAGCGCCAAGCCCACCAGGAACTGCTCCAGGCGCAGCACCAAGCCCACCAGGAGGTGCTCCAGCAACTCCAACAGCTGCAGCACAGCATTGAAGGCCTGCGCCGTCAGGTCACAGCACCTACTCCAGCGGTGCTGCTGCAGCAAGACCTGCCATCCACCTCCTCAAGTGGGCAGCAACCACCAGCTAAGAGGTGGGCGTTGAGATCATCCTCCTCCGCAGCCACTAGTGCAGCACCCACCAAACCAGCTCCCCTTCTGGGTCCTGTGGCCAGGCTACAGCCAACAAGGTGGCCGGATTTCCACAGCGCAGCCGAAGCCACAGGCTGCTGTGTGGATACAGAGGAGGACAGTGGGAGCAGCCCATCAGAGGAGTCTGAACAGACTTCCCCTGCAGCACCAGCTGCAAAGGAAGTCCATGGGACGGGTAAGAGGGGACAGGGAAAATGATGGCACATGATGAAGGGTGAGGGTTGGTGGGTGGTGGGTGGTGGTGGTGGGTATGATGGTAACACTTATGCGATTAATACAAATAAATGTGCACTTACTTTCACACAAAACTTGTTTCAATGAGTCTTTGTCTGGCTCTGACGCCAAGCTGGTAAGCAGTGAGCTCTGCTCTGTGGGCTGGGGGTGGAGGGGGCTCCTCTTCCTGCTCATCTAGGGCCTCCTCTGGTGGCTGTAGCTCCTCTGGGAGGGCCTGTCCTCTGCGCTGGGCCAAATTGTGCAACATGCAGCACGCCACAAAGATCTTGGCCACCTTTTCTGGACTGTAGAGCAGCTCTTCTCCAGACCGGTCCAGACAGCAGAACCGGTTTTTCAACAAGCCAAAGGTCCGCTCAGTGATCCCCCGGGTGCTCCGATGCCTCCTGTTGTAGGTTTCTTGTGCCCCTGGTTGTGGGTGCACCACGGGGGTCATGAGCCACGTCCTCTGCGGACCTTTTGGAGAAAAGCAGAATGAGATAGATGAGTGTGTATTGCTTGGAGCAGGTACAGGGGTGGGGGGAGGAGGGATTAGGATAGTATGTTGTGGAGGGAGCCAGGGCGGAGGGTTGGCCAGTGGAGGAGGTATAGTATGGGTACATCCATGTTGCACTTACGTAGTAGCCATCCACCAGGGAACTCCCCTCGCTCAAACCTGCGGAAGATGCCCGAGAGCTGTAGGATGTAGGCATCGTGAGTGGAACCTTGTGCACACACGTCTAATATCTCCCCCTGGGCATCACACACAACTTGCATGTTCATAGAATAAAATGCCTTCCTGTTTCTGTAGGTGGCTTCGTGTGGCCGGGGGGGGGGGGGGGGGGGGGGGGGGGTCTGAGTGCGACGTGTGTGCAGTCAATCACACCTATGACCGAGGGGAATCTAGCAACAGCATAGAAGGCAGCCAGGTTGTTGTGCAGGGCCTGGGGGGGGGGGGGGGGGGGGTTGGGGAAAGTGATGTAGTGAGAGGTGTGAGTTAGAAAGGCATCCAGGAACTGGGTGAGACAGTGTGAAATAGAAGCCTGGGTGAGCCCTGTGCTAATACAGATTGAAAACTCCCAGTGGCCAGGACAGAGAGAGAGGCAGTGATTTTGAGGTGGACAGGGATGGGGTTATTCCTACGGGTCTGGGGCTGAAGGAGGGGTTTCAGCTGCTCACAAAGCTGCCCTATCAAACCTGAACCTTGTTAGACACTGCTGGTCAGTGAGGTGTAGGAAGGTGGTGCGGGGCCTGAACACTCGGGGCCGTGAATACCTCCTGCGGTGTGTGGCCTCTTCCTCTACCATGCCAGCCACCAGTGCATTAACTGCATCCATATCCCCACCAGTGCAAGTACCGCAATCTGGTACAATCATTGGTACTTAGTCATTTGGATTATTGTAACTCACTCTATGCCGGCTGTAAAGAACATATACTGAAAAAAACTCCAAACAGCCCAGAACACAGCAGCCAGACTAATATTCGGAAAACCAAAATATGAAAGTGCAAAGCCCCTACGAGAGAAACTGCACTGGCTCCCACTCAAAGAACGAATCACGTTCAAAGTATGCACCCTCGTTCATAAAATTATCCATGGAGATGCCCCAGCATACATGTCAGACCTAATAGACCTGTCACCCAGGAATGCAAAAAAATCCTCTCGAACATTCCTTAATCTTCATTTCCCCAACTGCAAAGGTCTGAAATACAAATTAACACAAGCCTCCACCTTCTCATACATGAGCACACAACTCTGGAACGCGCTACCACGCTATTTGAAGGCAACCTATGAACTGACTAACTTCCGTAAACTACTAAAGACTCATCTCTTTGAAAAGAGATACCACAAAGAATAAAATATGTAATATCTCCAAATACACCTACAAACATCGTAACATGTCCATTGTTTTACAGTGTCTCTATTTTACCAGTATATTCTATTCCTAATGCCTGATAATGTCTTCTGTAACACTATTATCTCGTATTCCTAATGTCTGTCAATGTCTTCTGTAATGCCACTATCTTGTACTTCATGACCATGTAACCCAAAATCCTTCTGTAAAACCAAATGTATATCTTTTGCTATTTCCATTATCCATTTTATATTGTAAGCCACATTGAGCCTGCAAAGAGGTGGGAAAACGTGGGATACAAATACAATAAATAAAATAAATAAATAAATTAGTACTAGTAGTAAAACAAGAACAGCACACAGATCTCTCACTGCCAGCCACCACGCCCTCTGGCCAGTCACTCCCCAAACAGTACAGGGAACACAGAGACAAACGGAGGTCAGGGAATACAATATACACGTGGGAACAGTGAATGGAGAGGGATAGGGGGGAGGGGAAGGGGAAGGGACCGATAGAGCAAGGAGGAGGAGTAGGGAAAGGTCAAAAGGTAAGACACAAAAACGTTCCGACTAGGGCAGACAGACGAACGTAGCAGGAACTCAACACACTCAGCTTTCTCTGCAACCAATAATTCAGCTCTCCCAACACCGATCTCGCCACTCTCCAACTCCACACAATCGCTAATGGGTCTAAAGACGATTTCTCCCTTGCTCTGGTTGCTTTTATTTCGGGTCTAAGCAATGACGCCCATGTTCCCACCCACCCAAAATCATTTCGCTATCCGTTATACGTTGTAGACGACCACCCCTAACACGCCCACGACACGCCCCTTATTTGGGCGTTTGTATCTGAGCGTACGAGCGAAACGGACGCACTGAAAGTTTTGTTTCCATTATACTGATTTATTCGTTTTTGGGAGATAAACGTCTATCTCCCGATTTGGGTCGCACTATAGGCGTTTTTCTCTTTCGATTATAAGCAGGCAAGCGCAACAGAATAGGAGTAGGGAAGATTTAAAATAAATGGAGGATAGCAGGGAGCTGGAAGATAACTGACCAGTACGTGGGATCAGGTAACCCTTAATAAACTAATAAAAGCAAAATTTCAATACAATATGGTTCTTAGAGTTCTCCGGGTGAGAGATTTGTTCAACAAGTCGCATACTATGAAAGCTCTAACAGGGCAGGAAAAATTTTGGCAGCCTGTCTTAATCGAAAGAAAACTAGATGTAACCAGTGGGTTAAAGTAAATATAAATATTTGTTTACCTGGGGTTCGGGTGTTTTTGCCTGCATCCAAGGGCTTCCAGTGTCGTCTAGTGGCCTGGGAGAGGCATTGGTGGCAAGTGCCAAGTTTTGTTATGGGTCCGGGGGTTTTTCCTTGGCTCCGGTGGGGGGGGGGGGGGGGCAACATGGGCCATTCCGTGGCTAAATGGTGTTCTTAGTGGCCAGCAGGAAGGTCCGTTTGGGGTCTGGAGGCACTTCGGGAGCCTCCAGACAGGAACCACAATGTCCATGGCTTGCTGCAGTGCTGCCTGACCGAGTTTTGCTGTTTCCTGTCAGGTGCACTCAAGAAAATGGCCGGTCTGGGCCTGGTTCAGGGCTCCGGGGCATGTGTGACTTTTTACACACGCACACTGGTGCGCCTGAGCTGAGACTAGGCCGAAGTCGGGACCTCAATATTTTGGCCCGCTGGCTTTAGCTCCAGGTAAGTCATGGCTTTTTTCCCATGGCCCAAGAGGATTCACTGGGACCCATTCTGATGGTGATGTAAAAGTGAAGAGCCTTTGGGGGACCAGGTAAGGGGTTTGTTTTTAAAATGTGTTTTTTGGTCCCATTGGGCCAGGGTTTTAAGAGTTAATTTTTGGACTAATTTGGTGGCAGTTATGGGTTCCTGAGTACCTCTTGAGGTGGGCCAGCGCTTTGAAGTTTTTGGCAAAAATCATTTTTGTGGTAAAATGAGAGGGTTTTGGTTTGAGCCAGTTCTGAGCTTTAAATTTGTTTTTTTGAGCAGGCGTTGCTCGGGAGTGTGCGTAGGGCAATGAAGAATTTGATTAGAGTGGATGTTTCTGTTTTTATGGGGGGGGGGGGGGTTGAGAGTAATTTATGACAAAAATATATGAACATCTTTAAATCTGTGTTAAAATGTGTGAAAAAAGTACAGTATGTGTGATTCGACCGGGACTGAGGGCTACAGGGCCTTTTAAGGCAGTGGCTGTAGATAGAAGGTTGCTAGGCTGTATAGAGAGAGGTGTGTGACCAGCAGAAGAAAAGAGGTTTTAATGTCCCTGTATAAGTCGTTGGTGAGGCCCCACCTGCAGTATTGTGTTCAGTTTTGGAGGCCGTATCTTGCTAAGGATGTAAAAAGAATTGAAGCGGTGCAAAAAAAAGCTACGAGAATGGTATGGGATTTGTGTTACAAGACGTATGAGGAGAGACTTGCTGACCTGAACATGTATACCCTGAAGGAAAGGAGAAACAGCGGTGATATGATACAGACATTCAAATATTTGAAAGGTATTAATCCGCAAATGAACCTTTTCCGTAGATGGGAAGGTGGTAGAACTAGAGGACATGAAATGAGATTGAAGGGGGGCAGACTCAAGAAAAATTCAGGAAGTATTTTTTCATGGAGAGAGTGGTGGATACTTGGAATGCCCTCCCACAGGAGGTGGTGGAGATGAAAACGGTAACAGAATTCAAAAATGCGTGGCATAAGCATAAAGGAATCCTGTTCAGAAGGAATGGATCCTCAGAAGCTTAGCCGAGATTGGGTGGCGGAGCCGGTGTTGGGAGGCGGGGCTAGTGGTTGGGAGGTGGGGATAGTGCTGGGCAGACTTCTATGGTCTGTGCCCTGAAAATGGCAGAAACAAATCAAGTTCAGGTATACACAAAAAGTAGCACATATGAATTTATCTTGTTGGGCAGAGTGGATGGACCATGCAGGTCTTTTTCTGCTGTCATCTATTATGTTACTATGTAAATAGATTTCATGGTAATGTATTTTTATTTAAAATTCAACTTTTCTATTCTCTATGGAGAAATTCACTTTCAAAATGGAAATTGTGGAAAGTTCAGTAAGGTTCCATTCTTCAAAACATTCTGTGATTTGAGACCTGATTGGCTAGCAGAGGCTGCTGATGCAATCAGAGTCACCATCAAACTTAGCAACAGTTTTCCTGGCAGTGAGGAAAAAGCCTGAAGACACCAGAGTGAGGACATGTGTGAGAGAGCTCTAACTGTGTGGTAGATTTCTGAGCCAAAAAGTGTTTGAAAGTTAGTTTTCCCTAACAAGCTTGATGAGTTGAAATTGAAAGGTGTGGTGTTTTGTTTTGTTTTTTTTAATCTGAAAACCGACTTCTTATTACCCGTGTGCTGTTTTGGAATGAGGACTAATGATGAGGAAACAATTGTGGGACTATGTGAAACAAGTTTATTTAAGTGTGTTAGTCCCAGTTAAGTCCCAAGGGAAACTGGCCTTCAAGGCCTAAGGTTTGCCCTGAAGTAAAACGGCTTGTGTGTTAGATGGTTTGCTAGCGTGACAATGTGGGAGCTTGCACCCTTTTGGAGAGACCTAGTTGCTGTGGGCAATGTGACTGCAGTGTTCATTGAAGAGTGTCCTTCTTAGGGTATACAGTGAAAAGTATAGGAGAATTATTTAGGGTTGCAAAATTATTGTTTAGTTTCTTAGCTAGAAAGCCCCAGTAATCCCTGTTCACCAGCTAGGGCTATTCCTGGTGTTAGACATGAAGAAAGTTTCTCTTATTGATTTGCTTTAAAGTGAAAGGCAGTAGATTCCAAAGCTGGAAGAAAAGAACCTGAGCTCCAACAGTCAAGCAAAGTGAAGAAAAGAAGCACAAAGTGACCAAAGTAAAGGTAAGTCTGTACCTCCACATACAGGAAAGGAAAAGAAAATTGAGAAGTCACTGGGTTTAGTCAAACCTGCCTTTTCTGCACTGGAATATTAAAATAGATCACAAAGGATCAATTCTTACAACACACACTACAAAAGAAAGCTATAGAGTAAAAGAAATAAAGTAAGATAACTTGGTCAATACTCATCTGATGGTTTCACTGTTGTTCCAGAGCGGTATTACTGTACCTGTTAAAGGAATTTAACCTGCTGGTTAAATTGTTCTACCAGAAGAATTGTTTTGAGTATGTGTTGTGTTTTCCATCCCTTAACCCCCACAGGGAGGGAAAGCACTACAGCCCCAACAGCTGAAAAAATAAGAAAGAGAACGTTAGGTGCAGCCAGTACAATTAGTATCTCACAGAGCCAAAAATACAAACAATAGTTCTCTTCCCTGGAGCAGGTTGTCAGTCAGCAATGCGCATCCTGAAAGACAAGGGACTGCTCAGCTAACACTATCCCAACCATTACATATATACTCTCAGTAAAGTTTCGTTTCTCATAAATCATGTGATTTTTCCCAAACTAGAAATCAGAAACTAGCCTGTACCATATATGGGTATTCCTGTATTATATCACTCTCTCCTGATAGGTGTCCACGTGAACAGTCAGTGGCCATTGGCTAATTAGCTACCAGTTCTGCGTGCATAGCCAGAACAATACCCTTGTGTCCTCTCTCTCTCTCTATATCTCCCCAAATGAAACATTCTGAACATCTTAGGCTCACACTGTGTCCTCAGCCTGTCAGCAACTGCCAAGGTTACCTTATATGAAAGGCATGGTCTCAGCTCCTGAGAAAAACACTGTATGTTGCAAAGATACTAACTTCTTAGGCCAAGTTGTGAGAACCAAAGTGAGCAAAGTGCAGGCCTCAGTAGCAGTAGTTAGCCCTTAGTAATAGGCCTAACATAGGAAGGAATATACAGTGTTTGTGCAACAAAAGACATTTTTATTAACTTGAAAACATTTTTAAACCCCAGGCTGAGCTTTAAATAAAAAGTAACTAAACGTTACCATCTGTCTGGTTACTGTATCTCAAAATCCTTTTAGTTTTCATTCTTCTCAATTGTTTAGAGCTTTGGAGACAAGGTTAGTTTAATTGTCTCTGAGGTCAGGGGTGAGCTTGAGGTATTCAGCCACAGGTAATGGTAAAGCTTGCAGGGCCCTCTGAGACTCAGCAGCTACATACAGATAAGAGTGCCACCATACGGGATGACCAAGGGCAATTAAAAACAGCACAGGCTCATATTCTGCAACAATGTGTACATGCTTTTATAAAAACATTATGCAGCAGAAGGTTCTGAAGTGATGGAACCATGTGAGGCCCTTCTTAAGGACTTGAGGGCCCCCTCAGTTACAGATGAGGAAAAGGCAGTGCTAGACAAAAATATAACTGAAGGGGGGAGGTAATGGAAGCAAATGGGCTGTTGCAAAATGGGAAGACACTTGGAATGGATGGCTACATCATTGATAATTCATATATATGCCCAACTTCTTTTTATATGTTTGCAGTTTTACTCTATAGCAGTCAGTAATATCAGAGAATTTTTATTGGATCTATCAGATATATGTGCACACATCCATTTGGCTAAACAACTTTGAGCCAAGCATTCAATAGGAGGGGCACATAATTGTCATTAATCCATCTTTATAAATTTAACTTTTAGTCCATCTTTTATTCTCAACAAGATTTTATAATTTTTATCAAAGATAAATTTTTATCAATTATAAAGTTATGTTGAGGGGGTCACGTGATGCGCTGAGAGAGCAGGACGTGAGATCTCTGCTCTCCGAGGCCCGATGCCCAAAATCGTCAATTATTCTCGCCAAAACATCTTGAGCAGGTTAGAAAAGGCTAGAGAGGGGAAGCTAACCCACTGATGGACAAGTTTGTCGAAGCGCAACCAAAAGCGATGCCAGCCCGCAGCGTTAAAAAGGAGAAAGAAAAAGCACGAGGAGCGGACGCTGGCGCGGATCAGCCAACGACACGAGGCAGGTTTGCCCTCTCCGAGGAACAGCTACTGCAAATAACGACGGCAGTAACACAGGCGCTGGAGCCGCGCCTAGAACGTTTATCGACGCAGATAGAACATTTTGAAGCTCGTCTGGCGGAATCTTCTAAGCGAACCGGCGAGTTAGAAAAGCGGGTGTCAGACTTGGAAGACATACACCCCCCGATTCAGCAAACACTGAAACAGCTGCAGAGCACGGTAACAGTACTAAATGAAAAGATCGACGGTTTTGAGAATAGATCGAGACGTAGCAACTTGCGTCTCATCGGTCTGCCAGAATTGATCAGTGATACAGCATTAACAGAGGGCGTGGAAAAATGGCTCAAATCAGAATTTGCTCTGTCAGACCACACTGGGGCACTCTGTTTGGAGAGAGTTCACAGAGTAGGCCGGAGGCAAGACGGCCGCCAGGCACCGCATGCAGTCATACTGAAGGTACATAACTACCTACATAAACTAGAGATCCTGAGAGGATACAGATTAAAGAGAGAGACCACCAAATATGACGGCCATCTGATTCGAATTTTCCAGGACTACTCAGCATCCCTACAAGAACGACGGAAGAAATTTAACCCGTTGTGTCGCCGTTTGCAGGAACTACAGGTCAGATTCATGTTTATCTACCCAGCGGTGTTACGTATACGACATGGAGACAGATGGAAATCGTTTGACACAGAGCTGGCAGCCAAGGAATACATCACAGAGCTGGAAAGCAAATTGACTCCGCAGCCGGCCAAGGAAGGGGGAGAGTGAGAATGTTCTTGAACTTTGCGGTGGACTGATGCAGTGAGTACAGCAAGCCTTGAGAACACTTTCTAGTTACACATCTAACAAGGGCGGGAGGCCTCGTGCATAGTAGGGGCTCCCAACTTAACGAGGGCAGATGCATAGGGAATGGGTAAAAGAGGTTAGATTTCTGGGGGGGGGGGGGGGGTAGGACACAGAGTCTTAGGAAGTGGGAAGGGCTAGAGATAGGGGAAGCACAAGATTTAATTTGGGAACAAGGACCACATTACTGGTACAAAGTTAAGAAAACACATAGCAACACAAGGTACAGAAGAGAGGATAGTGGTGAAACGATGTGCAGTGGGAGAGGGGGAGCTCTGGGGCAAGGCTGGGTGCCCTGGAGACACAAACAAAAACATTTTAGCGTTGCCGGGACAGTCTGTTATCCTGTATGCCACCTGCTAGGATTCGCCTGATCTCCTGGAACGTGGGGGGTATCTCCTCTCCAGTCAAGAGAACTAAAATACTTGCAGCCCTTAATCGCCACAAAGTAGGCATAGCCTGCCTCCAGGAGACCAGGCTTTCTCAGGAAGAACATGAGAAGCTGAAGCGCCACTGGGTGGGAGAAGTTTTTAGCTCCCCAGCAATAGGTTGAAAAGGGGGGGTAGCGATCCTGATTCACAAAACACTATTGTGCACAGCAAAAATGATGTACAAAGATGGCGATGGGAGATTGGTGGGGATACAACTTAACCTACAAGGGAACGAGATACTGTTGGCCTTGGTGTATGGGCCAAATTCCTCAGCGCAAAAATTTTATGCACAGCTGTTAGCCCGATATCAAAATAGAAAGGTGCGGCCCTTAATAATAGCGGGGGATTTAAATCTGGTGATGGATGCCGAGTTGGACAGATCTAACCCACCCTCCAAATGTCTGACCTCTTCCTCCTCGGTGTTGGAAACCTTTTGTCAGGGACTGGGCCTGATAGATCCTTGGAGGACCCTCCACGGGGAAGAGAGAGACTACACACATACTTCCAGGGCACATCACACACAGTCCAGAATAGATTATATACTTGTAACACTGGATCTCTTCCCCAAGGTCACTGCAGCCACAATAGGCCCGGAAGAGATTTCGGACCATTCTGCCATTTGGGTGGATATTGAATCGGGGACTTTCTTTCAGAGGCCATCAGGGTGGAGATTCAGACACATAATTCAGAACACGTAGAGGATGCGGTTCTTTTTTGGAGTACCGCCAAAGCGGTACTCAGGGGTGAGATTATCGCCTACGTCAGTAGACGAAATCGACAAATCACCCAGGGAATCATAGATCTAGAGAAGCAGTTAAGAGGGGCGAGACGCAGATATATTCAGGAACCTACTCAATCCCATTATGAGACACTGACGTCTACTAGGGTGGCTTTAAATAGCCTACTGCATGAAAGAACAAGGAAATCCTTGTTGTACAGGAAGTACCAGTTCTATAAATTTGGGGACAGAGCAGGAGGAATGATGGCCCGACTAGTGAAGGGAACCTGGAGACCTCATTTCATCTCTGCCATAAAAACACCTGGGGGCGAGGTTACAAATAACTTAACAGAAATAGCTCAGACTTTCCAAGATCACTTCGCTACCTTGTATAGGAGGGGAACAGAAGACGTAGGCCTCCGGGAGAAAATACAGAAATACTTACAAGAAAGAAAATTGGGGAGTATTTTGACGGACCATTTAGCATCTTTGAATATCCCGATAGAGGCCAAACAGCTACAGACAGCTATTAGAGCGCTGAAGTTACATTCCGCCCCTGGGCCCGACGGCCTGTCCGGCAAATTTTACAAAATATTGACATTACAGATATTAGGTCCTTTAACAGAATATCTCAATACGGTGGTGGAGGTGGGGCGTTTCCCAGCGCATGCGAATACGGCTTCTGTTAGCCTTATACCTAAAACAGGCAGAGACCCCTTGGACCCTGGCTCATACAGACCCATATCACTCATTAATGTAGAGGCGAAGCTACTGTCTCATATTTTAGCAGATAGACTGGCGCCCCTAATGCCTCAACTAGTACAGGAGGAACAAACAGGCTTCATTCGGGGCCGCCAGTCAGTCCTCAACGTTCGGAAATTACTATTGGCCATGCTGGCTGGAACATGTTCAGAGGCCCGTAGGTTGCTTGTGAGTTTAGACGCGGAGCGCGCTTTTGATCAAGTGGAATGGCCTTTCATGTTTGAAGTCCTGAAAGATAGAGGGTTGGCAGGGTGGTTTTTTCAAGCTGTAGAAACATTGTATACACACCCACGGGCAATGATAAGAGTAAATGGGGTGTACACAGATAGTTTTGACATTGAAAGGGGCAGAAGACAGGGATGCCCTTTGTCCCCATTGCTCTTCCTATTGACCCTGGAGCCCCTATTGGCTGAAATTCGATCGCAGCAAAGTATAAAGGGTATTCAAGTACTTGCATACGCAGATGACGTGCTGATGTTGTTGAATGACCCGCAGGCCTCGCTTACATCGCTCCTTTCTGTGATAGAGAACTACGGGGAACTTTCGGGATATAAACTTAACTTGTCTAAGTCACTGGCCCTCCCGCTGAGTGAGGCTGTGCGGAGTGAGTGGAGAGGCCAACTGCCGTTACAGTGGGCACAACATCAGATCCGTTATCTGGGGGTCACAATTCCTGTAGACATAGAGGCACTATATGAGAGTAATGTTTCACCCCTCATGACCTCAACTAGGCGATTATTACAGGCGTGGAGCGCGTGCCCTCTCTCTCTCTTTCGGGTCGGATAGGCCTTTTCAATATGATGATTGCCCCTAAGTGGCTATATATATTTCAGATGCTGCCCTTATACCTGAGGGGGAGGGAGGGGGAGGGAGGAGCGGACTCTTAATCAGCTCACACAGAAGTTTTTGTGGAATGGGAGAAGGCCCAGACTCCCTATTCAGATATTACAGAAACCAAAATCACATGGGGGGATGGTCCTACTTAACGTACGTTACCTCACCATAGCTAGCTCTACGAGGCACATAAAAGACTGGCTAGCAGGAACTCTGGATTTTTCGATAACACCTTTAGAGATGGCTCTGGCTCCCACTGCACATCTAGGATGGGGACTGCATGCGCCGGGACATAGATTAGATGAGGGGTTGGGGAAGAATCCATTATTACTGGCAGCTAGGGCGACATGGAAGTGGCTCTGTAAGAGACATAACTTTGATTGGAAGGCGACTCCATTTCTGCCACTGTATCACAACCCGGACTTTCCTGAGGGATCCACCTCGGCAGCTTTTGCCCGATGGTGGGCAAGTGGGATACACAATACATTTACCAACTGGTGACGGAGGAGGGCAAGATACGACCATTCACAGAACTGCAACAGGAATTTAATCTGACCGAGAAAGACCACTTTGCCTATTTACAGGTGCATCATTACATCAGATCTCTGGGGTGGTACAACTTAAGTGAGGATGTTCAGGACACTTTAAACACTGCATTGACTTTAGGGGCACAGAACCCGGTACCCCTGAAATACCACCACAGATACCTACAAGACTCGACAGAGGACATAGATTATCGAACCACGGCACGAAAATGGGCGGCAGACCTGAAGGTGGAGATCACGGAAGGTATATTGAGTGGTTTCCTGACCTCCATACAAAGTACCTCGGTCTTTACCCACTTCTGGGAGTTACAATATAAATTTGCCCTTCGACTTTACGTTTCTCCAAGCAGAGCCTTTAAAGCAGGATATGGACAGTCTGATACCTGCCCGTTGTGTGGTTTAACTCAAGCCTCCCTTGGACATATGTTCTGGGCTTGCCGCCACTCGTCATTGCTATGGGCACAAATACTGCGTGAGACTAGGAGATATTGGGGTCATACAATTCAGCGACAACCCCTACTCCTTTTTGGAGATTTCAAATGCGCTGGACCCTCCCCCCCAGGCTTTCGCGCTTTCTTACAGAGGGCAGCATTGATGGGGAAAAGAGTTATATTGCTGCACTGGAGAGACAGTAGAGCACCGTCCATAGAAGCCTGGCGGATACAAATGATTGAACTATTGAAGTTAGAGAGGCGCGGAATTCAAGATTTGACATCAAGAGAAGGTCGGACACTGCAGAAAACGTGGGTGAACTTTTGGGACACTCTGCAACCCACAGCGCGAAGTAGAATCCTCAATTCATAGTACCTAATAATGATAGTAATGTTAACATTAATAAATCTTGTGCGGATAGGGAGGGAAGGGGGATATACTAAGTAGGGGAGGGGGAGGAGGGGTGTTCTGGGAGGGCTAGGGAAGGAGAGGGGATGGGGTTGAGGGGAGGGAAGTTTGAGGAAGGGGTCGGGGGGATGGGAGAAAATGTAAATGGCATGTTGACGCTTGGTTAGTCGTTGATCATTGTGATTCTTCACTGTTTGTTGCACCTGTACTGGTTTTTCCTATTATTGCTCAATGATAATAAAAAAGATTTAAACATAAAGTTATGTTGAGAATGCCAAATGGATGTGTGCACGTGTATCTGATAGATCCAGTAAAAATTCTCTGATATTACTGACTTCTATAGAGTAAAATTGCAAACATATAAAAAGAAGTTGGGCATATATATGAATGATTTACTGGCCCTCTTCATTCTGTTGAATGTGGATTAGTGCATTGAGAATTACATCTTTGATAAGGCATTTCAGACTCAATTGGTGCCACACTTGGTTAATGCTTACAGAACTATGATCAGTGCAGGTGCTATTGATGGTTCCATGGCGGAGGCCATTATAATTGTGTTTTCCAAGCCTGGAAGGGACCCAGTGGAAGTTGCTAATTACAGACCATTATCATTGATTAATGTCAATAGGAAGATCTTGTTAAGACTTTAGGGCTGATACTGCCCATATATATGAACAAATTAATTAGTGCTAATCAGACAGGATTTGTAGCTTGTAAGCATTCTGCAAATAATACCAGACTCTTATTGCAGATTATGCAGATAGCAAATGGGATGGATGATCCTGGATCCCGAGAAGGCTTTTGACAGAGTGGAGTGGAGATAAGTTTTGAATATTGTAATGATTTGGTATAGGCCATGGATTCTGTCATATGGTACAAAACTCGCTATAGGGACCCCTTGACAAGATTATATATTAACAGTGTTCTTGCTGAGCCTTTCCATCTGCAAAGGGGAACCAGTCAAGAGCAGGGCCTTGCCAACACAGTAAGCGGGGTAAGCACCGCAGGGGGGCGCCGACCTCTACAGGGCGCCGCCCAGGTCCGTTCACTTGCAAAATCTTTTACCTGAAGTTGTGATTCTCCTCTCTCCCCTGCACTTGCAAAATCTTTTACCTGAAGTTGTGATTCACCTCTACTACTACTACTACTTAACATTTCTAAAGCGCTACTAGGGTTACGCAGCACTGTACAATTTAACTTAAAAGGACAGGCCCTGCTCAAGGAGCTTACAATCTAAAGGACAAGTGAGTAGACAATACAATAGGGGCAGTCAAATTGGGGCAGTCTGGATATCCTGAAGGTAAGAGTTAGGTGCCGAAGGCAGCATTGAAGAGGTGGGCTTTAAGCAGAGACTTGAAGATGGGCAGGGAGGGGGCTTGACGTAAGGGCTCAGGAAGGTTGTTCCAGGCATAGGGTGAGGCGAGGCAGAATGGGCGGAGCCTGGAGTTGGCAGTGGTGGAGAAGGGTACTAAGAGGAGGGATTTGTCCTGTGAACGGAGGTTTTGGGTGGGAACATAAGGGGAGATGAGGGTAGAGAGGTAGTGAGGGGCAGCAGATTGAGTACATTTGTAGGTAAGAAGGAGAAGCTTGAACTGAATGCGGTATCGGATTGGAAGCCAGTGAAGTGACCTGAGAAGTGGGGTGATATGAGTATATCGGTTCTGGCGGAATAAAAGACGTGCAGCAGAGTTCTGAACAGATTGAAGGGGGGATAGATGGCTAAGTGGGAGTCCGGTGAGGAGTAAGTTGCAGTAGTCAAGGTGAGAGGTAATGAGAGCGTGGACGAGAGTTCGGGTGGTGTGTTCAGAGAGGAAAGGGCGAATTTTGCTGATGTTGAAGAGGAAGAAGCGACAGGTCTTGGCTATCTGCTGGATGTGTGCCGAGAAGAAGAGGGAGGAGTCGAAGATGACTCCGAGGTTGCGGGCAGATGAGACGAGGAGGATGAGGGTGTTATCAACTGAGATAGAAAGTGGAGGAAGAGGAGAAGTGGGTTTTGGTGGAAAGACGATGAGCTCAGTCTTGGACATGTTCAGTTTCAGGTGGCGGTTGGACATCCATGTAGCTTTGTCGGTTAAGCAGGCCGATACCTTTGCCTGGGTCTCCGCGGTGATGTCTGGTGTGGAGAGATACAGCTGGGTGTCGTCCGCATAGAGATGATACTGTAAGCCATGAGATGAGATGAGGGAGCCCAGGGAAGAGGTGTAGATTGAGAAGAGAAGGGGTCCAAGGACAGATCCCTGGGGAACACCAACAGATAGCGGGATGGGGGTGGAGGAAGATCCATGAGAGTGAACTCTGAAGGTGCGGTGGGAGAGATAGGAGGAGAACCAGGAGAGGACAGAGCCCTGGAACCCGAATGAGGACAGTGTGGCAAGGAGTAGATCATGATTGACAGTGTCAAAAGCGGCGGATAGGTCGAGGAGGATGAGGATGGAGTAGTGGCCTCTGGATTTGGCAAGGAACAGGTCATTACAGACTTTAGAGAGTGCTGTTTCTGTCGAGTGTAGAGGGCGAAAACCGGATTGAAGTGGATCGAGGATGGCATGAGAGGAGAGAAAATCAAGGCAGCGGCTGTGAACGGCACGCTCAAGTATTTTGGAGAGGAAGGGTAGGAGGGAGATGGGGCGGTAGTTGGAGGGACAGGTAGGGTCAAGTGAAGGTTTTTTGAGGTGAGGTGTGACAACGGCGTGCTTGAAGGTGTCAGGGACAGTTGCAGTGGAGAGAGAGAGGTTGAGGATATGACAGATGGAGGGGGTGACAGTATGAGAGATGGTGTTAAGTAAGTTGGTGGGGATGGGATCAGAGGAACAGGTGGTACTTTTCGAGGAGGAAAGAAGGCGAGCGGTTTCCTCCTCGGTGATGTCAGGAAAGGAGGAGAAAGAGGCCTGGGTTGGTTGGTCGAGGGTTGAAGGGTGAAAAGGAGGAGATGGTTTGGTAGTGAACTCAAGGTTGATCTTTTGCACCTTGTCGCGGAAGTAATCGGCCAGTGATTGAGGAGAGAGTGAAGGGGGGGTAGGAGCGGAGGGCACTTTGAGAAGGGAGTTAAGGGTGGCGAAGAGACGACGGGGGTTGGAGCTGAGAGAATTGGTCAGTTGGGTGTAATAGTCCTGGTTGGCAAGGAATAGGGAGGAGTGGAAGGAGGATAGCATGAATTTGTAGTGAAGGAAATCTGAATGGGTGAGAGATTTCCTCCAGAGGCATTCGGCAGATTGGGTGCAGGAACAAAGGTAGCGGATGCAAGGCGTCAGCCAAGGCTGGGGATTAGTACGCTTTGTGGGACGGGAGGTGGATGGAGCGAGGGTGTCCAGAACAGTGGCATTGTATGCGGAGACAGCCTTGTCGACAGATTCAGAGGACAGGATGGAGGGGAGGAGATTGGAGATACAAGAGGATAAGGTGGGAGGGTCAATAGCCTGGAGATTCCTGGAGGTAGTGGTTAGAGTTGGATGGGGCTGAGGTGGGGGGTGAAGAAGTGTGAAGGTGATCAGGTGATGATCCGAGATAGGAAGAGCTGAAGTGTGGAAATTGGAGGGGGAGCCGGAGGAGGAGAGGACGAGGTCAAGACAATGGCCGTCTCGGTGAGTCGAGGCGGTGAAGCATAGCTGGAGGTTGAAGGAGGATGTTAGAGTGAGGAACTGAGACACGTGAGGGTCGGATTGGTCATCAACGTGTATGTTAAAGTCTCCGAGAATGAGTGACGGAGATGAGGGTTCAAGAAAAACGGAAAGCCAGGCATTGAAATCGGTGAGGAAGGAAGAGAGGGATTTATTAGGGGGGCGGTAAATGACTGCCACTCTGAGTGGCAATGGGTAGAATAGCCGGATGGAGTGTGCTTCAAAGGATGAGAAGCAGTGAGACTGTGGTAGGAGGAGGGGTTGGAAACTACAGGAGGGCGAGAGTAGTAGCCCGACGCCTCCACCGCGGCCAACTGGGCGGGGAGTGTGGGAGAAGAGATAACCTCCATGGCAAAGGGCCGCAACTGAGGCCGAGTCATCAGAGGAGAGCCAGGTTTCAGTTAGGGCGAGCAGTTGAAGGGAACGAGAGATGAAGAGATCGTGAGTGAAGGGCAGTTTGTTGCAGACCGAGTGGGCATTCCAGAGGGCACAAGAGAAGGGGAAGGAAGAGGGGGGAAGGAGGGGGATAGAGACGAGATTGGAGCCATCACGGAATCGTTTGCATGGCTAGGAGGAGGACAGGTGAGGGGGGCCTGGATTAGGATTAATGTCTCCTGCGGATAGCAAGAGGAGGAGCAAGAGCGTGCGGTTGAGGGTGGGGGAGGTCGGGCGACGAAGACGGGGTGCACTTAGGAGGAACGGTGATGGGTTAATGGCAGGAAGGAGGTGATGAAGGTTAAGAGCTAGGAAGGAGGAGGGGGACAAGAGAGATGGTGAGGGAAGGGGGTGAGTAGGGTATTGCCGTAGCGGGCAGGATGGGAGGGGACATGGGTGGGCAATGAGTTCCAGCGGTAAGCAGCAGTGGGGGAGGGGAAAAAGATTAGGAAGGGACAGGGCAAGGAAGAGAATGTGGACAGGTGCCATAAGTAGAGATTGAGGTGTAACAGGTGTATGTGTAGTGACTGAGGTGTGAAGCAGATAGAAGGAGCTGAAAAGCTGGAGGCTTGGAGTTGATGGAATTGATGGACTGGAGAGCGGGTAAGTCAATGGTTGACAAGTTGGCAGGCAAGTATGTCAATGGCTGAGAAGCTAGCAAGCAGGCAGGCAGGTTGGTGGGTTAGCAGGGAGGCAGGCAGGAGCAGGACTGGAGTCAGCTGGAGCAGACGGATTGAAGTAAACTGGAATGGATGGGCTGGAACACGCTGAGGTAAATGGACTGGAGCAGGCGACAGGACTGGAGCAGGCTGTAGCACTTTGGAGGTTGGTTTGATTGGCTAGCAGGCAAGCAAGCAGGCAGGAACAAGCTGGAGCAGCTCTCCCCTGCCCTTCCCTCTCCGCATCAGGAAGTGAAGGCAGCCTTGCAGTGCTAAGTGAGGCAGACACGCTCTGCTAAAGTTGCTTCAAAGAGTGCAACCAGTGCTATATATGTCTTTGGTGTGGGAAGAATTTCTCATTCAGGGTGAGCTTGAACAACATTCAAATTAAAGAGAACAGGTTTGGAGGGAGGTGTGCAAGTGAGACTGGGGAGAAATAAAAAATAAATAGTGTAATTGTTTGTTAAAATCTGTAAGTGGTTCAAAGTTTTTTTTTTCTGAGCATGTACACCGAGAGCAGGGCATGACTGCAATGATGTGTGCATAATTATCAGGTAACCTGAGATATCTACAGCTAAAAAGCCATTTCATTGGCTGATGGTTCAAAGAGGAAGTTTAGCTGTGTTGAAGAGCTGGTAAGTGAAAATCTGATTGCTTTTTTTGTGTGTAATTACTAAATGTTTATTTCTTATATATCTCCACCTTTCATGATGTATTGTAAGCCACATTGAGCCTGCAAAGAGGTGGGAAAATGTGGGATACAAATGCAATAAATAAATAAATATAAAACATTCTGCTTGGATAGGAAGAGTTTGCGATATTTGAAAATACATTTTGCTTTAATGAAATTGCTAAACTTTAGAGTCAGAGACTTATCAATGAGGGTTGCAAAACCACTCCGGGCCCTGCCCTCGCGTCAAACGTCATGATGTTGAGGGCGGAGCAATGGCAGAACAATGAAGGGGTTGGGCAGGGGGGGTGTTGGCGACGAAAACCTTGCTAGCGCCTGTTTCATTTGCTCAGAAATGGGCCTCTTTTACTAGTAATTTATATTACTAAGAGGAATCACATATATATATTTTTTAATAAAAATATCTTATGGACAAACTTTTTATGGAAATAAGTTTATTTAGTTTATTTGCACATTCTTGATATATGCAAGGGCCCAGTCTGGTTTCTATGCGGTTTATAATAACAAAAGCACTAGAAAATCCTCTGTTCCTTGGCTTTTAGAGGGTATTTCTAATTTTTCAAAACTTAGCTGGTGGTGGGAGGCAGGGCTGGTGGTTGGGAGGTGGGATAGTGCTGGGCAGACTTATACGGTCTGTGCCAGAGCCAGTGGTGGGAGGCAGGGCGGGTGGTTGGGGGGCGGGGATAGTGCTGGGCAGACTTATACAGTCTGTGCCCTGAAAAAGACAGGTACAAATCAAGGTAAGGTATACACAAAAAGTGGCACATGTGAGTTTATCTTGTTGGGCAGACTGGATGGACCGTGCAGGTCTTTTTCTGCCGTCATCTACTATGTTACTATGTTACTATGATACATACAGTGCTTTTTTTGTGCCGGTACGCGCCGGCAGGGCCGTGCCTAGGGTCTCTGGTGCCCCCCTGCAGCTCACTTGCCCGCTCCCTTCTGTTCCTGCTCTCGCGCTCCAAAATCTTTTACCTGGTCGCGATTCTCCTCTCCATGTCGAGCAATTCTCTCTCCCCTCTCCTGCCCTCCCCTCCATGTCCAGTATGTCGCCTCCCTCCCCTGCCCTCCCCTCTCCTCTCCATGCTGGACATGGAGGGGAGAGGAGGGCAGGGAAGAGAGAATTGCTGGACATGGATGAGAGGGGAGGGCAGGGGGCAGAGGAGACATACTGGACATGGAGGGGAGGTCAGCAAAGAGAGATTCGCTGGACATGAAGGGCTGGGGAGAGAGGAGAATCGTTGGACATGGATGGGAGATGAGGGCAGGGGAGAGAGGAGAATCGCTGGACATGGATGTGAGGGGAGGACAGGGGAGAGAGGAGAATCGCTGGACATGGTTGAGAGGGGAGGGCAGGGGAGAGAGGAGAATCGCTGGACATGGATGAGAGGGAAGGGCAGGGAAGAGAGATTCTCTGGACATGGATGAATGGAGAAGTTGGCGGGGAGAATACTTGGGCAGATGCATTCCGACTGAAACTGAATGCAGAAAAAACTCAATGCCTCATACTCACCTCCCAATACAACACGAAAAAATTTACCACTATCAGCACACCTAAACTACAACTGCCAATCTCTGAAACGTTAAAAATCCTCGGAGTCACTATCAACTGCTACCTAACACTTGAGACTCACGCAAACAACACAACCAAAAAGATGTTCTATTCCATGTGGAAACTGAAAAGAATAAGACCATTCTTTCCGAGATCCATCTTCCGTAACCTAGTGCAATCACTTGTACTCAGTCATCTAGACTACTGTAACTCACTATACGCAGGCTGCAAAGAACAAATACTGAGGAAACTTCAAACAGCCCAGAATACAGCAGCTAGACTCATCTTTGGAAAACCAAAATACGAAAGTGCAAAACCCTTACGTGAGAAACTGCACTGGCTCCCACTCAAGGAACGTATCACCTTCAAAGTATGCACCTTAGTCCACAAAATAATCGACGGTGAAGCCCCTGCATACTTGTCGGACTTAATAGACCTGCCACCCAGAAACGCTAAAAGATCATCCCGAACTTTCCTCAATCTCCACTTCCCTAACTCCAAAGGCATAAAATACAAAGTACTGCACACGTCAACCTTCTCTTATATGAGCACGCAATTCTTGAATACACTACCACGCAACCTGAAAACGATCTACGAACTAACGGACTTCTTCAAACGATTAAAGACTTATCTCTTCGAGAAAATTTACTGCAAGGATCAAAACACATGAAGTCCACACACACTAACAGAAATGCATCAACACACTCTCTTCTGAATTCTCCTACCCGTATCTTCACCACAATTAATACACCCTAAGGTTCTCGTGCTATTGTTATATCGCCCTATCTTTTCCCCATTGTAACATTCCACTGTTTATACGCACTAAATGTTGTTTTGACTTGACTTGTCTTCCCACAACTCCTCATAATGTAACCCATAATTGTACTGTAGCACATTGTATTTCCATCATTCAAAATGTATTGTAAGCCACACTGAACCCGCAAATAGGTGGGAAAATGTGGGATACAAATGCAATAAATATATAATATAAATATAGAGGAGAAATGCTGGTCTTGGATGGAGGAGAGGGGAGAGAGAATTATTGCTTCATATGGATACAGGGGAGGGACGAGAGAGGAGAAATGCTGAACATGGATGGAGGGGATGAGAGAGGAGAAGTGCTGGACATGGATGGAGGTGAGGAAAGAAAAAAGAAGAAGATGCACATGGATGGAGATGAGGAACAGGGAAGAGAGGAAAAAAACTGCACATGGATGGAGATGAGGGAAAGGGAAGAGAGGAGAAAAACTGCACATGGATGGAGAAAATAGGCAAAAGCTGGATCCACGTTATACCTCCTCCAGTCAATTCCACAGAGGAGGACACAGCTTTTACTTATGGATGTAGGGCAAGAAATGAAGAAGAAAGGAGGAAAGTAAAGAAATAAATGGAAAGGAAGCCCTGGAAACGGAGTTAAGAGATCAGATAGAGAGCAGCAGAATCAGAGACTCGGACCAATATGGATAGAAAAACAAAGTCACCAGACAACAACGGTAGAAAAAATCATTTTATTTTCATTTTAGTGTTTAGAATATGTCCACTTAGAGAATTTACATCTGCTGTCTTATTTTGCAATGTATAGCAATTTGTTTTCTAAGAATATTGCTGACAATTCCTGTCAGTGTAGCAAGTGGTGAGCAATCATTTTCACTGTTAAAAATCATAAAAAATTATTTGCGATCAAGTATTTCGCAAGAAAGGCTTGTAAGCCTTGCTATCTTGTGCCACACGGGGGGGGGGGGGGGGCACCAACTGATAGTCTGCAGGGGGGCACCAGAGACCCTAGGCACAGCCCTGATCAAGAGTGCCCTTTTTCACCCTTGTTCAATCTTGCTTTGCAACTGCTATTGTAGCTATATGTCAGCATAAAGACATTGTGAGGATTCCCTACCAGGAACACAATTACAAACTGCATATGTGAATGATGTCACCTTATACCTTTCAAAATCAGAGACGTTGATCTCAGTATTACTTAGCTTTATTTACTCTTTTGGATTATTTTGTGGTTATAAAATTAACTGAATGAAGTTGGAATATATAGAGGGGCATAATCAAAAGGGACGTCCAAGTTTTGATGAGGACATCCTCGCAAAATGTCCCGATGCAGGGGCGGGGAAACCCCTATTATCGAAACAAGATGGACGTCTATCTTTTGTTTTGATAATACGGTCAGGGACGTCAAATCTTGATATTTTGGTCGTCCTTAGAGATGGTTGTTCCTAGACTTGGTCAGTTGGATTTTCTGCGATAATGGAAACTAAGGACGTCTATAAAATAACGAGTGGAGTGGAACAAGTAGACATGAATCGTTTGTTTACTCTTTCAAAAAATACTAGGACTAGGGGGCATGCGATGAAGCTACAAAGTAGTAAATTTAAAACAAATCTGAGAAAATGTTTCTTCACTCAACGTGTAATTAAACTCTGGAATTCGTTGCCAGAGAATGTGATAAAGGCGGTTAGCTTAGCGGGGTTTAAAAAAGGTATGGATGGCTTCCTGAAAGTCCATAGACCATTATTAAAATGATATGGGGAAAATCCACTGCTTATTTCTGGGATAAGCAGCACAAAATGTATTGAACTTTTTTGGGATCTTGCCAGGCAGTGGCGTTCCTAGGGGGGGCTGACACCCGGGGCGGATCGCCGATGCGCACCCCCCCCCCCCCCCGGGTGCAACACGACCCCCCCCCCCCCCCCCGGCGAAACGCAACTATCCCCCCTCCCCTTACTCTGCTATCCCAATCCCTGGTGGTCTAGAGGTACCTCTTCGAGCTGCTAGCTGCCCTGCATCCTCCTGTCCTGGTGAGTCCGGCTCTCGGCGTTTCAAAATAGCCGCCGAGAGTTGAAGTCTCGCGAGGCTGCTTCAACTCTCGGTGGCCATTTTGAAACGCCGAGAGGCGGACTCACCAGGACAGGAGGATGCAGGGCAGCTAGCAGCTTCAGGCAGGAAAGAGGGGGCTCTTTCCTGCCCCAAAGAGGTACCTCTAGACCACCAGGGATTGGGATAGCAAGAGTAAGGGGAGGGGGAGGAGAGATGACAGGGGGAGGTGAGGGCGTGGAAGGGGCGGGACAGGGACGAGAAAGGGGCAGCTCCCTCCCCCCCCCCGTGAAATGACCCCCCCCCCTCCCCCGGTGCATCTTTACCTGCTGTGGGTGGGGGTGGCGGCGCGCGTCTGTCAGCAACGCTCGTTCCTTGCTCCCTCTGCCCCGTTACAGGAAATAACCCGTTCCGGGGCCAGAGGGAGCAGAGAACGAGAGTTGCTGACTGATGCGCGGCACCCCCCCCAGCGGCGTGCACCTGGGGCAGACCGCCCCCCCTTAGTACGCCACTGTTGCCAGGTATTTGTGACCTGGATTGGCCACTGTTGGAAACAGAATGCTGGGCTTGATGGACCTTTAGTCTGTCCCAGTGTGGCAATACTTATGTACTTAGGGTGGTAGATACCTGGAATGCCCTCCCGCAGGAGGTGGTAGAGATGCAAACAGTAAATTCAAAAATGCATGGGACAATCTCAAAGGAATCCTGTTTAGAAGGAATGGATCCAAAGAATCTTAGAGCAGATTAGGTATGAAAGCCGGTGCTGGGCAGTCTTCTACGGTCTGTGCCCTGATCGAGGCTGAATAGGTTTGGGTGGGCTTGACACTAGCTACCAAATACGCATTTGTTCAAGAATCGGTTTCTTAAATCTTAAAGCATTTAAGTGTTTCTACTTATTGTCTTGTTTGAGAGAGTCCATTTCCATTTGACCCCTGACACAGGTGTATGAGTGTGGAAACATGGCCCATCTTGGGTCTTTTGATTAAAGGATTCTTGATAGTTCCATTCCTAAAGGCCTTTTTGTGCTTTTTTTTTTCTGTGTCATGTTTGTCTGTATTTTGGACCCTCTCTTTTTGCTACTAAGAATAAATGAAGATCAGGTATACATATGATGTATCACATCATACGATACGTACTGAGTTTATCTTTTTGGGCAGACTAGATGGACCGTACCGATCTTTATCTGCTGTCATTTACTATGTTACTATGTATGTATAAGCAATTTAAAATTAATCAGAAAACACATCTCTTTTCAGTGGCTTTTGGTACTCTGGGGTACTGATCAACTTTGTTGCTCTAGCAGACACAATAATTTTATGTTAGGCATATGGTTATCCCTTTGTCCAGTTTTGTTTTGTTTTTAGCATTAGTTTAGTTCTTTGTATGATTATGTTTCTTTCCTGTAAAGATTATTGGAGTTTCTTTTCTTGTATTTATTTGTCTTTTTGAGATTAGCTCAGATTTATAAATCATCTAGACTTGGCTTGTCCAAAATTTGTCGATTAATCAAAAATTCAATAAATATAAACAATATAAGACAGAAATTGCAGTTGAAGTTCACCTCAGAGGTCACCCCAAGGAGTTCATCCTAGGGTCATGATCTGCTACTTCGGCGCATGCCAAGATATTGGATTTAAGAACTTCCTCCAGTGCCAGGGCTTACATAGCTGATCATGGGGGGGGGGGGGGGGGGGGAGTGTAGCAATTGTCAGGAAGAACTCAGTCCAGCATGTAGCTGGTCATGTGGGGGAGGGGGCAGCAAAACCAGGACGTACATGGTAGCAAATATCTAGAAGAACTTGGTCCAGCGCCTGAAACCACATAGAAAGCACAAATTCAAAAATTAAATATAGCTGCACTATCACTGCATGTAATGCCAGACAATAACCCTCTAATTCTGTAAATAGCATGCACGCTTAGTTATACAATAATACCACTTACATGCGTCACTTAATTACTCAGTGGCCCTTGATTGACGCTTAGTTTAGTTGACAATAACTATCGAAAACTGGCCTTAACTACTTTGTAGGTAGACGCATAGGTGAGTTATGATCCTATTCTATACGATACGGTAAAGAAATATCTTATGAAGATCCTTCAGATTCCCCAAGATGTCCTGCACCCCCTTTCTTGAGCCCACTTTGTGAGATTTGAGGGGAATCCCAGAAGTAGAAACCAGCAATCTGAGAACTCTTGGTGGACAGTTTGGACTTGACAAACTTTCTGGAAGATTCACAGTAGGTTATCTCCCATGTGACTTTGTTTGCCACCTTTACCGTTGAGTATGATAGGAATTGAGTCTTGAGATTATATTTCTTATATTGAAGTGCTTTGATTTTGGGCCAAAGTATATTTATTTTTCCTAATTTCTGTAAAGTCACACAAATGCAGTGTAAAGCTTTTTTGTGTGTAATACAGTACACCCACAACTTTTGGCTATTGGAATAACTTTTTCCTACAGTTTCCTTGTATAAAATTAGAGGGTGATAGATAAACTTTCTTTGATCAAATGAATTAAGACGTTTTATTGGAGCTAGGGCGAATCCATCTGGTTTTGTGGTTTCCGTTGCCTCCAATCGAAAGGTATTGTTTATATTGCATCCCTTATTATATATGTTGCTTCTTGGTTTTTCCTTTTTCTGATAGAGATGGTGGAGACAAAAACAGTATCTGAATTCAAGAGAGCTTAGGACAAGTACATAGGCTGTCTGAAGGAGTGATAGGGAGAGTAGATAGCATGGATGAGCAGACTGGTTAGGCCATATGGAGGAGAATAATCGAATGGCACCGGCGAAATACATGGCCGGCGATGTATTTTGGCGGTGCCGCAAACAGCTGGCCAGACCCGTATTTTCGAAAAAGATGGCCGGCCATCTTTTGTTTCGATAATACGGTTCCGGCCAGCCAAATGCCTTGGATTTGGCCGAGGTTTGAGATGGCTGGCGTCGTTTTTTAGCAATAATGGAAAGTTATGTCGGCCATCTCAAACCCCAGCCAAATCCAAGGCATTTGGCCATGGGAGGAGCCAGCATTTTTTAGTGCACTGTTCCCCCCCCCCCCCCCCCCCGACATGCCAGGACACCAACCGGGCTCTCTAGGGGTCACTGCAGTGGACTTCAGAACAGCTCCCACGTGCATAGCTCCCTTACTTTGGGAGCTGAGCCCCCCAACCCCCCCCCCCCCGAAACCCACTACCCACAAATGTACTGCACCCACTAAAACTGCTCCAGGGACCTGCATACAGCCTCTAGGACTTATTGCTGCTGTATAACTTTGGCACACCAGTTGACACCTGAAGACTAATCTCTTTGAAAAAGTCCTTTATTTGAATAAGCACGTTTACTCACAGTTAACTGCAGATCAGAGGTTGTGCCCCACTAGCAAAGAGTCCCCTGGTACTAAGATAGCAGTAGGTCAGAGCTGGCACAATGGTGTACAATGCCCTCTTTCAGCACCATTCAAGGTAAGAACTACGTTCTCTAACATGGGTAACACAGGAAAGGGAACTAAAACTGGCTTACAAAAATGGCCACTACCGCATGGACTACAACAGGAAACAAAACAGGGCACTCTCTGACCCAGTAATCAGGAGGAAAGCACCAGGGGAGTAGAGCCTACCAACTACCAATACCTACACCCACCACAATGCATTGCTGATGTGACTCTGCATCAGTGCTTTTTTTGTAGAAAAAAAGGTGCCGGTACTCATTGTGGGCGGGGTCACCACACATGGCACCACCCCTATTGTAGCCACACCCACATTAGCCACACCCCTTATACCAGCCATGGCGCATATAAACAGACATCATTGAAAATATTATACTAGTATAGGAGAAAAAATAATGTGATTTTTTTTCATTATAAATAATTTCTGTAAGCTGTTACAGCTCCAGTATACCCAGTGCAAAATAAGACAAATTCCAAATACTAAAATGAAAATAAAATGATTTTTTTCTACCTTTGTTGTCTGGTGACTGTTTTTCTATCCATATTGGTCCCAGTCTCTGATTCTGCTGCTCTCTATCTGTTCTCTTAACTCCGTTTCCAGGGCTTCCTTTCCATTTATTTCTTTACTTTCCTCCTTTCTTCTTCTTTTGTTGCCCTGCATCCATAAGTAAAAGCTGGGTCCTCCTCCATGGAATTGACTGGAGGAGGTATAACATGGATCCAGCTTTTGCCTATTTTCTCCATCCATGTGCAGTTTTTCTCCTCTCTTCCCTTTCCCTCATCTCCATCCATGCGCATCTTCTTTTTTCTTTCCTCCCCTCCATTCATGTCCAGCACTTCTCCTCTCTCTTTCCCTCCATCCATGTCCAGCATTTCTCATCTCTCTTCCCTCCTCTGTATCCATATAAAGCAATAATTCTCTCTCCCCTCTCCTCCATCCAAGTCAGCATTTCTCCTCTCTCCTAGCCAACTCCTCCATCCATCCATGTCCAGCAATTCTCCTCTATTTCCTGCTCTCCTCTCCATCCATTTCTAGCATTTCTCCTCTCTCCCCGCTCATCCATGTCCAGCAATTCTCTCTTCCCTGTCCTCCCCTCCCTGTCCAGCGATTCTCCTCTCTCCCCTCCATGTCCAGCAATTCTCTCTTCCCTGTCCTCCCCTCCCCGTCCAGCGATTCTCCTCTCTCCCCTCCATGTCCAGAAATTCTATCTTCCCTTCCCTCCATGTCCAGCAATTATCTCATCCCTGCCCTCCCATCAATGTCCAGCAATTCTCTCTCCCCTGCCCTTCCCTCCCATCCCATGTTCAGCAATTCTCTCTCCCCTGCCCTTCCCTCCCATCCCATGTTCAGCAATTCTCTCTCCCTTGCCCTTCCCTCCCATCCCATCCTATGTCCAGCAATTCTCTCTCCCCTGCCCTTCCCTCCCATGTCCAGCAATTCCTCTCTCTCTTGCCCTTCCCTCCATGTCCAGCAATTCTCTCTCCCCTGCCCTTCCCATTGTATAAAAGGATGCCGCCACTTTTGTAGAGAAGGCCAGACGAATTTCATATTTAATATAAACAGTTTACTTACAATTGTTCTGAATAGCTCAATGGGCTATTGCAGGAAGCATTTCTTGATAAGCAATATACAAGCCAGAATGAATGATCAAAAACAAAGCAATGTAAAGCAAAGAAATCAGGATGCTATATACAGACAAAGAAATCAGAGACAGACAAAGAAAAATTCAAAATGCTTACTTATTTCTTTGTTCCACACTCCTTATAATCTTCTCCTGATATCACGTGCTTGCAGGCTGTACCATACCATAAATCCTACAGCAGAACATATGCTGCATCTGGTTCCCATTATCCCACAGACTTTCTCTTACAGACACTCAGGCGCCTTGCCTTTGCCCGTTCTGCAGCACTCTCTCTCAAGACATGGGGGGGAGGTTGCATTAATCAATCACTGTCCGCACTTTCCTGCTGCTGTGAACTTTTTTCAACTCTTTTCATGTTATATTTCTTACAATCCTCCCTGTGAGATCTGACTTGTCAGATCTCACACTTTCTTATGTGCGTGCAAGTATTCTTTTGGGTCTGGTACTGGCTTCCTTTTGTCTGCGAGATTAGAAAATAGGACATTCATATATATATACCTCCTCTAATCCACCCCCTCATTATTTATGGCATGCTATGCCTGCAAGCTCTGTCTTTCCATCATCTTTATCATACATCTTTCAATATTTCAGCTGACATATTAAAGTTCTATTCATTCCTGATTTCAGTTATCATTATCATTTTAAAAACATCCTGGCACATCTTTGCAAACATGCTAATACATGTTGCATTAAACAGATTCAATTGTACTAGGGTACAAAATTTATATTTCTTTTGAATACAGACAGTGAGTTTCATCAAAGGGAAGTACACTGTCATTCTTATGTTTCATATAAGAACAATTATAAGGATAATGCCCAATTGCATTAGTTAATGTGGCATTAAAAATTACACAAATTAAAAGCATAACATTCATTGAATCAGTTGTTACAACATTCTGCGTGTAAGTGCACTTTATCGGGGGAATGTGTTCAGTTGTCATACTATTAATCAGACACCAAAATGATGTCTGTGGATACTTGTCCGTAAGCAAGGCTTGCTTATAAATAGTCTCATTTGTCCAATGAAGTCCCTTACACAGGTATTATTGGGATAACAGACATGATTTTATCATTGTAGTCCCATATATCATAGCTGGCAAGGACAAGGATGATGTCAGTCAGTGGGCACATATGATACAATCAGTCAAATTCAACATCTTGGCCGCTGCAACAAGTCTATTATCATATGTGTTCATTGTCCATTAACAAACAACAACATCCCAATACCATCATGTTTATGGACATGATGTTTGTTTATTCTTTGTCCATTTCAATGTTATTAATTCGTCGAATATCTGCTAAATGTATCCAAGAAGTATGACCTTCCAGACGGGCAGCGGTCTGAGTAAGGGCCGTGATAGCAAAAGGCCCTACATACACAGGATCTTTCCATGTTTTATGTGTAAAGTTCTTTCGCAGTACTAGATCACCTACTTTAAAAGCACAAACATCATTAGTAGTCCCTGCCTGTGATGCTACATTTGTTCGGATCATATCACTTGTCAGGTTCAACATAGGTTGTAGCTTTTGCCAGTACTGAGCTGTGCTATCAGTACTTGCTGTCTGCATCGGGAAGAAATGACGTCCTGTCTGAATTTGGAATGGGGTCAATTTAGTACGCCCATTAGGTTGGGCCCTTATAACCATCAAAGCTAATGGTAACAAATCAAGCCAGGTATATGGTTTACCTGCTGTTTCCTTGTTTAAAGCCTTCAGTAATACTCTCAATTTAGTTTTTAAAATACCATTGTAGCGCTCCACCAAACCATTGGAGGTGGGGCGATACACTGATACTTTTCTGTGTGTTAAACCCATAATCGTTTCCATTTCTTTCAAAACACTGTTATTAAAATGTGTCCCGTTATCAGAAATTATTCTAGACGGACACCCATGTCTTGGCATAATATGAGTTATCAGATATTGTACCACCTCATGTGCTGTCTCCCTTTTACATGGAAATGCTTCTATCCACCTTGAGAAAGCATCCACCCAAACTAACAAATACCTTTTTCCCTGCACTGGAACAATCATATCAGTGAAATCAATATACCATTCTTTTGCTGGGCCTTCTGGTATTGGAAGTGTCCCAGGTGATATTTTAGGACCTCGTTTAGGTATGTTAATATTGCATACCATGCAATTTTGCACAACCTGTTGAATCAGGTTATCAATTTTTAAAGTCCAAAATCTTTGCTCAAATTGTTGCCTCATTGTTTCCTTATTCCAATGCATGGTTGCATGCCACTCAGCCAATATCTTAATCGCCTGGCTCATTGGCATACAAGGTAATCCTTCTTCTGCATTAAACCATTCACTTCCCAATTTCATACATCCTCTCTTCAACCATTTTTCACTTTCCTGTCCCTCTGGCTGCCACATTTCAATCTTATCTACATTCGTAAGTGGCCCTTCCTGTGTCTGTCTAGTATTATACAAAATCTTTTCACTTTGCTTAACCACCTCCGTTGCTGCTGCATCAGCCATTGCATTACCTAGTGCTTCAAAGGTTGGCTTTTCAGTGTGGGCCGGGGTCCACACAACTGCAGTTTTTCTACCTTCACGTTCCCTTCTTGCCAAAATTTCAAACAGCAATTTCCAATATGTGTAATGTTGTAAATTTTTACCTGCACTGGTTATCATCCCCCTACGTTGCCATTTTAATATATGATACTGTAGTGAACTTGCAACGTAACCACTATCAGTATATATAGTGACATTTTGAGTCATATCAGTGTGTTGTAAGGCTGTAATAATGGCTAAAAGTTCAGCATGCTGTGCAGTATGATCAGGAGGGGTTTTATATTGTACTTGCATTATCTTTCTTAGATTCTCATCTACCAGCACGCAGGCAAAGCCTGCAACAGTCCTTTCACAAGCTCCATCTGTAAACCATATTAACCCATCAGATAAGGGTTCAAAAGTAAGACAGTGAAATGTAGGGATTTCTATAGTATCGATCTCACCCTCTTGATCGACAGGAAAAAGCAGATCTATCTTATTTCTCTGTTCTTTAGTTAATGGTATTATTCTTATATCTTGTCCTAAAAGTACTGCTTGATATTTTCCAAATCTAGTGGCTGTCAATGCCGTTTGGCTAGGGCTCAACAGCGTTTTAATCGTGTGGTTGGTATGTATTACAATAGGAACAAAAGGCATTTGTGCTCTCCACTTGCCTACTGCAGCCACTATAGCTGTCAGTAACTTTGGTATTTCTTTCATTCCCTTTTCCACATGATTAAAAGAGCCTGACAAAAAAGCTACTGGTGCATTTACTTCATTGTTTTGATTAATCATAGCTGCCCAACTGTTTCCCATGTCTTTTACCCACAAATGCACAGGTGATTGGATATCTATTACTGCTAACGGTCCTGGAGATAACAAATCCCTCACAATCTTAGCCAGCACTATTTTATCCTGTTCTTCCAACACAATTAGTGTATTCTTTGGTGTGGCTGCGGGCAGTTTCAAATGTTTATAAAGTCTCATTACTTTTTGTGTATAATTTGGTATCCATTGTCTGCAGTAATTTAACATTCCCAAAACAGCACGTAACTGGGTAACTGTTTGCGGTACCGGGGTTTCATTTAAAATAGATATAACTTCCGGTATAATGACCTTATGTTCTGCTGAAACATTTTGTCCTAAAAAGGTGACAGTAGACTGAGCTATAACACATTTTTCCTTATTACATTTATATCCTAACTCTCCTAATAACAAAAATAATTTTGTAGTCCAATCTAGGCATTCTGCTTCAGTCTCAGCAGACAGTAGAATATCATCTACATAGACAAACAATGACACCGTGTCAGGCAATTGACTCCTGAAATCCTTTAAATCCATCATTAGTTGTTTTGAGAATACCGATGGACTATCAGTAAAGCCTTGAGGCATCCTAGTCCACCTGTATGCCTCACTCTGTACTATAAATGACGTCAAATCCCTAGACTCTGGATGAAGAGGTATTGAAAAGAATGCATTAGACAAGTCAATAACAGTGTTATATGCATATATATTCTGGGTATGCAAAAGTGTAGCAGGATTTGCACAAATCGGAAATTGATTTTTTGTAACCTCATTTAGCTCTCTTAAATCATGTACTATCCTTACATTGTTTTCCCCTTTTGGGACCGGAAACAATGGGGTATTGTACGGGGATACTGAAGGTTCAATAATACCACATTTCAATAATTTACCAATGTGTTCCAAGGTTTTGGATACTAATTTAGGTCGTATGGGGTAAGGGTCTTGCTTCGGCCCCTTTGCCCCTTCTATTAATTCTATCTTATGGGGTTTTGCATTTATGGCTAGTCCATATGGTGAATCACTTGTACTCCAAATATGTTGTGGTAATTCTTCCATAACCCTTACTTTATTTTCATTATTCAACTGTTGAACCATGGTGAGCAAACTTGGTATTTCTTTATTTCCAAAATCTAAACACAATCCTAATTGAGACAATAAGTCTCTACCACACAAATTTACTGGGCAATCAGGTGCCACTAAAAAGGGTACCACAGCCTCCCTTGAACCGTGCGGTTGGCATTCCAAGCGCACCAGAGTGGGTTCTGTTAGCCTTTTTCTTTGTTCTATCCCCGTAAATCCCACTGTTGTTCTATACTGATTTGAAAGCTTAACTCCCTGCGGTTTTGCACACAACACAGAGGTACTCGCCCCTGTATCTATCAAAAATCTCACAGGAGTTCCATATTTGCCAATTGTCAATGTAATAAAGGGTTCCCTTGTGTCTAACCTGAAAATCATTCCCTCTTCCTGACACGGGTTTGCTTCCAGTCAATAGCATTGGTCTGGAATACTCTGCCAAGTTGGAAAAGCATTTACAGTACCCTGTCTCTGTACTGCAGCCCCTGGTCCCTGTGATTGCGTCGCCGGCTGCTGTATTGCAGTCTGCGGGGCACTCGCAGGTATCCCTACTGCTTGTGGCATTAATCCTTGCTGCGTCTGCATTTGTACTTGGGGCATTCCTGCATTCTGATAACATTCTGAAGCATAGTGACCAAATTGCTGACATCCCCAACATTGTACATGTGCCCTTCTATTAGGTGATAGTCCTGATCCTTGCATCCCTCGACCCCTACCCCTGCCTCTAACCATGCCTCGTCCCCTTGGTTGGTACGGCCGGCTATATCCCGGTTGTACATAGTAAATGACCTGTGGAGGTGAGGCAGAGGGCATTACCATTGTTTCCTGTTTTTTATTTCTATCCTGTTCCTTGCTTTCCAAATCCTTTAACTGCATAGTCATTAACTTAGAAGTTAATTTAGCCTGTTCTTTCTGTGGGGTCTCTATCAGTTTACGATGCACATTACTAAAATGCATCAAAGTCTGTCTTATTTCTGGCCATGGTTTTGAAGACAGAGCAATAACAGCATCCAAATTTTTACGCATATTACCAGGCAAGGTAGACATAAAAAGATGTAAAAACACGGCAACATTATGAGCTACATCCGCATCCTGTCCTGTCTGTGCTTTATACAAGGTCAAACACTGCGTTAAGTGGGCTGCAAAATCAGTCTTTGGATCCCACTTACTACCGGTAATGGCTGAAAAATCAATTGGGGTTGGGTACATAATATGCAACGCTGCAGAAAGCTGCGCCTTAATTTGTCCCGCGTAGATATCCCCGTCAGCCGTATATGACGGCAGGCGCGGATATCCACATTGTACTGCCAATTGAGAAATATTAATGCCCGAGGCTGCACACAAAGCTTTAAAATCACCTATAGTCAATAGAGTGCCTGCTGTAACCTGTTCTATCCCTTCTAACCACATGCGGGCTCCTTTCACAACACTAGGAATTTTGGAAATCAACATTGTAACATCTACAGGAGTATATGGTTTATAATGCTGCATGCGGTTTCCTCCTGCATCTATTCGTGTCATGACTGGGAAGGCTGATTGATTACATGCACTCTCCGACAGCCCTTCCTTTCCTTCTTTCAATTTAGATGAGGAATGTAAGGAATGGGCAGCGTCCTCAGCCTCCATTTTGGCCAGAATCTTAAACCAATTATCCCAGTATTCTAAGCCTTCCCTTACGAAGGAATCTTTTCCTAAACCTGAACCATGGCGCAGTACTGCTGAGGCAAGGACTTCAATATCCTGTAATGTTCCAGGACCTCCCTGGTGGCATGGCATTTCAATACGGCGCGAATCAAAAAAATGTTTTGTTGCCCCCCACCAGTCCTCACCATATTTAGTGCAGCCTGTGTCAGCCATTTCTTTCTTAACATTCTCTTTCCGGAAGATGACAGGAACAGATTTATCTGTTACTTTGTCAACCTTACCAGGGAGTATGTCCCCTTCTGGAGAGCATACCCGAATTTTACCCTCAATTTGGAACTGCGTTGCCAAATCATATTGTTCTGATGTAATTAGAGTTTTCAAATCAGGGTAAGTGCCTGATTCTGCACTAGATTTTCCTTTTTCTTTCTGTCTCACCCGTTTTTTTTCCTTTTTCTGTTCCCCAGTCCCCACATCACTGTCCTCATTATCCCCTCCCTTTTCACTTTCTGAATCACTGGGGGTGTCATCAAGAGCCGAATACCCAGCGCATGGCACAGGGCGCTTTGACTTTGATTCCTTCATTTTATCAGTCGCCCTTAGGGGGCACAACGTGTCCCTGCTAGATTCATACGACGGGGGATTATTTCTTTCTGCCTCTTTTTGTATCCTATCTACATCAGCATGAAACAGATCTGCTGCTAAAGAAAATAAATTCCAAATTGTAAGATGCTTTTCTAAGCTGTTCTTCTTTTTCTTATTTTCTTGTATATATGTCAGGAGAGATAATAATTTTGGACGATCAAACGATCCATCCTGAGACCAGCTCAAAACAGAATCTTTTCCTCCATATTTGACCCATTTCTCATGTATTTTTTCAATCTGTTTTTTTTCTAATGGGAATAATTCTATGACATGCTGCAAAGGGGAGCATTTTTTTGAACTATCTAAATCTAAATACATAGCATACACAGGAGGCTTTTCTTTCTTATCTGCCCCTTTCCCTTTCATTGTATTCTGACTATTACAATTTCTCCTATAAAGCCACAATCTACAAAAATATACTAATGCACTTAAACAAAGAAAATATACAAAAAAGAAAACTACAAAGCTAAACAAATATATCGGTAATAAGGCCACAGTGTAAGCTTACTCACGCGTCTTCTTATTTCTCTTTTTAGCAAGCCCAGGAGTTATCACCTGTATGTCCACGTCAGTAGTTTGATCAATCCCACATCAGTGGAGCACAGAAATCATCAGGTTTAAACAACGCTTGCTTTACTTTCAATCCTGTAAAAAACTTCATTAACAACAACTTAATTTGTCCTTCGTCTCGCCTTCTCTTTTCCGTGTGCGGCCTACTCTTGGCTGGCTCGCCACTTTTGTATAAAAGGATGCCGCCACTTTTGTAGAGAAGGCCAGACGAATTTCATATTTAATATAAACAGTTTACTTACAATTGTTCTGAATAGCTCAATGGGCTATTGCAGGAAGCATTTCTTGATAAGCAATATACAAGCCAGAATGAATGATCAAAAACAAAGCAATGTAAAGCAAAGAAATCAGGATGCTATATACAGACAAAGAAATCAGAGACAGACAAAGAAAAATTCAAAATGCTTACTTATTTCTTTGTTCCACACTCCTTATAATCTTCTCCTGATATCACGTGCTTGCAGGCTGTACCATACCATAAATCCTACAGCAGAACATATGCTGCATCTGGTTCCCATTATCCCACAGACTTTCTCTTACAGACACTCAGGCGCCTTGCCTTTGCCCGTTCTGCAGCACTCTCTCTCAAGACATGGGGGGGAGGTTGCATTAATCAATCACTGTCAGCACTTTCCTGCTGCTGTGAACTTTTTTCAACTCTTTTCACGTTATATTTCTTACACCATGTCCAGCAATTCTCTCTCCCCTGCCCTTCCCATGTCCAGCAATTCTCTCTCCCTTGCCCTTCCCTCCCATCCCATGTCCAGCAATTCTCTCTCCCCTGCCCTTCCCTCCCATCCCATTGATTTCCAGCAATTCTCTTTTCCCTGCCCTTCCCTCCCATCCCATGTCCAGCAATTCTCTCTCCCCTGCCCTTCCAGCAGCGATTTTTCCGTCCCTCCCCTGCCCTCACCTCTCTCATATCCAGCGATTCTTCGTCCCTCAGCGTCCTCCTTCACTGCCTGCCAGCCAGCGTCAGACTCAGAAGTGAACGGTGCAGGCAGCGATTGGCTGGCAGCGTCGTAGCTTCCCTCTGCATGTCCCGCCTACAACTTCCTGTTTACGCATAGGCGGGACTAGCAGAAGGAAGCTACGACGCTGCCAGCCAATCGCTGCCTGCACCCTTTCACTTCTGAGTCTGACGCTGGCTGGCAGGCAGTGAAGGAGGACGCTGAGGGACGAAGAATCGCTGGATATGAGAGAGGTGAGGGCAGGGGAGGGACGGAAAAATCGCTGCACGTCGATGGGAGGGCAGGAGAGAGGCGGAGAATCGCTGGAAGTAATGGGAGGGGAGGGGAGGAGGAGAAAAAGGTGCCGGTACACCGTTGCGTACCGGCACAAAAAAAGCACTGCTCTGCATGCAAATAACAGAAAAGGTGTCACACTCACCCCAGAGCCACATCTCAAGCGGGAAAAGGCTGTCGGAGGACAGAACACATTCTGCTGTCATGGAGGTGGGTATGGCATTTGAGACTGGCATACAGGCTGGAAAAAAAAAAGTGTTTAAAGTGGGGTTTTTTTGGTGGGAGGGGGTTAGTGACCACTGGTGGAGTACGGGGATGTCATCTCCGCTTTCTTCCGGTGGTCATGTGGTCAGTTTGGGCACCTTTTTGAGGCTTGGTCGTGAAAATAAAAGGACCAAGTAAGCCCGGCGAAATACTGCTTAACTCCGTATTTTTTTCCATTATCTGCGAAAGCCGGCTATCTGGTAGCCACGCCCAAACCCGCCCATGTCCTGCCTTCGCTTCTCCGCCAACACGCCCCTTTGAACTTTCGCCGGTGAGGCGACGAGAAAGCGGCGATGCTGTCAAAAAAAGCAGCTTTCGATTATACCGATTTCGCCGCTTTTCCGAGATTGCCGGCCATCTCCCAATTTGTGTCAGGAAATGGCCGGCGATCACTTTCGATTATGAGCTGGATGGTCTTTATCTGCCTACGTGTTTCTATGTAACTCTTCAGTCATATTCCTTCTGATTGTTGCTATGGTGTATTTGATTTCCTTTTTTGTTATAGCTATTCTTAAATTATTGTTTTATTCCATTGCTGTATCATAAGTTCTGTTTTCAAATATGTGTAAAATTTATAAAAAGAAAAGAAAAAGGATTTAATAAAATTGCACAACCACATATATGCATGGAAAATGTGTGCCTACTTCCCTATAAGGAAAGGATCAAGCAGCTAGGACTCTTCAGCCTGAAGAAGCAGCAGCTGAGGGAAGATATGATAGAGATTTATAAAATATTGAGTGGAGTGGAACAGGTAGATGTGAATCGCTTGTTTACTCTTTCCAAAAATACTAGGATTAGGAGGCACACAAAGAAGCTACTGAGTAGTAAATTTAAAACAAATCGGAGAAAATATTTCTTCACTCAACAAGTAATTAAATTCTGGAATTTCTTGCCAGAGAATATGGTAAAAGCAGTTAGCTTAGCAAGGTTTAAAAAAGGTTTGGATAGTTTCCTAAAAGAAAAGTCAGCCATTATTAAGATGGACTTGGAAAAATCCACTGCATTTTCTAGGATAAGCAGCATAAAATCTGTTTTGCTGTTCTGAGATCTTGCCAGGTACTTGTGACCTGGATTGGTCACTTTTGGGAACAGGATACTGGGCTTGATGGATCTTCGGTCTGTCCTAGTATGGCAATGCTTATGGTCTTATGTTCTTATCTAGAACAGCAGTGACTCCTGCTGATATCCTGTGGGTTCTTTTGTATTTTTGGATAACAAATGTGCATAAACTACAGACAGACTCACATTCACCCAGAAATTAGATGAGATAAATACCTTTAATACGATGCCAACAGTTTACACAGTTTCTGATTACAGGTAGTGAATATTCATGACAGTCTCTTGCCTCTCTTGCATAGGGAGGGGGCATGAAGGGTTTGGACTACAAGGACTTGTGACTGTAGCCACATGGTGCACAGATGTACAGAGCAAAAAAGCAAAGAACAGGAAAAAACAGATCTAAAGAAGATCCCCCCAAAAGTACCAGTTCATACTTCAGTTATACTCCTGCTCTGCCCAGCCCAGGTGGGCAGGACTTGACCAGGATGACATACACATGAATACAGAACCTAGCCAGGGTAACATGTACGTACACAGAAAAATAATGCTTTTGGCTCCCAGTCACTAACTGATAAGTGTGTGTTTGGGGGGGGTGAAGGTGTGCCTAATAAAAAATAGATGTGAGGCCTGTGAAAAGCCCAGTTCACAGCCTGTGTGGGCCCAATTGCCAGTGACAAAAGCCTGTTTGTTCCATTCTGCATCTCTACCTTTATGCAGTCTGCATGTAGGTGTTGCCAGGGGTATAGACTGAGCTGATTGGAGGAAGAGTTCCAGAGATGATCCAGGAAATTACAGATCAGTAAGCCTGACGTCAGTGCCAGGTAAAATAGTGGAAACTATTACGTGAAATCTTTTTTATTGCTAAACAGAACAGTAGGAATCAATACAAACAAAGCACATGATCATCCCAAGGCTGTCCAACACAAAGAATACTTCAAGATGCATCAAACAATATAAACAAACCCAGCCCCCCCCCCCCCCCTCCCGGTGAGATTTTGGTTTCTGTAGAACCAAAATGGGTAAGTGGGCCCTTTTTCCTTGCCACAGATATGCCTTCAACATCCTGTGTAAAGTGCGTTCATCTCTAAGAAGTAGATACAGAGTGAGCATCTGAAAAATATATAACCACTTTGGGGCACAGATCATATTAAAAAGTGCTATGTGTCCCAGAAGAGAAATAGGATAAGCGCGCCACAAAGTGAGAGTCTGCTGTAGTGAAGACATCAGTGGTCGGGTGATGCAGACATATAAGTCGGACAGGTTTATACTGATAATAACTCCAAGATATTTTATCCGACCCTCTGCCCAATAGAAAAGGGAAGGCCTCACATCAAGTGCTTGGGATTCTAGGAGAGGTCGGGAGAGCCACAGATTTAGTCAGATTGAATTTGAAACCCGACAGAGCACCATAAAAGGAATCAGATGCAATAATTGGGGAACAGAAATCTGAGGACCTGTGAGTGTTAAAAGTAAGTCATCAGCAAATGCCATGACTTTGAACACTTGATTTTGTATCGCTACTCCTACCAGTTCCTTAGTATTGCGTAATGTACAGAGTAGTGGTTCAAGCATGAGGATAAACAGTAAAGGAAACAGGGGCACCCCTATCTCATAGCACAGAAAATAGGGAAGGTTTCAGTGCAGACCACATTGACAAACAGAGCGGCCCTGGGTTCTACGTATAGCGCAGTCACCGCCCTAAAAAACCAGCCCGAGACTCCTACATAGGTGAGAGTCTCAAATAAAAATTGCCAATGCACCCTGTCAAATGCACATTCCGCATCTAAACTAGCCACTACAATGGGAATCTCTTTCCATTGACAGTGGGCCAGGGCCATAAGTAACTTTCAGACGTTGATGACAGATAGACACCCCTTGACAAAGCCAACCTGATCCAAGTGAATGATCTCAGGAATACCTTCTGCCAACCAGGTATTCAATATCTTAAATAAAATTTTAATATCAACATTAATAAGTGATATTGGGCGATAGTTTCCTGGCTCATCCCTAAGACGGTCTGGTTTAAGCAATAAACAAATCAACGCAGTGTTTTTGTGTGATATGAACCATTGTGTCTCGTCCATCTCCCCAAAGTACACCATCAGTGGTCCTAGAATTTGGGTTTGCATCAATTTATAAAACTCCCCTGTAAAACCATCTGGACCTGGGGCTTTGTGTAACATGGTAACATAGTAGATGACGGCAGATAAAGACCTGCATGGTCCATCCAGTCTGCCCATGACAAACTCATATGTGTATACCTTACCTTGAATTTGTACCTGTCCTTTTCAGGGCACAGACCATATAAGTCTGCCCAGCAGTATTTCCCGCCTCCCAACACCGGCTCTGGTACAGACCGTATAAGTCTGCCCTCCCCTATCCTCGCCTCCCAACCACCACCCCCTCTTCCCCCCAACTGCTCCGCCACCCAATTTCAGCTAAGCTTCTGAGGATCCATTCCTTCTGCACAGGATTCCTCTAGGCATATCCCACGCATGTTTGAACTCCGTTACCATTTTCATCTCCACCACCTCCCGCGGGAGGGCATTCCAAGCGTCCACCACCCTCTCCGTGAAAAAATACTTCCTGACATCTTTCCTGAGTCTGCCCCCCTTCAATCTCATTTCATGTCCTCTCGTTCTACCGCCTTCCCATCTCCGGAAAAGATTCGTTTGCGGATTAATACCTTTCAAATATTTGAACGTCTGTATCATATCACCCCTGTTCCTCCTTTCCTCCAGGGTGTACATGTTCAGGTCAGCAAGCCTCTCTTCATACGTCTTGGAACGCAAATCCCATACCATCCTCGTAGCTTTTCTTTGCACCGCTTCCATTTTTTTAACATCCTTCGCAAGATACGGCCTCCAAAACTGAACACAATACTCCAGGTGGGGCCTCACCAACGTCTTATACAGTGGCATTAAAACCTCCTTTCTTCTGCTGGTCACTCCTCTCTCTATACAGCCTAGCAATCTTCTAGCTACTGCCACCGCCTTGTCGCACTGTTTCGTCGCCTTCAGGTCCTCAGATACTATCACCCCAAGATCCCTCTCCCCGTCCGTGCCTATCAGACTCTCCCCGCCTAACACATATGCCTCCCTTGGATTTCTACTCCCCAAGTGCATCACTTTGCATTTCTTCACATTGAATTTTAATTGCCAAACGTTAGACCATTCTTCTAGCTTCTTCAGATCTTTTTTCATGTTTTCCACACCCTCCGGGGTGTCCACTCTGTTGGAAATCTTGGTGTCATCCGCAAAAAGGCAAACCTTACCTTGTAACCCCTCGGCAATGTCACTCACAAATATATTGAACAGAATCGGCCCCAGCACTGATCCCTGAGGCACTCCACTACTCGCCTTTCCCTCCTCCGAGCGAACTCCATTCACCACGACCCTCTGGCGTCTGTCCGTCAACCAGTTCCTAATCCAGTTCACCACTTCGGGTCCTATCTTCAGGCCGTCTAGTTTATTTAAGAGCCTCCTGTGGGGAACCGTGTCGAAAGCCTTGCTGAAATCTAAGTAGATGACGTCCATAGCACGTCCTTGATTTAATTCTCCCGTCACCCAGTCAAAGAATTCAATGAGATTCGTTTGGCACGATTTCCCTTTGGTGAAACCATGTTGTCTCGGATCTTGCAACTTATTGGCTTCCAGGAAATTCACTATCCTTTCCTTCAGCATGGCTTCCATTACTTTTCCAATAACCGAAGTGAGGCTTACCGGCCTGTAGTTTCCAGCTTCTTCCCTATCCCCACTTTTGTGAAGAGGGACCACCTCCGCCATTCTCCAATCCCTCGGAACCTCTCCCGTCTCCAAGGATTTATTAAACAAGTCTTTAAGAGGACCCGCCAGAACCTCTCTGAGCTCCCTCAGTATTCTGGGGTGGATCCCGTCTGGCCCCATGGCTTTGTCCACCTTCAGCTTTCCAAGTTGTTGATACACACTCTCTTCTGTGAACGGCGCTCTATCCACCTCATTCTCAGGTGTACTTTTGCTAGTCCCTCTCGGTCCTTCCCCAGGGTTTTCTTCAGTGAAAACAGAACAAAAGTATCTATTTAGCAAATTGGCTTTTTCTTCATCATTTTCTACATAGCGTTTTGTTGTATCTTTTAGTCTCACAATTCCCTTTTTAGTCTTTCTCCTTTCACTAATATACCTGAAGAAGTTTTTGTCTCCCCTCCTTACATTTCTAGCCATTTGTTCTTCCGCTTGCGCCTTCGCCAGACGTACCTCTCTCTTGGCTTCTTTCAGTTTCATCCGGTATTCCTCCCCGTGTTCCTCCTCTTGAGATTTTCTATATTTCTGGAACGCTAACTCTTTAATCTTTATTTTCTCAGCCACTTGCTTTGAGAACCATATCGGTTTCCTTTTTCTCTTGCTTTATTTACTGTCCTTACATAAAGGTCTGTGGCCCTGTTTATTACTTCTTTTAGCCTGGACCACTGTCCTTCCACTTCTCGTATGTCCTCCCAGCCCATCAGCTCCTTCCTCAGGTATTCTCCCATTTTACTAAAGTCAGCATGCTTGAAATCGAGGACTTTGAGTTTAGAGTGGCCGCCGTCCAGTTGAAGGCCTTTAATCACTTTTTGCACTTCTTTAGCTCTGACAGGTGCATTAAGGGCAGTTTAAAGCTTTATGAAAACCTACACATACCCAACTGCTCCGAATAGGCTTCAATGTTAGTTGAGGTTCCTAGGGCCGCATTGGGCTGTCCGTAAAACTCCCAAAATGGGCCACAAAGATCTGTGCAATTTCATTCATCCTCAAGGTCATATGTCCCGATGGTGTCTTTATAGTAGGTATGTAATGTGGTCCCTCACATTCCCTCGCCACCCTTGCATGTAACGTTCACGCCTTATTACCATATCTAAAACAATTTGTGTTTTTGCCAGAAATTAATTGGGAAGTACGTTCATGAATGTAGGAGTTCAGAGTCACCATAGTGGCATGCACTCGGGGCGGGGTGAGCTACTTAAGACCACTTCACCGCCCGTAACTTCCGTTCCATTGTTATGATCCCTTGCGCTTAACGCTTTTTACGAGCACTGACATATGCAATAATGTGTCTCCTCAACACCACTTTTCCAGTGGACTAGAAAAATGTAGGATCATTAACATGCTGTTTATTATTCTGTTCAAAATCCTTCCATTGTTGCTGTAAGTAAACAAGGAAGTCTTTGGAGTTATACAGATATGAGGGGAAACATGACCCCAATCTCTGCTGACAATATGGGTTGGATTCAATGTCCACCCAAATTAGAGCATGGTCTTATATCTTCTTCCGGGCTTATAACTGCCAACACAACTTGAGAAAACAGACCAGTACACTCAAAAAGATAGTCTAGGTAAGAGAGACTGATGGGTTTGAGAGGTGTGTGTATAATCCCGTTCCTTGGGGTGAAGAAAGTGCCACAGGTCTAACAAATAAAGAGCCCTACACAAAGACTGCAACTCACCCTCACAACGCCCAGCCTGTTCAGTCAAAGCCATAGAGCGATCCAACGCTGGGTCTAAAACCATATTCATGTCACCCGCTATCATCAGATGGAAAGCAGCCTATTTGAGGCATTCCTTTAATAATAAGCTGCAGAAAGATGGATCTCTAGGGACTGGACCATACACCCCAACTAGCACAATCTCTCTGCCTTATAGGTTTAACATTACCCCTACATAGTGACCCTTGTCATCTTGAAAAAGTTATTTAGCTATGCATTGCAAGGATTTATGAAGTAATATAGCTACTCCCCCTCTGCGTCCCACAGAAGGGGAACAAAAAACTTGTCCCATCCACTGTAACTTTTGATGCTCTACTATGGACAGTCTAGTTTCTTGCAGACAGACAATATCAGCCTTATGACGTTTTAGGGCCCCCAGAATTTTGGTACGCTTTACTAGGGAGTTAATACCACATACATTCCAAGAAACAAAGCGTACTTGCTCTTGAGTTTGGGTATTCATCCCTCAGAAGCAGTTCCCACAAAATACCCATAAGGCAACTGCTGGTAACCCACCACCAGTTGCCCAGCCTCACCCAGCGGTGACAGCCCCCCCCCCCCCAACTTGTAACAAACCACACAGGAACACATTAGGGCACCCCCAGCACAGTAGAATAGATCTCCAACCTCCCACGCAGCATTGAACTCCCCTAGGAACACTGTAACTCCCACCCTATCCCCAGTCCCCCAATCCCTTCCCCATTCCACTCCCCACACAATTCCCACCACATTCCCATTTAGTGAAAATTAAAGAGAACACGATTGATGTTTGGGGTCTCACACCCCCAACATGTTACCACAGCAACCAACAATCATGATATTAAATTACATGTACTTGTATTTATACACAACAGTCAGTGATCTTGGTAAAGTGCTGAAGTTGGTGATTTCACGGCTTCCCTGAGCTCAGTTAAGCATTCTTGGGCTGCATTAGGCAAATCAAAAGCTTTCCACTGACCTTGGTTATCAATAGAAATCAAACAAAATAAAACATGGAAAAGAAAATAAGATGATACCTTTTTATTATTATGTCCAATAAAAAAGGTATCATCTTATTTTCTTTTCCATGTTTTATTTTGTTTGATTTCTATTGATAACCTTAAGAGTGGACTAACACGGCTACCACACTCCTCCACTGACCTTGGTGAAATATTTTTGGCAAGGAAGGATAGAGAAACATAATTCATGCTTTAAGCTCATGCAGTTCAGTGCAAAGTGGTGAAAACGGTGTCTTCACTCCTGCAATGCAGCCGAGTAGTCCTGATAGATCTGCGCCGGAGTGCCTCCATATTTTAGCGAGTCCCGTTTTTGAAGAAAAGCCTCGGAGAATTTCCCATTTATGGATGTAGTTGTGTACCTTCACTAGCACCACCCAAGGTCTATTTCCGCCATCTCTCAAGCGACCCACGCGGTGCACTCTCTCCTAGCAGAGGGACCCACACTGTCTGACAGAGCAAACTCTGAGCTCAACCAACTCTCTAGCAACACTGACAACATGCAGTCTGGCAGAGTTTCAGGTAATCCTATCAGCCAAAGATTATCTCCTCGGGACCTATTTTCTAAGTCATCAATCTGAGACTCCAGGTCTTTCACCTGTTTTTCCAGTTGCTCCAGCTTTTTAGTTGACACTGTCCCTGCATCTTCTGTCACCGAGACCTTCTATTCAAATACGGTGGTCCGTTTATTAGTGTCAGCTAATAACGATTCCATTTTATTGAGCTGGTCTGAGAGTTTACCCAGGCGAGGCTCCAGAGCTTGTCCCACAGCCTCCGTGATCTGTTGTAACTGTGTCAAAGAAAAGGATAGGGCCCCAGCAGCCTCAGCTGGCGCCATCTTGTCTTCACTCCTGAGGGGCTTCTCACGATCAGTCAGCTGGCTTTTCCCAGGCATGGTGCTAGCGGTCGCAGTTAGAAATCTGTCCATCAATCACTGAATCGCAGGAGTGCTTGCTGGTAAAAGAATTCTGCAAGTTTTGGCAAAAAGAGCGGTTGGGGGCGCAGGAACCCCAGATAGGAACAAGCACACGCCCATTCCCCTCAGCACATCACGTGATCTCCAGTGGAAACTATTATCAAGAATAAAATTACAGAATACATAAATAAACATGGTTTAATGGGACAGAGTCAGCATGGGTTCAGCCAAGAGAAGTCTTGCCTCACCAGTTTGATTCATTTCTTTGAAGATGTGAATAAGCATGTGGATAAAGGTGAGCCAGTAGTGTATGTAGATTTTCAGAAGCTTTTGACAAAGTTCCTCATGAGAGATTCCTGAGAAAATTAAAGAGTTATGGAATAGGAGGCAATGTTCTGTTCTGGATTAGGAATTGTTTTTTGGACAGAAAGCAGAGGGTGGGTTAAATGGCCATTTCTCTCAGTGGAGGATGGTGAATAGTGGAGTGCCGCAGGGATCTGTACTGGGACTGGTGTTATTTAACATATTTATAAATGATCTGGAAATTGGAACAACGAGAGAGGTGAGTAAATTTTCAGATGACACAAAGCTATTTCAAGGTTGTTAAAACACATGCGAACTGTGAAAAAATTCAGGAAGTTCTTAGGATGTTGGAAGAGTGGGCATCCAAATGGCAGATGAAATTTAATATGGACAAATGCAAAGTAATGCACATTGAGAAGAATAATCTGAATCATAGTTATCTGATGCTAGTGTCCACCTTAGGGGTCAGCACCCAATAAAAAAGTTCTAAGTGGTGGTGTAGACAATACACTGAACTTTTCTGTCCAGTGTGTGGTGGCGATGGCTAAAAAAGCAAACGATGCTAATGTGTATTCCAGGGGATGCACTGCTCCAGAGCAGCCCTAATTTAATGAGCAAACTTTACGGCTGCTCTGGAGCTGTCATAGAGGAGAGAAGCACAAGCAGGCAGCTGCAAAGGCTGCCTGCTTATGCTTCCTACCTCTCACATCCTGGTGCCCCCCCCCCCCCTGAATTTTGTTTTTAGTTTCCCTGGTGGTCCAATGGATTGCAACCCCCCCCCCCCCAATGACCCCCAAACCTTTTAAAAACATTTTCCCTGATGGTCCAGTGGACTGTGACCCCCCCCCCCCCCAAAACCTTTTAAAAACATTTTTCATGGTGATCCAGTGGAACGAACTCCCCCTGTGCATGCAAACACACCACCTCCCGTACTCGACCCCCACCATGCCCCTCCCTATACCTTTACAACAGGGTGGAGGCTGGAGGGCAGTAGCAACGGCTTCTGCCTCGGGCCAGCCCGGAACAAACTGGTGGCGCCCAGGCCCTGCTCAGTGCATTCTGGGATGGCACTGGGTGGGGCTAAACACCATATCCCTTATTCTTAACAGGACAGTATCTTAATTGAACAATTTGAAGGTTTTTACAACAATAAGTACTTTTAAATGGTATCACATCAATAGTGTTTTTTCAGTACTATATAATCATTCAGGACACACTTGCCTGCTTTGCATTTACAACTTTCCTCTCTACAGACCTATCTGGCAATAGGGTTGGAGGAGTAGCCTAGTGACTAGTGCAGTGGACTCTGATCCTGGGGAACTGGGTTCGATTCCTACTGTAGCTCTTTGTGACTCTGGGCAAGTCACTTAACCCTCCATTATCCCAGGTACAAATAAGTGCCTGTATATAATATGTAAACCGCTTTGAATGTAGTTGGAGAAACCACAGAAAGGCGGTATATCAGTCCCATTCCCATCTCTTTCTTCTTTCAGACACCTTTCTCCCTTTTATCTCTCTCTTTGTTTCTGGATCTCTGCACCCTTCTCACCCCCCTCCTTCCAGACACATTTTACACTTGTTAATCCCTCCCTCCTGAAGATATTATTCCCTTCTCACTTCTCCTAAAAAGGTCCTTCCTAATGCTCTTCCTTCCTTCTCAAGCCTTCCCACCCTGGCTTGTTCTTCCTATGCTATTTCCTCTATCCTCCCAGAATAAACAGGCCACTTTGAGATTGCTCACATTTGATCCTTTCCCACTGTAAATTGCTACTGGCTGACAGCAAGAGACATATTTAATCTGATGTCATTTCTTGCTACCATGAAACCAAATTTCACAGCACTTATTGCTCAAATGACATCAGAGTAGATGTCTCCTGTTGCTGGCATATAGTGATATATGGGAGGGGGGGGATCAATCATGGGTAACTCACAGCAGCCCATTAAGCTTGGGATGATGAGGAGAGTGGAGAACCGAGGGAAGGAAGGAATAAAGAAGGGCAGCTGCCCCGTTTGCTTCACTCTTATTCTAGCCCAGGACTCAGGGCATTAGCATTGAATGTTTATTTATATTGTCATAGGGTTTCAAACTCATGGTTTCCAGCTTCAGCAGTGGAAATTAATACCCTAGTAATTTAGGACTTGTGTGTCATATGTCAGCTCTTATGTGTTTCACTTTCTCTGTTTTTTCTCTGCAGGATGCTTTCAGCTTGCTAGCATATTCTGACCCATGGAATTGCCCTGTTGGGCAGCAGCTGGATCCAATTCAGAGAGAACCTGTGTGTGCTGCTTTAAATAGTGCTATATTGGGTGAGTAAAATGCATCTGAGGGCAATCCCTGTGGCTTTTCTGCTACTTGCAATTTTGCACTTAGCAGCCCTTGGCAAGCTGAAACAAATAAGAGAAAACATGGTATTTCCCTCTACAACATATTGGGGAACTTTATCCAGGTTCTCATAGCGGTATTCAATTTACCAGTAAATGCTGCAAGAAATATATCTATCTATCTATCTCTATATCTCTATCTATCTATCTATCTATCTATCTATCTATCTATCTATCTATATATATATATATATATATATATATATATATATATATATATATATATATATATATATAACAGCACAGCAACATTTACTTTTAGCACGAGTTTGGGTTTGTAATAGTAGTGGTCATCTCTTATTGGAACTCAGAGGCTAGATAATGTTTCCTTGTCTAGAGTTTCCCTCTCCTGTTTGTTTGCTATCACTTCCTCGTAGCTAAACTTTATAGAGTCTGTGAACCAAGTAGAGCGGAAGTGATTTAAAAAACATCTAAACAGGAAGTGCTGGAGAAGAGTAGGAGGATAGCAACTTGGGACTACTCTGAATCTGAGGATGCTGCAAAGACAGTGTTCATCTTCCTTGGGAAGGGACTTCAATGAATTGTGCAGTGATGGCAATACAGGAACCATGGAGTATGGCCTTTGACCATGCACTAAGTGAATTGGGAGGGGATATAACATGAGAAAATGCCCAGGTAGCTGTGAATGAAGGCTCATGGTGCTAGATCTAGCCCTGGTTTCATTTGAACTGAAAGTCCAATGAGCATGAAGAAAAGCCAACCACCTCCCCCCCCCCTTCCCCACCAGGAAACGATTAGATTACTAATATAAACTATTATGAATATAAAGCAGAAATTAACGTAAGCACACCATGGATTTGTCTGTTCATGTTAGAATTTTGGAAATACTGGTTTCAGTACTTGTCAGATCTGGATATTGAGCATAACTACTGGAAGATCGCAAAATATGTTTGCAGAAGTTATAAGAAAATGTAGACCCTTCTTGCAGAAAATTTCATTTATATATTTATTTATTGCTTTAGGGCTGGAATCTCTTTGCAAGGATAGCATGTTTACAGGATGGTATTAGAAAGGAGACAGGAGTGGGGAGAACATGATTGACAAAATCTGTTGATAGGCCAATTTAGAAACATACCGTGTAACTTGCCATGAGGACAGGCTACATGGTTGGGTCTTCTTGTTGATGGAGAATGGGTACTGCACTGGTGACCTTGGGAATGAGAGAGATGGTATTGCACATAATTGAGGCCACCAGCAACTGGCAGAGAAACTGTCTTGAAGGGTTCAGGCTTCTATTTCAGCCCTTAGTCAATGGGAAAACATGTGTTGACTGACATGATTGTCAAAGGGAGGAAAAATAGTGATCACTGACCAGTGAAAGAGGTTGCAAGCAGTTCTGCTACTCACCATATTTTTATTAGCTGAATCTTTTTTTTTCTTTTTAGAATCTCAAAATCTGCCAAAGCAGCCACCACTGATGCTTGCCCTGGGCCAAGCCTCGGAGTGCTTGCAGCTCATGGCTCGTGTGGGGTTGGGCTCATGTTCCTTCGCTAGAGTCGATGACTATTTGCAATAGCCACAAGAATGAGATGGAGCAACACTGCTTCAGTTCTGCTCTTTACTCTCCACCGCCACCACATCTACTCATTGGACATCTGTGTTCAAGAACAGTGACCTCCATGCATTTTCACCTCTCCTCTACCCTCAACCAGTACTGCATCAGTGGAAAGACAAAGTGCTGACTGAGTTGGTACCTGCAACAACACTGGATCTTTATCAATATGTCCATTCCTTAAAGTGTACCTTTGGTGATAAGTTAATTAGCTTTGAACTGCCTCTGTGTATACCTATGACTTCCAGTTCATATCTGCTGTGTATACTACTTAAAATTATTTCCTTACAGTGTTACAGCTCAGTGAAAATGTTTTCTGAACATCAAAGCATGTTCTACCATGTCACATTGTCTGAAGTCTCACTTCATGAGCTATTTTCATTGAGCATTAATTCCAAATGTAAACAGTAACAATTTCAGCCAAGAAATGGAGCAGAGCCATGAGCTGTAAGTCATAGAGCCACCACAGCAGGCAGCCTAAAGGCTGTAATTTCTACACAGTGACTTTTGTCATCAGAGAAAGCACTTTACCTCATGGAGGCTGTGGCATCGCTCAGTTTTCTTGCCACGGTGCATAGTAATTTTGATGGTTAACCAGATACGTAGCACCCTCCCATTCTATTTTCAGGTTTATTTTATTGAATTATTTTCTTTATATTTTGTTTTGACTGAGCCATCAGTATTTATCTCTGGAGAGTTTTGTGCTGAGCTGGTTTCTGCTAATTAGTGATAAAAACTCATTTGAGTTAGTGATAGACTCGTTATTTTCTTAAGTAAGTAAAAAAAAATCTATATTATATATATAAAATATATATCTCCACAGTATTTATCTTAGTGCTAGTTGCCTGAGCGTCTTTTTCAGAAGGGATGGAGGAGAACAGGTACAGGTTGTGTATTTTTAATTTGAAACCCACTCATTAAAGAAGACCAGTTTCTTCAGCCACTTCAATTTGTTCGTTTCTTTTTCTAGAATAAGCCATCCTTTCTCTGAGAAAATTAAAATCAGTTTTAGAAAATGTGAGAAAAAAAATCTGACTCTGTTGACTCTCCTTGTGGTAATTTGCTGTGTAAAGGCGAGATCATGTAGCTACCTGTGACTGATGCTTTGAGACTTCCAGTACTTTCTTAGATTACAGGGTAAGATCCCTGTACACATGAAGGCCACATAGTGACCTGTGTTCCCTCTAAGCTGTGCACACACATCATGACCCAAACTCTCACTGCAAAACACAGCACGTACAAAAAAATTATATTGCAACAAAATTTTAATTAGGTGGCATAAATCAGTACAGGGAAACCAAACTATTTGCATCAGCCTTATCTTAGCAATTGATGTTTTCTAATTATTTAAAACAAATAATATGCTAAAATAACTTAAAATAAAATTACTTTCATTAAAAGAAATAACACTTTTGAAATCCTGATATTTTTTTGCCAAGGTGCAGTTGGCTCCATAGCTCACAAATTAGAACTCCACAGTGCAACATTCTAAAACGTTGTTGCAAATGAACTGGAAAGTGTTCCTGCACGGGCCTTGTTGGATGATGTCATCCACATGTAAGACTATTTATTCTGCTGTTCTCAGCATACCAATGCCAGGTTACAGTAGTATGCTATAATGGGATCCAGGGGCCATTGGGGCACCTGAAAGGTATCAGCTTATAGAATTGCCCACATAGTGGATTTATACATATAGTACTATATGTATGAGACCCCCACATAATTTAAATAAAAGCAATTATACATTTTCCATGGTACAAAACATATAACTGGTATTTGAATATTGACATCACAGTTTCTATTAACAAAGGCTATATACAAATATCTATATATAGGAAACCAACAGTCAGATGCAGCTAACTTCACAAATCCAGTTTTCATCCTTCACATATTAAAAAAAAACCTCCATTATGCACAGCCAAGCCACATGATACCACCAGATGTGCCCTTCCCCTTGAGACAGAGATAAACACCTCAAAATCCTAACAGAATCCTTGAAACAAAAAGACTACAACCCCAAAATTATCTCAAGGACCATTCCCTCTACAGTACATAGAAAGGAAAACATCAGCAAGAGACCCCTTGTACTGGCAAACTCCAGAGCTGGAAAAAATTTAAAATCATAAGACCTACAGATAGGGGTTGTTGATGCCATTTTGAATCCATTGACTGGATTTGCTCCTGCCCTGTACCCTTTAGACCCCATGGAGTTTTCCAGGTAGGCTTGTAGTAGGACCTGTGGGAGAGGGGGACAGTCTTTGGGGGTGAAATGTCTCTTCAGGAGTGGGGATTTATGATGGGGGTCTTTGAGAGGGGGACAGTGAAGGAGAGGTTTTCAGGAGGGGGAATATGTTTATGGGAAGGAAAGGGGAAGATTATTATGCAGGTCCCTTTAAGATGTAGCCCGGGAACATTGGGCCACAGATTAGTGGCCCAGAGATTTTGGATAGTATGAGAGGTATTTCTGATATAACACCCAAGTCCAGTTGTAGACATTTTGCTGAAAGTATCTACAAATCTCATCCCAAACAGCAATTTTTGAACTGGAAAAAATATCTATTTTTTGTTTTGAAAATCACTATTTTCCAGCTGTTTTGTGCTCAGGTAGATACCATTAAAAAAAAAAAGGCCTAGAGAAAAATGCACAAAAACAAGCCATAGGAATCGCTGTGTGATACCATTCCTAGTTAACTGGCCACACAGAGGGGCAGCCTAGTGGTCAGTGCAGTGGACTTCACATAAAGGTACCCAGGTACAGGTCCCACCTCAACACCCTTACTTTGTATTGTGAGCTCTCTAAGAACACCTGAAAATCCATTGTACCTAACTACACCACTACAAAAGCCCCTCAGGTCTGCAAGTGTCTCCTATCTATAGATGCAGTTGGAATTTTGTTGGTTTTGGGTGGCTCAATTTCCACCACAAGTGTACTAGTTAAAGTTGGATATGGACCTGGGTCCCTTTCTCTACAGTCCACCTCATGGTAAAATTATGTATCATACCTGATAATTTTCTTTCCATTAATCATAGCCGATCAATCCATAGACTGGTGGGTTGTGTCCATCTACCAGCAGGTGGAGATAGAGAGCAATCCTTTTGCCTCCCTATATGTGGTCATGTGCTGCCGGAAACTCCTCAGTATATCGATATCAAAGCTCCATCCGCAGGACTCAGCACTTAGAGAATTACACCCACAAAGGGACACTCTGCCCAGCTCACCACCGCCGAAACGGGGGAGGGGAATCAACCCAGCTCATCCCCACACAAGTGGGGGAGGGGAATCCATCCAGCTCATCCCCGCGGAGCGGGGAGGGACACCACACCCGCCGATGCGGGGGGATCTGGCTTATCCTGCAACCGCAACCGCGGGAGGAGCTGACTGACCCTAACACCGCCGAAGCAGGAGGGGTACAAAGCTGCCCTACAGCCGCACGAAGCGGGAGGGAGCGCCGGCAGAATTTAGGTCTCAATCCAGCCCCGTAAAACGGAGGGGAGAGGAATGCAGCAGCTCACTGTAACACAAAATCGTCTCAACTCCTGAAGAATCCAATTGAAAAAACTTGAACACGAAGTCCTCCTGAACAGGAACTGAAAACTAAACTTGAACCTGAAATGCAACCAGAATATAAACAGTACAGATATCTGGGAGGGGCTATGGATTGATCGGCTATGATTAATGGAAAGAAAATTATCAGGTATGATACATAATTTTACCTTCCATATCATCATGCCGATCAATCCATAGACTGGTGGGATGTACCAAAGCAGTACTCACCCAGGGCGGGACATAGAAATCCCTGACCGCAACACTGAAGCTCCAAACCGGGCCTCCGCCCGAGCAGCCACAGTCAAGCGGTAATGTCTGGAGAAGGTATGAGCTGATGCCCAAGTTGCCGCCCTACAAATCTCTTCCAAGGTGACGGACCCGGCCTCTGCCATCGAGGTCGCCTATGCTCTAGTGGAGTGAGCCTTCAGCCGGATAGGCGGCACCTTCCCCGCGGCCACATAAGCCGCTGCAATGGTTTCCTTGACCCATCGTGCCACTGTAGGTTGGCAGCCTGCAGACCCTTGCGAGGACCTGCGAACAGCACAAACAGATGATCCGACTTCCGGAAATCATTGGTCACTTCCAAGTATCTGATGATGACTCATCTCACATCTAGATATTTGAGAGCAGAGTACTCCTCTGGGTAGTCCTCCCTACGAAAGGAGGGTAGACAGAGCTGCTGATTCACATGGAAGCGAGAAACAATCTTGGGCAGGAAGGAAGGCACTGTGCGAATAGACACTCCTGCCTCAGTGAACTGCAGAAAGGGCTCTCGACATGATAGCGCCTGGAGCTCGGAAACTCTTCTGGCTGAAGTGATAGCCACCAAAAAGACTGCTTTCAACGTCAGGTCTTTCAGAGATGCCCTCGACAAGGGTTCACAAGGCGGCTTCTGCAAGGCTCTTAGCACCATATTGAGATTCCACACAGGTACCACTGAGTGCAGAGGAGGGCGCAGGTGATTAACTCCCTTGAGAAAGCGCACCACATCTGGCTGCAAGGCCAGGGAAGCACCCTTCAGGTGACCCCTGAAGCAAGCAAGAGCCGCTACCTGGACCTTAAGGGAACAGAGTGACAGGCCTTTTTCCAGACCTTCTTGCAGGAACGCCAACACTGAAGAAATTGGAGCAGTGAAGGGAGAAAGTGAGCCTGCCTCACACCACGATGCAAAGGTACGCCAAACCCTGGCGTAAGCAGTAGAAGTAGAGCGCTTCCTCACTCTCAGCATAGTGGCGATGACCTTGTCTGAGAAGCCCTTCTTTCTCAGACGCTGCCGCTCAATAGCCAGGCCGAAAGACCAAAGGGGGAGGGATCCTCCATTACCACGGGACCCTGATGCAACAGGCCCCGCTCCGCTGGCAGCTGCAGAGGGCCGTCCACTGAGAGCCTGATCAAGTCCGCATACCAGGGACGTTTGGGCCAATCCAGACTCACCAGGATTATCTGGCCCGGATGCTTGCCACCCGGCCTAGCACCCTGCCCAACATGTGCCAAGGCGGGAACACATAGAGAAGCTCCTGTGACGGCCACTGTTGGAGAAGAGCATCTACTCCCAGAGATCGAGGGTCCCGTCCTCTGCTGAAAAACTTGGCAAGTGGCTGATGACACCATCAGATCTAGGCTCGGCTGGCCTCAGCGCTTCGTGATGTCCAAGAAGGCCTGAGCAGTATTCAGGACTCCCACAATGTGGGCCGCCGACAGCTGTTCCAGGTTTGCTTCCGCCCACAGGCATAGCTTAATGGCCTCCTTGGCTAGAGGGGCGCTCATGGTACCTCCCTGGCGATTGACATAGGCCACAGCCGTGGCATTGTCCGACCGGACCCGTACTGGCTTCAGCGCCAGGACCGGGAGAAACTCCAAAGGCGCCAACCGAATGGCTCTGAGTTCCAGGAGGTTGATAGACCACTTTGCCTCTGCAGGGGACCAGAGCCCCTGCGCTGTCCTTCCCAAGTAGTGGGCTCCCTAGCCCGTCAAAGAGGCATCCGCCGTGACGACAACCCACTCCGGGGTCATAAGAGGCATTCCTGCGGAAAGCTTGTCTGGCCTCAGCCACCAGCTCAGCGCCTTGCGCACCGCCAGATCCAAGGGAAGGCGCACAGCGTAATCCTCCGAAGCTGGAGTCCATCGCTGCAGCAGAGAGAGCTGTATAGGTCTCATATGGGCCCTGGCCCAGGGCACTACTTCCATCGTGGCCGTCATAGAGCCCAACAGCTGCACATAGTCCCAAGCCCAAAGAGGAGAGGCTGCTAGGAACTTGTCCACCTGAGCCTGAAGCTTGACAATCCGATTGTCTGGCAGGAACACTCTGCCCACTTGGGAGTCGAATCGAACTCCCAGATACTCCAGGGACTGAGTCGGGCGCAGCTGACTTTTATCCCAGTTGATGATCCACCCCAGGGAGCTCAAAAGAGCAATCACCCGGTCTGAAGCTCTGCCGCACTCTGCATAAGAGGGGGCTCGGATCAACCAGTCATCCAGATAAGGATGGACTTGTACTCCTTTCTTGCGTAGGAAGGCCGCGATGACCACCATTACTTTGGAGAAGGTCCGCGGAGCAGTAGCCAACCCGATCGGGAGGGCTCTGAACTGGAAGTGTCGGCCCAGGACTGCAAAACGCAGAAAGCGTTGATGAGGAGGCCAGATGGGAATATGCAGGTAAGCTTCCTTGATGTCCAAGGATGCCAGGAACTCCCCTGCCTTCACTGCCGCTATAACAGACCGGAGAGTCTCCATTCGGAAGTGCCGAACTTTCAAGGCCCGATTGACCCCTTTGAGGTCGAGGATAGGCCGGACAGAACCTCCTTTCTTTGGTACCACAAAGTAAATGGAGTAACGTCCCTTGCCAAGCTGATCTTCTGGCACCGGAACGACCGCACCCAGGCAGATCAGATTTCCAAAGTCTGCTGCACTGCCACAGCTTTGATCGGAGACTTGCAGGAAGAGTGCATAAACTCGTCTCTTAAGGGTCGGCAGAACTCTAGCTTGAAGCCGTCTCTGATGACTTCCAGCACCCAAGCGTCTGAAGTTACCCTGGTCCACTTGCCCAGAAACGAGGATAGGCGTCCTCCAATCTGCTCTGGGCAATGGACCAGTGCCCCATCATTGGGTACGAGACCCTGGGGGAGGACTGGAGGAGGCACCTCCGGGACGGCGGTCTCTGCGAAAGGAATGCTGCTTGGGGGAGAAGTTCCTTATGAGGGAAAAGGGGGCAGAGGAGCCCGACTTGCCCGGGCGATACCGACGGGCTTCCTGAAACCGTCCTTTGGAGGAACCGGGGCGGGCACCAGTGGCCCGACCCCTGACCTCCGGTAACCTCTTGCCCTTAGACGTGCCAGGATCGGTCACAATCTTGTCCAGCTTGACCCCAAAGAGCAGCTTGCCTTAAAAGGCAACTTAGCCAGGCGAGACTTAGAGGCATGGTCAGCAGACCAATGCTTCAGCCAAAGCCACCGCTGTGAAGAGACTGTCTGAGCCATACCTTTAGCCGAGGCTCTCAAGACATCATACAGCAAGTCTGCCAAGTAGGCCAAGCCCGATTCCAGGGCTGGCCAATCAGCCCTCAAGGAAGGATCCGAGGGGGGAGCCCGCTGCACAATCGTCAGGCACGCCCTGGCCACATAGGAGCCGCAAATTGAGGCCTGCAAACTTAAAGCAGCCGCCTCGAAGGATGACTTTAAAGCCGCCTCCAATCTCCTGTCTTGGGCGTCCTTTAGGGCCGTGCCACCTTTCACCAGCAACGCCGTTTTCATAGTCACCACAGTGATTAAAGAATCCATGATAGGCCCAAGAAAGGCCTCCCGTTCACCTTCAGGCAGAGGATAGAGGCGGGACATAGCTCTAGCCACTTTAAGGCTCGCTTCTGGGAAATCCCAATGAGCCGAAATCAAGGTGTGCATGGCTTCATGCACATGGAAGGTTCTAGGCGGGCGCTTCGTCCCCAGCATAATGGCAGAGCCAACAGAGGCTGAGGGAGAGACGTCCTCCGGAGAGGAAATCTTCAAAATGCTCATGGCCTGCTCTAACAGGTTGGGCAAATCCTCTGAGCGAAAGATCCGTGCTGCAGAGGGGTCATCCGCTCCACCCGAGCGGGAATCCGTCTCCTCCAAGGAATCCCCAAAGGACCGTTGGGAGAACTCAGATACGCTGCCCTCATCTACATCAGAGGAGACAGAGTCCTCTAGGGCCTGGAAGTCCACCCGAGGGCGTTTGCTTCCGGAGGCCTCAACCCCTTGATCAGAGGGGGGAGCCGGGGCAGCGTTTAGCATAAGAAAAGCCTGATGCAGCAGCAAAATGAACTCAGGGGAGAACCCCCTAGACTGTGCACTTCTGCCGCCTGGGCCACGGCCCTAGATGCACCCTCAACCAGCGCTCGCAAGAGCGGGGGAGAAACATGCTGCGCATCCAAAATGGCGTCCGGCGCGAAACTCCGAGGAGCTGTGCGGAAAGAACAGCGCTTAACTTTCGCCGCTTTCTTGCCGTAGCATTAACGTCTCCCACCTCGAGGGCGGCCCAAGAAGAAGCCGAGCAGAGTGGCCGGCCAAAATGGGGAGGGCGAGCAGCGGGGGATGGGCGCTTATGGCAGGAAAAAACCGCCGCACCGGAGGAAGAACTGGGACACTGACCGGACTCCAAACTGACGCCCAAACAAAGGCGAGTCAGGCTTTGAAACCCCTGCATCCCCGCTAGATGCACACACGCGGTCCGGGGAGCGCATCTTCGCGCCCTCGCCCTCCGACGCCATAAGCCACGTGGAGACCGAATGGGGAACCCCCTGCCCGCTATAAAAAGGTAAAATTACCTGCTTCTCGCTCCGAGCTGTAACGAACTGGTGTCCCAGTGAGCAGCTGCAATAAACGCTGATATAAACATTGAAATAAACACCCTTAAAGGACGTTCACATTTTTTTTTTTAACGGAGCCAGCGGGAGGGGGGAGAAAAGGAGGGACCTGGCACCACCAGGTTTGCACTTGCTCAAGAACAGCCCTCAACCCCAGGTACTCAACAAAACCTAAGAATTAGGCTTGGAGACCTAGCCAGAGCTGCTGCTGTGTGTGACCACCACCTGCTGAGATAGAGAACATACTGAGGAGTTTCCGGCAGCACATGACCACATCTAGGGAGGCAAAAGGATTGCTCTCTGTCTCCACCTGCTAGTAGATGGACACAACCCACCAGTCTATGGATTGATCGGCATGATGATATGGAATGACTATTAGCCTACTCGAGACCAGCTTGCTGCTCTAAAAGGAATGGCCATAATATCTGAAGCTGTCACAGAGCCTGGCATGTACTGTCACTGTCACACACAGTAACACCTTTGGGGGGTGGGACAGGGTCAGTGACCACTGGGGGATTAAGGGGAGGTTGTGCCTTAATCTCTCCAGTGGTCAATTGGTCAGGGCACCTTTTTGTAACTTGGTCATGACTGAAAGAGGTCTAGATAAAACCATTTAGAGCCAAAATTGGGATGTTTTCACCTTGTTCCATTATCCCTGAAAAATGTCCACATCCTTGGCCTGCTCAAAACATACCCCTAGCAATTTAGGCAAATTGCGAAGAAAAAAGGCTCAAATCTGAGTTTTGAAAATCATGGCTTTGACATTTTCATGTGAAAACCATCCATCTGCCGCTTTGTATTGCTTTTGGGATGCTTTTCTTTTTTGAAAATGAGCTCCTGTGAATAATACACTGTCCAAGCTTCGTTGCAAGCTGTGTAATTCATCGTGGTTCTGAGATACCCCAGGTTAATGACTTCCAGGTGAATTAAGGTAGGTAAAAGCCCAACTGTTATTTCTCCTTAATAACTAACTCCTTAAGTTTTATTCTATCAGCTTTAACATTCAACTGGCTAGGTCCCATCATTTTTTAAAATTTATTAGCTTTTAAAATGAACTAATGTAGCAAGCAGACTATTTTATGCTAAATTAGCAGCAGTCTTCCTGTAGGGAGCATTATCTAGATTAGAGAGGAAGCTCATTATTTTCAGAGAATGCTTTTAGGTTTTCAGGTGGTTTCCCCCCCCCCCCCCCCCCCCCCCATTTTACAAAATTTACAGTTTTTCTGCTTCTGGCCATGGGCTTCACATAACTACCTGCTGCCAGCCTGGCATTTTAGCCTGTTGGTACCAACCCAACTACTCTGCAGCTTGTGTCACTTGGAGGGGCATAATCGAACATCGCCAGCGATCTATTATGGCAGCGGCGCACAGCTGGCCGGAACCGTATTATCGAAAAAGATGGCCAGCCATCTTTTTTTTCGATAATACGGTTTAGCCTGGCCAAATGCCAGAGTTCGCCAGGTTTGAGATGGCCGGTTTTGTTTTTCAGCGATAATGGGAAAAAAATGCCGGCGATCTCAAACCCAGCGAAATCCAAAGCATTTGGTCATGGGAGGAGCCAGCATTTGTAGTGCACTGGTCCACCTCACATGCCAGGACACCAACCGGGCACCCTAGGGGGCACTTCTAAAAATGTTTAAAAAATACACAAATAGTTCCCAGGTGCATAGCTCCCTTACCTTGGGTGCTGAGTCCCCCAAATCCCCCCCCCCCAACCCACTCCCCACAATTCTACACCATTACCATAGCCCTTATGGGTGAAGGGGGCACCTACATGTGGGTACAGTGGGTTTTGGGGAGGGGGGGGTTGGAGGGCTCAACACTTAGCACCACAAGTGTAACAGGTAGGGGGGGATGGACCTGGGTCTGCCTGCCTGAAGTGCACTGCACCCATTAAAAACTGCTCCAGGGACTTGCATACTGCTGTCAGGGAGCTGGGTATAACATTTGAGGCTGGCATACAGGCTGGTCAAAAAAGGTTTTTATTTGTATTTTTTTAGTGTGGGAGGGGGTTGGTGACCACTGGGGGACTACGGGGAGGTCATCCCCCATTCCCTCCGGTGGTCATCTGGTGAGTTGGGGCACCTTTTTGAGGCTTGGTCGTGAAAATAAAAGGACCTAGTAAACCCGGCGAAATACTGAATAACGCCACTTTTTTTTTTCCATTTTATCCGTGAAAGCCGGCCATATGGTAGCCACGCCCATGCCCGCCCATGTCCCACCTTCGCTACACCGCCAACACTTCCCCTTGAACTTTCACCGGCACGGCGACGGGAAAGCGGCGATGGTGTCCAAAAAGCCACTTTCAATTATACCGATTTCGCCGCTTTTGAGACATCGCCGGCCATCTCCCGATTTATGTCGGAAGATGGCCGGTGATCACTTTCGAAAATAAGCCTGTTGGTCATGCTTTCTCTATCAGCTCTTGATATTTAACTACCTTGCTAGATAATGCCTGACCACTTTCAAATGGCTGGCATCAAACTGATTTGTTTCTGACAAATTGTAGCTTGCTGGTTGCAGTCATAGGATATGTAGCAGTGGCAGAGAAGAAAGCATGATGTCTATGAACTTGCTAACTGCAATGCTTAAAAAATACATTACATTTTTTAAAAACAACTCTGAGGAGAAAAATTACTGGTTGCAACTTTTACCAAACTAAATAGAATAAATAAAATCTATGCAAATAATAGTCCTCCTTGAAGAACTTCAGTGAAACACTTGCAGGATGGCTAAGAGAGAACAGTGATTTCAGTGGTTATGGGTTCATGTTATTTTGTAAACCCATACATACTACTTTTTTCTATTCTGTGTTTGTAATGAGAACATCATGCCTTCTCTTCTTACTTCTTTCCAGTTTGATCTTATCAGTGAGACATCATATAATACCTCTTTTTTACAGGAGCAGTGTCTTCAAATGGTTAGTTTTGTTCATACCATGATCTCACTTCAAGCCAGGGTACATGTAGTCTCAATCTCTCAAATTTACTGCTAGCGCTTGCCCCTCTCTTACTTTTAGCTTTCCTCAGGGAGCCATGAAATCTCCAAAACTTTTCAGCTAGTCCAGTGGTGCAGTACAATTTTGTTGAGAGTAGAAAATGACATGGGGACAAAGTTTGTCCCTGTCCCCACAGGCTCAGTCCTCATCTGCACAAGCCTCGAACATTTATGATTTTATATTTAAAGCAATAGAAAACAAGAATAACAATGAGTAACTATAATAAACCCCCACCATACTCACCCTTCCACCCCCAACAACAGCTAACTTCTACTACCTCAAGGAAATCCACACTGTTAAAATGTCCAGGGGTTGGGGTCACGTGATGGCTGGATCCTGAGCAGACGTGCCTTGGCTGCTCTCCTCGCCATAGCTAGAAAAACTGCTATATAACTGCTTCACACCCCGGTTCAGAAATCTGTGTGCCTACCTGAAACATCGAGGAACATCCCAGGTGTTGATTGCAGAGGTGTTTTAAGGGGATATTCTGGGCATGCCAGCTCGGACCCCGCGAACACAGAGAATCCGCGGAGCGCATCACGTTGCCAAAATGGCGTCCGGAGTAACTTCTGCAGGGGAGAATCAGCAGCAGACCCCACCAGTGATTGCATTACAAGAAGCTGCAATTAAGGAAATAATGAAACATATGGCGGCAGTGCTGGATGACAAACTGTCAGCCCTTCACGCTTTTATGGACGATATGAAAGAAAATCTAGTAGCGCAGGGCAATCGTATACAGCATGCAGAGGAACGAATATCCCGCCAGGAGGATTTGGTGAGTGGAGTGAATTCCCAGATGGCTGCGCTTGAGAAACGTTGTAAAATCTTAGAAGAGAAAGCAGAAGATCAAGAAAACCGGAGCAGAAGAAATAACATCAGGCTGGTAGGGGTCCCAGAAAGTGTAAAGGAAAAGGAACTGTGGGACCTAGTAGAGTCGTGGCTACCCAGAGAGTTGGGACTGGAGGTTGATGGCCAGATGCTCTGGGCTGAGCGGGTGCATCGCGTGGGTGTCTTTAAGGAGCAGAACAGCAAGCCACGACCGGTAATCGTCCGCATCTTTAACTACGCTGAGAAGGCTCAGCTAATGGCCAAGTATCGGCAGCGAAGGAATGTGGTCCATAACGGCACAAGTATCCTGATATTTCAGGATTTTTCACCGAGAGTGTCGGAGATGAGGAAACGACTCTCACCGTATTGTTCCAAGCTATTCAACAAAGGAGTCAAGTTTTCGCTGCAATACCCAGCACGGGTACGAGTGCAGCACGAGGGCAAGGTTTTGTTTATGGAGAGCCCTGAAGAGCTGCGAAGTTTCCTGGCTAATTTGTAATATGAGGAGGACTTGTGCTGCAGTTGGAGCAGAGAGCCTGGTTGGGGGCTGGGTGCTAACTTGAAACAGGCGAAGCCTTATTAGACGGACTAAGGAACTGTATGCTACCCCTGCACTCAATTGGGACACTGTTGGAGGTCGTGATGAGGGATTTGTGTTTTTTTTTATTTTATTTTTTATCATTTTACATTATCATTTATGCATATACAGTGGTGAAAATAAGTATTTGATCCCTTGCTGATTTTGTAAGTTTGCCCACTGACAAAGACATGAGCAGCCCATAATTGAAGGGTAGGTTATTGGTAACAGTGAGAGATAGCACATCACAAATTAAATCCGGAAAATCACATTGTGGAAAGTATATGAATTTATTTGCATTCTGCAGAGGGAAATAAGTATTTGATCCCCCACCAACCAGTAAGAGATCTGGCCCCTACAGACCAGGTAGATGCTCCAAATCAACTCGTTACCTGCATGACAGACAGCTGTCGGCAATGGTCACCTGTATGAAAGACACCTGTCCACAGACTCAGTGAATCAGTCAGACTCTAACCTCTACAAAATGGCCAAGAGCAAGGAGCTGTCTAAGGATGTCAGGGACAAGATCATACACCTGCACAAGGCTGGAATGGGCTACAAAACCATCAGTAAGACGCTGGGCGAGAAGGAGACAACTGTTGGTGCCATAGTAAGAAAATGGAAGAAGTACAAAATGACTGTCAATCGACAAAGATCTGGGGCTCCACGCAAAATCTCACCTCGTGGGGTATCCTTGATCATGAGGAAGGTTAGAAATCAGCCTACAACTACAAGGGGGGAACTTGTCAATGATCTCAAGGCAGCTGGGACCACTGTCACCACGAAAACCATTGGTAACACATTACGACATAACGGATTGCAATCTTGCAGTGCCCGCAAGGTCCCCCTGCTCCGGAAGGCACATGTGACGGCCCGTCTGAAGTTTGCCAGTGAACACCTGGATGATGCCGAGAGTGATTGGGAGAAGGTGCTGTGGTCAGATGAGACAAAAATTGAGCTCTTTGGCATGAACTCAACTCGCCGTGTTTGGAGGAAGAGAAATGCTGCCTATGACCCAAAGAACACCGTCCCCACTGTCAAGCATGGAGGTGGAAATGTTATGTTTTGGGGGTGTTTCTCTGCTAAGGGCACAGGACTACTTCACCGCATCAATGGAGAATGGATGGGGCCATGTACCGTACAATTCTGAGTGACAACCTCCTTCCCTCCGCCAGGGCCTTAAAAATGGGTCGTGGCTGGGTCTTCCAGCACGACAATGACCCAAAACATACAGCCAGGCCACAAAGGAGTGGCTCAGGAAGAAGCACATTAGGGTCATGGAGTGGCCTAGCCAGTCACCAGACCTTAATCCCATTGAAAACTTATGGAGGGAGCTGAAGCTGCGAGTTGCCAAGCGACAGCCCAGAACTCTTAATGATTTAGAGATGATCTGCAAAGAGGAGTGGACCAAAATTCCTCCTGACATGTGTGCAAACCTCATCATCAACTACAGAAGACGTCTGACCGCTGTGCTTGCCAACAAGGGTTTTGCCACCAAGTATTAGGTCTTGTTTGCCAGAGGGATTAAATACTTATTTCCCTCTGCAGAATGCAAATAAATTCATATACTTTCCACAATGTGATTTTCCGGATTTAATTTGTGATGTGCTATCTCTCACTGTTACCAATAACCTACCCTTCAATTATGGGCTGCTCATGTCTTTGTCAGTGGGCAAACTTACAAAATCAGCAAGGGATCAAATACTTATTTCCACCACTGTACATAAAATCAGAAATACGGAAAAGGGAGAGAATTCAATATTACATCATTCAGGAAATTAAAAAAAGAAAAATATTTACTCCGCCTTTTTCCCTAAATTATTAGACCACAACATTGGATCCAAGTTCAAAGAAACATTATTTGAAGGATTATATTAAACTAATAAACAAAGACGGAAGAATTCTCTTTGAGCGCAGCCGATCTCAGCTTGTAATTCAAGGCGTGAATCTCTACTCTTTACCAATAATAAATTCCTGAAGCTTCTCAGGCTCAAAGAAAACATAATTCTGAGAATTAAATCGTACTACACATCTACAGGGATATTTAAGGAGGAAGGAGCCTCCAATACTAATCAGCCTAGGCTTCAAAGTTAGAAAAGCCTTCCTCCTTTTTTGGGTATCCCTGGACAGGTCAGGAAACATTTGAATTTTTGCGCCTAAGAATTCTTCATTTATGTTACGAAAGTACAACTTAAAGACATTATTACGGTCTAGCTCGAATGCGAAGGACACTAACAAAGTAGTTCTCTCAGTTATTACTTCAAGTGAGTCCTGGAGAAATTCAGTTAAGTTCATTTGTGGGGTTTCCCCCACAGCCGAACGAATTCCCATTATATATTGAATTTTAGTCATTGGTGGTATATTTTCCTCCGGGATATGTAAAATCTCTTTCAAATACTTCTTAAACATCTCCAATGGGGCAATTAATGGAGATTTTGGAAAGTTCAGTATCCGCAAATTATTCTTACGAAGCTGGTTCTCTAAATGTTCAAATTTCCTATTTTGGATATTTTTTTCCTTGGAAACTAAAGCAGTAAATGTTTTAAAAGTTTGTACCTCACTGTCCAAAGCCTCCATTTTTGTGTCCTGGGCTTCAAGCTTGATCTTGAAATTCTCCTGCACCGTTTTAATCTCCAACAGTTCCACTTGTGTTGTCTTAGAAATTCTTTCTAGAGTAGAGTTCATGCCTTGAATGGCTTCCCATACCATCTCTAGGGTGACCACAGCCGTTCTGTTTCGTTCTCCGATAATTCCTGCAGGCGACTCCTCGAGACAGGGAGAATCTTCCACCAAGCGGCAGGGAACATTGGACGCGATAGTGGTGCGCACGCCGGGATCCTCGTTGAGCGCTTCGACAGCTCCGACGCTTTTGCCGGAGCCCAGCTTGGAGGGAGTCTCTTTGAGTCCTCCCCCTTTCACAGCCCCTCCGAGACCTACAGGTGGAAAAGTGGCATCGGAGGAACAACCTCATGAGGGATCCGGAGATCGGTTAGCCCCTGGGGCTGTAGTAGGAGGCCCCGTCGCAACTTCTTCTCCCGCGGAGACATCAGGGCAGTCAGGACTTCGGTCCAGGATTTGTGTTTTTTGTTGTTGTTTTTTTTCTCTCCCTTCTTTCTTTTTCTTCAGACGAACAGGGTGTTCCTTGTACTGGACAGTATGACAGCAATTAAACAGCCCGTATGCAGCAAGAAGGAGGCAAACTGCTTGGCGGGAGTGTGTGATTGACTGGGTGTGACAGGAGAACTGGTGAGAAAGTAGGCGGATCTCACAACATCAGCCAGATGGAGGGTAATACTATTAACTGTTGCCTGGTAGCTTGAAAATGCGGATGGAAGCCAGCGGAGTTACTCAGCAGAGCTGCCTGCATCACAATGATTTGTTTATATTGTTGTTAATTGCATTTTTCTGTGCTCTCTGGTGGGCGGGTAAAATGTAAAAGATATACACAGGGGCAGTGTGTTTATAGTGTGCTAAACTATAACATGTTATTGCAGATAAGTGTAAGTAGTGGGGGGTTTGAAAGGGAAGGAGCAACTGCTGAGGAATAATGTGAAGGTCCAGTGTTCGATGTTTTTTCTCATGCATTTGTGGGGTTGCAAATCCACTCACCTGGATGGGGGTGGGGGCTGGATAGATGTACAATGCTGGTGTAATGTGACAGAGATGGAGCTCAGCTCGATGTTTAGTGCAGTAGGGGTTCAGATACATAATGTTCGAGGGAGGGCATATGGGTGGGGGATACGGGGATTTTTCTTCATATGGCAATTGTAAGAGAGAAGTGGATACTTGAGAGGGAGAACCGGGTAGGGAGCAAAATAGTGAGGAGAGTAGCTTTCCAGGGGAGGGAATTGCAATGCTGGAGATTCTAGGGGGGTGGGAAGGACAAGGGTATAGAGGGTTTGGAGGGAGAGGGTGTGTGCTGTGGGAGGATGTTTGGGAGCTGTTGAAAGAGTATACTTGGTGCAGGATGGATGATGAGGTAGGAGGGGGGAGGGTTGGCAGAGGGAAGGTGGGGGGGGAGGTTTCAGGCGGGGGGGGGGGATGGGGGATGGGGATTGCACTCCTGGAGTCAGGTACAAGCCATTGGGAAGTGATGAACAGCTGGTCATACCATTGGGTTGGGATAGGAACGAGGTGGTGAGCTGGGACACTACCTTGGGACAGAGATGGGTCTGCTGGATGTCGAAGTCTACTTGGTTTTATGAGTAATTTAAGATTTGGATCATGGAATGTTGATGGGATACATTCGCCCATAAAACGTACTAAGATCCTGTCCCATTGTTCCAAGTTAAAAATAGACGTATTATTTCTGCAGGAAACGCACCTTTCCCAAGTGGAACACCAAAAACTAAAAAAAGGATGGGTGGGTGATCTGGTCTCTGCGTCCTTTAACAACAGGCAGAGAGGCGTTGCTATTCTGTTCCATAAAAAGCACCATGTATGCATGCATAAATTGATTCAGGATCCGGGGGGTAGATTTATCATCTGGATGGGGGAAGTTACGGGCCAGAGGGTTGCTCTTTGTTCTGTATACGCACCAAATGTATATTCTCACTCTTTTATCTCAAGTCTTATTGCGCAGTTGGTGACAGCAAGCGGGTATCAGCTGGTGCTAGGAGGGGATTTCAACATTACTGCGGATCCCTTGATAGATTGTAAGCCAGCTAAAGCTAGACCCCCGGCATGGAAGGATAAAGGGGTAAATTTGTTGATGAGTGAGTTAAGCCTGATAGATGTTTGGAGACTGCTGCACCCGGATTCGTATGATTACACCTATTTCTCCCAGGCGCACGGTGTACATGCCAGGTTGGATTATTTGCTCTTGGGTGCCTCTCTCTTTTCGCGGGTAGTGGCTGCGGATATTGTAGATGGGGCAATCTCAGACCATTGTTTGGTTTGGGTAGATATACTTGGGCAACAGCAAAGAGAGAAGCCAGTGTGGCGTATGAACCCCACATTGTATATGGACTCCGAGTTCCGAGCTTTCTTGCTTGAAAGGTGGGAGAATTATTTGAAGGAAAATGACCCAGATACGGTGGATCCTATCATCTATTGGGAGGCAGGAAAGGCAGTGATGAGGGGGCATATTTTGGGATATGTGGCCAGGACTCATAGGGAAGGGGAGAGCCAACTTGTTCCCTTGGCGACCCAATTGCAGCAACTGAGGGGGAAACATATTTTCACCAAAGATGAGAGGGTAAAAAGAGAATATTATGCTATACGTAAGCAGATCAATGATCTTCTGACTGTGAGGGCAGCACAGGACATTCAAATGTATAAGTATAATTTGTACCGATGGGGGAATAAAGCAGGGAAGCTGCTGGCCGCCCTTGTTAAGGGGAGAGCGGCGAGAAAAACCATCACTAGCATTCGGCAGTCAGGGGGTAAAGTGGTAACAACTGACACAGAGATACAACAAGAGTTTGTGAAATTTTATCAGGCCCTCTATGATAAGGGGGAAATAGACAGTGAGCAGAGAGAGTCTTTCTTTCAGGGTTTGGTTCTACCCCAGCTATCACAGGCACAAAGGGAAGCTCTGAATGCTCCGGTGACAGGAATGGAGATAGGACAGGCAATTAAGCGTATGAAACTGGCAAAGGCGCCGGGGCCTGATGGGCTTGGGCCAGAGTTTTATAAGATTCTGGGTATGAAAATCAGTCCTCCCTTTCAAGAGCTGTGCCATCATTTGTGCGATGTGGGAGAGGCAGGGAGGAATTTAACACATGCTCATATTGTGGTGCTCCCCAAACCTGGGAGGGATGAGGAGCTGTTAGGATCGTATCGGCCAATATCTCTTCTCAATCAGGACATAAAGCTCTTCGCGAATATTCAGGCTCACAGATTGGGAAAGGTCTTGACTGCGCTGATACATGAAGACCAGGCGGGGTTCGTGCCGGGAAGATATGCGTAATCTAATGTCCTACGGGCTCTGACAGTCTTACAGAAATTGGGGGGCGTGCCAGGAGATGCTATCATCACTAGTTTGGATGCAGAGAAGGCATTCGATAAGATTTTGTGGGACTATTTGTTCTGGGTGCTACCTCAGTTTGGGATTATGGGCTCATTTCTGGGAGGTATAAGAGCTTTGTATAGTAATCCCACAGCTCAAATAATTATTAATGGGGTGCTGTCCCCAATTTTTGGGCTGGAGCATGGTACCAGACAGGGATGCCTGCTTTCGCCCATGCTTTTTGTGTTATCGCTTGAGCCCTTTGCCGCAAAGATCAGGCAGTCCAGCCAAGTGCAAGGCATCCGGGTGGGGTCCCAGGAATTTAAAATAAATCTATTTGCTGATGATATGCTCATATATTTGGATCAGGCAACCAGGTCGCTCCCCAATCTGATAACGCTGCTAACACAATTTGGGTCCTTCTCTGGACTGCGAATTAATTTGGACAAATCAGAGGCTCTAGCGGTATCTTCCCCGTGTGGATGCCAGCGGATGCCAACGTTCCCTCTGGCCTGGTTCTCGGGCACCTTAAAGTACTTAGGTGTGTATCTCCATAAAGACCTGAAAGAAATATACCGTAGAAATATACAGGATAAACTCAATAGTATCAAGGCACTGTGCCACCGATGGCGAGAGTTACCGCTCTCATTGTTTGGGAGGGTGGCCCTAGTTAAAATGGTGATGTTGCCGAAGATCCTCTATCCCCTACAGATGTTACCTCTCTGGATTACGAGGAGGGATGAACTTTGTTATAAAGGGTATATTGGGTCATTTTTATGGACGGGGCGAAGGGCCAGAATTGGATATATAAAGCTCACGCAGTCTAGAGCGAGGGGGGGTTTAAACTTGCCGGATCTTCGGTTATATAACGTGGCATCTTTGCTCAGATGGATACATGAAATGTATACGGGAGCTGCGAGGTTTGCGCCAAAATCTGTATGGGAGGCAGGATCTTTGCCATCTGCAGCTCTTAATCTTTTACAGAGTGGGACGGGGGGGGAGAGAGAGTTTGTATCCTTTGCTTCGGCCGCTGCGACGGGCTTTGGGAATGGTGGAGAAGAGGTATAGGGGGCGCAAGGGGCTCATCTCCTTTCCTAGCGGCAGTAGACAACCCTCAGTTTCCAGCGGGGCAGGGTGCAACTCGTTTCAAAGCCTGGGCGAGGAGGGGCTATCGTTACTTCGAGCAATTTACGGGGCTTGGAGGAGGACATCTACCCACTTTTGAACAGGTGCAGGAGGCTTGGAATTTGGTGCGTGCAGACTTTATGCCATTTTTGCAGTGGAGGCACTATTGTGCTACATTAGCTTCTGGGGGTGAGGGGGGACCGGTTTTCACCCAGCTGGATAAGATTTTTTGTCAAGTACCCAAAGAGGCGAATAAGCTAGCGGTCTGGTATGCTATAGGGAGGGAGCAAAGGCAAGTGTCCTCACTCGATAGCCTGGCCAAGTGGTGGGGGGAGCAATTGGGAGAAGAGATTACAGGGAAAAAGCTCTCAGCATATTTTACGGGCGCGTTCAAGGCAACAACCAGTGCCAATCTGCAGGAGATGCAATTTAGGCTGCTGCATGCTGCTTTTATAACAAGCGCTAAGGGGAAGAAAATGGGGCTCTGGGAGGATAGCAACTGTGTTAGATGCAAGCAGAAGGAGGGCACTCTTGTGCATACTTTCTTGGAATGTTTGGCTTTGCGAGAATATTGGACGAACGTGTTGGGTGCTGTGGAGAAGATGATGGATGCTACTCTTGAATGGTCCTACAGGGTACTGTTTCTGGGAGATGAAAAGGATTTGGGAACACAGGGGTTGTCACCGTCCCAGGTGCGGTTTGTCTGTGTGGCATTGATGATAGCAAGGAAAGTCATATTAGTGAATTGGATAGCAGAAGCAACACCAACAGTGCACCAATGGTTGGTAAAGATGAAGCAGATGGCTGGTTGGGAAAAAGAAAGGGAAAAAAACCTCTGGGCAAAGGGCTGGACAGGGGTACAGTTCCTTGTGGAAGTTTTTTGATGCACTACATAAAGAATCTCAATAGACTCCAGGAGTGGGGGGAAGGGATGGGGGGTAGGGGGGGAAGGAATGTTGGGAGGGATAAAACAAAAAAGAAGGTACAAAAGAGTGCACCCAGGAAGATGTTGACGGATATGTTCGTACAGAATGATGCAATATATTGGGATGTCATCAAAAGAGCGTGTACAGATGTTGTTTACTTGTTTGATATATGTTGGAAGTTTTGCATTTCTGAGGCAAGGAATGGTTTAAATGTGTCAAGTTATATTCTTATCTTGGCTGTATCCCGTGGCTTATTTACAAGTTGGATTGTTTTTTAAGATGCACTGTGCAGCTTCTGTACTTCAATAAAAATATGTTTAAAAAATATATATATATGTTAAAAAAAAAATGTCCAGGGGTACAAAATACAACTTGCTCTATATGCCCTAGTGGTAGAGAAATGTGCCCTATGCAGCATTTTTTAATTTGTGGATGAATAATAAGTCATCAACAATCTTAGGATTCAGTCTAGCTCTCCTGTCTTCCACAGTCCTTTCCACAATAGAAAATGTCCTCTCAGAAGACTTTCTGGTAGCAGGAATACACAGGAGCCCCCTTGCAAGTTTTGCTAGTTTTAGAAAGCACTTTTGCTTATTTTTCCAAAAAATCAAAACATCTGCATTAAAGAATGACACAAAGATGGGGACAAAATTTGTCCCTGTGGGCTCTGTCCCCATCCCCACCACGGATTACTGTGTGTCTCCGTCCCCGTGTTATTCTCTAGTTGAGAGCAGGATACAGTATGCTACATCAGCATTGCTCCTTTGTTATCTGTTAGGTGTCTTGAGTCCTATTTGTTTAAACCCTCCATGTGTAGGATCTGTAAATGCTAATTCAACCGCATTGCAAATATCAGCTAATGCTGTGATAGACTGCCCTAGTACTGAAACCATATCCAAAACACAGAAGAAGCCAGTCTTTGCAAAAAAACAACAGTAACCAAAAACAGCGAAGATGACACAAAAAAAGGAAAAGAAAAAAATAATAATAATTAAAAAAAAAAAATCAAAAACAGACGACACAAAAATAATGATAAAACTATGGATTTATTAAGGTGGTATGACTCGACACAGCTGTGTTTCGGCCCAACTGGCCTGCGTCAGGAGTCTGTTACACCATGTGCCTATTCTCTGGTTGTATCAATATTTCTGTGAAGAATGTTCTGTTAAACGATACCTTATTGTAATCACTCTCCCTTAAAAACGGCTGTGTGCGCAATCTTGCAACAATCGCTATAAAGAACTATGGCTAGAAACCGTCTCACTGGTATCGTTTAACAGAACATTCTTCACAGAAATATTGATACAACCAGAGAATAGGCACATGGTGTAACAGACTCCTGACGCAGGCCAGTTGGGCCGAAACACAGCTGTGTCGAGTCATACCACCTTAATAAATCCATAGTTTTATCATTATTTTTGTGTCGTCTGTTTTTGATTTTTTTTTATTATTATTATTATTTTTTTCTTTTTCTTTTCCTTTTTTTGTCTCATCTTTGCTGTTTTTGGTTACTAGTACTGAAACCTACATCTTTCCCTGGTGACATACAATTTACCAGTGGTTAATAAGGCTACCTCTCTACATTCTTTAAAAAAAAACAAAAAAAACAAGTACAGTGCAATCCGCTTAAGTGCATGGGTCTGGGACCAAAGAAATGCATGCAGTTAACCGGAGCGTGCACTTCACCGTTGTGACCCAAAGAAGCTTGACATCTGATAAACATATGTACGTACAGTATACACTCTCCGTTAACTGACGTTAGGCTGTGAGTTCCATAGACTACGTCTGCCAGATGGTAAAAACTGTCATAGCACTGACATCCAGTGGTCTCCAGATAGGCCCGCATGGTGTTGAGACTCTCCAGCGCTCTTGCAAAAGTGACAGGAGGAGGTTGTTGAATTTCATCAGCATGTGCCTCGCTGCTCATTTCTTCATCTGTTTCATCATCAGCCATCGTTGCCTGCGTGTAGGCGCATATCTCAACATCAGTGCTGTCGTCAGCTGTTTGTAGATCGTAATCAACAGCTACGTAGCGATGAAACACCTCTTCAGTAACACCAGCTTGGATGTCAATAACCTGTTCATCTGACGCATTTGCAACAGCTGCATCTGTTTTGTCCCTCTCCACATCCTTAACAAAGCTTGCCTGCTTGTAGCAGTTCACAATGGTTGCCTGTGTAACATGATTCCAGGCTTCTTTCTGCATATGTAGGGAATCCAACAGTGATAGATTACGAGCCAGTTCAACAGCACATTTATCCTTGCCAGTGTAGTCATCCATAACGCTCATCAGACGACGTAGCACAAGAGCCCGATAATGTTGTTTGAAATTGGCTATTATGCCCTGATCCATAGGTTGGATCAGAGAGGTAGTGTTTGATGGCAGGAAGACCACCTTGATGTTAGACAGCCTGACATCATCCCTGTGTGCAGCACAATTATCACAAAGCAACACAATCTGACGCTTTTGTGCCCACATTCTAGTGTCTAACTTCTTTAGCCACTGCTTCCAAATTTCCCCACTCATCCATGAATTTGCATTAGCCTTGTATGACACAGGAAGTTGCTTAACTTTCTTGAAGCAACAGGGCTGTTTGCTTTTTCCAATGATGAGGGGTTCCAACTTTTCACTCCCATCCATATTGCAGCAAAGAAGGATTGTCAGTCGGTCCTTCAACGTTTTACCTCCAGTAGTTTTGGTATGTTTGAATGCAAGTGTTTCATCAGGAATCGCTCGCCAGTAGAGACCATTTTCGTCAGCATTGAAAATGTCACGAGGCGCAAACTCATTCAAGATGGTAGGAAGAACTGAAACAACCCAATTTTCAGCACCAACGTCATCAGCGTCTTATTTCTCACCATACTGTTTCTTCAATTTTATGTTGTTCCTCTCCTTCCATCTTTCCAACCATCCAACAGTGGCTTTGAATTCAGTTAGTCCAAGACTTTCAGCTAGCTGGTTAGCTTTCTCCATAAGCAGTGGACCACTGACAGGAAACTGTCTGGTGTGGATTTGTATTGTTTTGCCAGTCTTCCAGAAGATGCTCTTTCTGCTTCAAGACATGTGAAATTTGACTGGGATTGACACCATAGTCTTTAGCAATAGATGCTTGACTTTGTTTTCCTAATTTTTTAAGAACTGCTATTCGTTCAGCCAGTGGTTAAAGTCTTACAGTTCCGCTGCGATGACGACGACGACCCCATTGTATACTCTAACACATTCTTTTGCTTATTCTGCCTGTGGCAGCTAAAGGGGTGGTAAATTTGAAATTTCGTTGGTTGTCATGCGCCAATTGGCTTCCATATTCTGTGCGCGCGCTTATGCGGAGTCTTCCCTGTAAACCATGCATATAAGCAAATCTCGCATTTATCAGTGGTGCGCTAAACCGAAGTTTGTCCCCATAGAAATTGATGGCACCAAAAACGGGACCAAAGTACAGCATGTCAGTTAACAGAGCATGCACTTATCCGACGTGCACTTAAATGGCGTGCACTGTATTTATGGTAGCAAAATCCCTTCCTTGCAGTTGTGCTTCATTATATGTCCCAGCAGAACTGGTAGGAAAGAAATGCTATATCCAGTGCTTTTTTTGTGCCGGTACGCTATGGTATGGCGTACCGGCACCTTTCTTCCCCCCCCCCCCCCCCCGGCGAGTCCTGCACTTCCTTTCAGTCCCCTACTTACTTTTTTTTAAGACTCAGCAGCGCAGCGCAAACCGTGCAGGCATTGATTGAAAGAGGCTGTCAGCGTCGGAGCTTCCCCTCTGCGAGTCCCACCTATGTTGTTTCAACTTCCTGTTTCCGCATAGGTGGGACTCGCAGAGGGAAGCTCCGACGCTGACAGCCTCGTTCAATCGCTGCTTGCATGGTCGCCGGGGAGAGAGCCGAAAGGGGGAGGCAGAAAGGAGCCGCCTGCTGTAAGGAGCCACCATGAGAGAATACAAAGTGGTTGTGCTCAGATCGAGCAGAGTGGGCAAATCAGCCTTGACTGTTCAGTTTGTTACAGGATCGTTTATAGAGAAATATGACCCGACCATAGAAGATTTCTACCGGAAAGAGATTGAGGTGGGCTCCTCGCCTTCGATGCTGAGATTCTGGATACGGCCGGGACGGAGCAGTTCGCTTCCATGCACGATCTGTACATTAAAAACGGGCAAGGGTTTTTTTTGGTTTGCAGCCTGGTCAACCAGCAGTGCTTTCAGGACATCAAGCCATGAGGGATCAGATCATCCGAGTGAAAAGGTACGAGAGGTTGCCGATGATCCTGGTGGGCAATAAAGTGGATTTGGATGGGGAAAGGGAGGTCTCATACAGAGAGAGCAAAGCTCTGGCCGATGAATGGAATTGCCCCTTCATGGAAACTTCTGCCAAAACATAAAGTCTCAGTGGATGAACTCTTTGCAGAGATTGTCAGGCAAATGAACTATGCTTCTCAGCCAAACGGAGACAATCAGTGCTGCTCGTCCTGTGTAATTCTCTGAAACTGCTAAGAGGTTTACAAGGCACTACATTACAGAGGGGAGGGCAGGGAAGAGAGAATTGCTGGACATGGATGGGAGGGGAGAGAGGAGAATCACTGGACATGGAAAAGAGGAGAATCGCTGGACATGGATGGGAGGAGAGGGCAGGGAAGAGAGAATTGCTGGGACATGGATGGGAGGGGAAGGCAGGGAGAGAGGAGAATTGCTGGACATGGAAAAGAGGAGAATTGCTGGACATGGAAAAGAGGAGAATCGCTGGACATGGTGGGAGGAGAGGGCAGGGGAGAGAGGAGAATAGCTTGGACATGGATGGAGAGGAGAACAGGAGATAGAGGAGAATTGCTGGACATGGATGGACGGAGGGGTTGGCGGGGAGAGAGGAGAAATGCTGGACTTGGGTGGAGGAGAGGGGAGAGAGAATTATTGCTTTATATGGATACAGGAGAGGGTAAGAGAGGAGAAATGCTGGACATGGAGGAGGGGAGGAGAGAGGAGAAGTGCTGGACATGGATGGAGGGTGGGAGAAAGAAAAAAGAAGATGCACATGGATGGAAATGAGGGAAAGAGAAGAAAGGAGAAAAACTGCACATGGATGGAGAAAATAGGCAAAAGCTGGATCCACATTATACCTCCTCCAGTCAATTCCATGGAGGAGGACCCAGCTTTTACTTATGGATGTATGGCAAGAAATGAAAGAAGAAAGGAGGAAAGTAAAGAAATAAATGGAAAGGAAGCTCTGGAAACGGAGTTAAGGGAACAGATAGAGAGCAGGCAGAATCAGAGAATGGGATGGATAGAAAAACAAAAGTCACCAGACAACAAAGGTAGAAAAAAATCATTTTATTTTCATTTTAGTGTTTGAAATATGTCCAATTGGCGAATTTACATCTGCTGTCTTATTTTGCACTGGGTATACTGGAGCTGTAACAGCTTACAGAAATTATTCTGATGAAAAAATCACGTTATTTTTTCTCCTATACTAGTATAATATTTTCATTGATGTCTGTTTATATGCGCCATAGCTGGTATAAGGGGTGTGGCTATCATAGGGGTGGGGCCATATGTGGTGACCCCACCCACAATGAGTACCGGCACCTTTTTTCTACAAAAAAAAGCACTGGCTATATCATTCCACAGAAAGTCTTGTGTCCTTGATGGCAAAATGGTATTGATTAGATCTTATCAATTTTCTATAACCAGTGAGCATTAGAAACATTCAATAGTTTCTTGAAGGGACTAAAAGCTTGATTGTGATTGAATTGAAAAGCTATTCTTTGCATTATCATCAGAGCCAAGTATAGGAAAGGTGCAAAAGCCTGAATATACATATGCAAATAAGGTGGCAGGAGTTGAACACTACTCATTTTGAGTTGGAGGAGCCAACCAAATATTTCCTCCAACTGAAACTGAACATTTCTAGTGCTCGATGCCAAATAATTAAAATCACATGAAGGTTGGAGTCTTAATACCTTTTGAATTCCTGGCTCAACCAGCTATAAAAAAGAATATTTTTTCTAGGGTTAAATGTACATTGAGAAAGAATCTAAGTTAATCTGTGAATAAATGAACAGATGAAGCTAAGATTTTGTTATTCATGGAGAGCAGGATCGTAATGCTCTGTCCACCAAGAACTGCTGCATTATCAGAAGTAGGCCAAAAGCACAACCAATAATTTACATTGCTACTGAACTAAGAACTTTGTTTATAGAGTCAGGCAGTTCACTTCAGTCACCGATATGAGTACATCATCATCATATGTGACATAATGCATTTTTTAGTGGGGAGCTAGGCCAGTTAACAATAAATAAATTTAAAGAGGAAATATACCTCAAATTGAAGACTAGCAAGACAAAGTGAAAAAAGAACAAAAGTAAAAAAAAAAAACAAAAAACCTGGAAAACTAACAAGATAACAACTACCAGAATTCAATTTTCAGATCTTCCTGAAAAATGCTAGAGCTCTAAGTACACATTGTCCTTCCTGTCTACCTACAAGCATGTACCATGCATCAGTTTTAACCATTCAACATGTTATTTCAGCAACCCTGTTATTTTGGTGTTTTCTACTATGTTTAAATGAACATTTCATACTTGCCCCACATTTTTCTTCTCTTTATTTTCACTTCTCCCTTAACATCCAGTTATTTTCATTTACTTTTTTAAATGTTGTTTATTATGCCACAACAATGTAAGCAACTTAACATAATACAAGTATGAACATCAGTATTCACAAAACATAAACTATGCTACCACTCACAGGTATCTTTGCTATGATGTTTTCCTACATTATGAATCCTTCTCCATTGCTCCAGTTTCATACCCTCCGTACATCTCTTCCATCCATGCCACACATGGTTCCTTCAAAGCAGTCATGGAAAGGAAGAGCCCCTCCATAGTAACTCTGTCAAGTTCATCCCCCCCCCCCCCAAACCATCCCACTCTAACCCAAACTGGTGCTCCATATCACAAGTCTAACAGTAAACTCCAAACTTTATGTTATAATCCATCCCACAACTTAATAAAGCTTAGAAAGACATAGAGAAACATGATGGCATTTAAAGACCATATGGCCAATCCAGTCTGCCAATCCATGCCATCTACTCTCCCTTGCTCTCTCTTAGAGATCCTATGTACTTGTCTCAAGCTTTCTTGAAATCAGATACAGTTTTCGTCTTAACCACTTCCACTGGAAGGCTGTTCCACAAATTCACCAGCCCTTTCCGTGAAGAAGTATTTCCTTAGGTTACTTCTGAATCTATCCCCTTCACCTTCATTCTATGCCCCCTCATTCCAAAACGTCCTTTCAATTGAAAGACTCGCCTCCTGTGCATTTATGCCATTCAGGCTCTACTTTGGCAGATTGTTTTCTAAAGTAGTAGCAGAAATTGACATGTCCCAACCTGGACATTTCAATTCCAGTGTGCTCTTTCTAAAATCTGCCTTTTGGTCTTTATCTGCCATCATTTTCTCTGTTTTAGTGTTAAATAGGAACATCCTTGGCACCTGAAAATAGGTGCTCCTTTATAAAAATTGCTCTCTTTTCCTCACAGATGGGGAACATCATGAGATGGACCCACTAACAGAGCTTTCCAGAGCACCTTGCTGTACATGTGTGTGGGTTCTTTTACTAACTCATACTGGTCCATCTCAGTTTCTCTTTTTCTTCTGAACCCAAAAGGTGTGTGTTTCTCATTTTTGTTGCCACCTAAAAAAAATCCCCCCTTTTCCTTCTAGATATTCTCTATTTAGGTTTTTCTTTTTGTTTCTGAACATTTTTCTTTCTTTTTTTTTACCACAACATGCAGTGGTGTTTGGTACAACAAGCACTGTCGATCAGAGTTTTACCATTCATTTGGTTTCACTGTGTCCCAGAGAAAGGTAGTTCCAGGACTTTCATAAAGGTGGCAAGTAGTTGCCACAAGATGATTTATGTTCAAAATGCTTATCTTCAGAGTAAGTAAAATTTCTTATTTGTAATAAGTGTTCAACTGGGAGATCACCTCATATGCTCTTTGGTCTTTTGAATTTTGCCCCCAATGCATAAGGGCCATGGAACTGCATTGGACACTGGAGGATGTATCAACTTTAGGAATGCATTGCTCACCCTCGGTATCAAGGATTGACCAAGATCATTTAGGACCAGTCACCATTGAGGGAAACTGATGTTAAGCATCAAACTAAAAAGTACCATTGGCATCAATCCTCAGACCATGATGCCAGGAGAGAGAGAAACCATCATCATTCATTTCATAGAAGCACTCCCACAGAGAAGAATATACATCCTCTATACCATCTGGGGCCATGTGACAGTGTTCTAAATTCTGGGGAATGGCTATCAATTAGCTCTCTGAATGAGATGGACTTCAGGATGCAGGAGATGTTGAAACACCTAATGCATTGTCACCATATGCCAACATGGACTGTATAAGTGCTGATGCATAGGCAGGAGAAGCCTATAGGGGAAATCATATAGCTGTCTGGAAACATAGTATCAGTGCAAAAGCATCAAAAGGTTTTGAGGGTGAAGTACTTCTGTGTATGAAAGAAAAGCAAGACGAGGGTGATCGTATCTGATGATCTTATGGTGGCCAAACAGGTAGAAAAGGTGACAATCAAAGCCAGAAGAATTTTCGGGTGCAAAGGGAGAGGAATGACCAGTAGGAAAAAAAGAGGTGATAGTGTCCTTGTATAAGTCTGATGAGGCCCCATTTAGAATACTGTGTGCAATTCTAGAGACAGCACCTACAAAAATCTATAAACAAGATGGAGTCTGTCCAGAAGATGGCTACAAAATTGGTCAGTGGCCTCTGTTATGAAGTGTATGGGGACAGATTTATAGACCTCATTATGTATACTCTGGAAGAAATGTGGGAGAGGGGATATGATAGAGATATTTAAATACCTCAGTGGCATTAATGTACAGGAGGTGAGCCTTTTTCAAATGAAGGAAAATTCTGGAATGAGAGGGCATAGAATGAAGTTAAGAGGGTATGGGCTCAGGAGTAATCTAGGAAAATACATTTTCACAGAAAGAGTGATAGATGTGCAGTGGTGGAGACAAGGACTGCAGTTATGTTTCTATCATGCTACCTGCCACAGGGTTGATATCAAGCACATTGGAGAAGGAAGCTCCACCAAGGCATTGTTCAACATTAGGTCTAGGCACCAGTGGGTAAACGATATCCTCCATAGAGACCATGATTACTAGCTAGATACAGACTCAGATTTTCCCAGTCTGACATGAAGTCTAAAGAATTCTTAGGTCAAGTCTATAGGTCAGGTGACTTCTCTGAAGAAGAGAGATCCCTGGACCACTCCTCTGACCACAGAAAAAAATAGAATGTTTCCTACACATTCCAGTTCAGCTAGAAAAGGAGAAAAGGCCCAGGACAGAGATTTTGGGCATCCTCCATACTCTCAATTTTCCTAAGAATTTCATGTCAGCACTCATTCACAAATCCTCAAAGATGCACATTGGAGATTGTAGGAAGCTCCTTTCTCTCCGCATCCTTTTATCACAAAGGTGGACTCTAGAATCCAGTGGTGATCAAATCCACCCTGAGGAAGAGGTAGAGGATGAAAACCCACAGTTTGGTGCCCTTGCTGAAGCATGCTCATCTGGACCTTTTTTGGAGGAAGGTATTTTAGAATGCTGTGCTTCCCACATACTTTGATCCATTGTGTGCAGGGGAAAGGATCTGTTCATTCAGACTCTCTTTCAAATGAAAGTAGACAACTTAGGTAACTGGTGAGCAGGGGGTAAAGTGTGTGGCCTAAGACCTAAGATATGATGTGCAGAAAAGAGTTTAGGCATGCCATGCCAAGATAGAGTGCAGGAGTAGGCTGAGAACCTGATGAGCTGGGTTCGGTTCCCACTTTGGCTCCTTGTGATCCTGGGCAAGGCACATAACCTTCCATTTGCTCTAGGTACAAAATCTTAGATTGTGAGCCTGCCAGGAACTGCATATATTAGAGTGTAAACCACTTTGATTATATCACAGAAAGGTGGTTGTTACTTCGGTCACTAGCTCCCAGATCGTGAGCCCTAGGGCCCAGGCCGTGAACAAGAGGGGAATCTAAGAATGGCCTGAGGTAGACCGAACCACAACTAGGAAAAAAATTAATAAACCACAGGGTACTCACCCAGAACATCAGGCTTCCGAGGAGAGGTGCAAAACTTCTCAAAGGTAGAGAACTTCAGGACACGTTCGGCCTGCACCAGCAGGCTAGGCTGCAGCCAACTCCGGAAGCGGAGCCAAAGGAACCGGCTGGAAACAACAGGACTTTACGGGGTAAAGCAGGGACAACGATACCGGAACAGCTTCTGAGACTTCACCTGCACTTAGCCACTGTCCCCCAGGAGTTGAGGCCCCTAGGTTCAGGCGGGCCGGCAGGACTTCAGGCCAATAGAAGGCAGCAGTTGTATCAGGTGAAGCTGAACCAGACAGATAGGCAAGACAGACCAGACAGGATCCAGCAATACAGAGAACTAAGCAAAAGAAGTATGGGCTAGAGCAAGACTTTTAGGTACAAATTACTCACACAGCCAGACACAGAGAGCGAGGGGTTAAAATAGCACACTAACCCCAGAAAAGGAGGTGGAACCACAACAGACAGAACTAAAACAAACAAGTTGACATGTCACAGAAGTCACACACTGCCCCGTCAACCAGAGAACACAGCCCAGCTGCAGAGAAAAGCCAATTAACCACACACTGAGACAAACAAATACAAAATGGAACACAGAGAAAATGCTGATGAGCCAGCACTTAGGAACACAAAAGAAGGGAGACAGATTCCTTCAGTGTACAGAGCAACAGCTCTCAGAAGAAATCAGATAAGAGGCTACAGCAGGAGAATCCTAAACGCTAGAGCAACATTTACCTGAAAACTGCAGGTAAAAATAGATCCTGATTACTGACGTCTGTAGCTGCAGACGTCAGCTACAACCCAGTTGATCAATAGCAAACAAGTCCCACCCAACTACCCTAGCAGAGAGGTCTCCAGCCCCTCCCTAGCCCTAGCAGAGTGGGTTCCAGCTTTTCCTCAGCCTGATTAGCAGAGACCTAGCAGAAACATAACAGCGGTACATCAAATCTGTGACCCTTAGATAATCTTTTGCGAAAAAAGTCAAAGAAAAGATGGATCAAATAAAAACCACTGTGCAATGATTCAGACCCTCTCAGCAGCCCCTTCAGACCCACTCTTCATTTTCATCAGGCGGTACTTGAGTGGGACTCCCTTGAGACACTTACTTCAAATGAAGAGCCAATATCTTCCTTTTCCTTGATCACGTCAGCAACAGCAGGAACCTCGCTCTCATCCCAAACAGCCGAAGGCCTAAAAGCAATGAACAGTTACCCACTCAGAACCTGACTAAAGACACACTTCCAGTTTGGTGGCCATGCTGAGCGGGTGCCTTTGCTCTGTGCGTCTCCCAGGAGCTTCCCCTAAGAGGTTCAGTGCATGACTACTACTACTACAAATAATAATAATAATCATTTCTTTAGCAGTACTAGACCTACTCAACGCTGTACACATTATATGCAGGTACTTTCTCTGTCCCTAGGGGGCTCACAATCTAAGTTTTTTGTACCTGGGGCAATGGAGGGTTAAGTGACTTGCCCAAGGTCACAAGGAGCTGCAGTGCGAATCGAAGCCAGGTTGCCAGGATCAAAGCCCGCTGCACTAACCATGGCAGCTCTAGTGAGTGCTTAGCTTCTGTTTTCATCGTGGACAAGGTTTGGTGGCAGGATTCCTGATGCCGCATTTCCTTAAAGTGAAATTGATGCCTACGATTACAGACATGTATGTGTTGGGCCCAGAAGCCAGTGGCGGGTGTGGAGCACAGGCTTGCCAGAAGTATGAGTTCATCCATGCCTTCCCCTGGAGATGATGCTGCTGGAGTTGCTGAGGTGGACATTGTGGAGACTGTGATTCTTCGGATGGAGACAAGAAGAAGTACAAGATTGTTATGTGTCTCAGCAGAAAGTGCTGGAAGTCTTGCAAGAGAAAGTGGAGGAGAATTGAAGCAGGTCTAATGTACATAGTTTTGATCTCCCTGACAGGGCAGAAGGCATTAATGCATCTCAATTTATACAGAAAGTACGGAATCATTGTTCTCCAGACTCCCCAATGTATTAGTCTTATGAGATTGAGTGTGCTGTTAGGGAATTGCACCCTAAACTGGACCCGAACTTGCCTCCGTGGGCTTTCAGTGTCAAATTACTGCATTTTTCAGAGGTGGACTATATTCTCAAAAGTATCTAAGTTTGAGCATTGGAATGTTCGAGTTGTTCCTGTTTTAAGATTGGAGACTGTGCACTGCCATAAGAAGTTATAATAAGCAGGCATTGGTGGCCAGAGGCCTCCAGGCTGGAATATGGCATCCAGTGAAATTGGTTGTTACTACAGATGGCAAATGTAAATTTTTTCAATCTGTGGTGGGTATCAAAGCTTTTATTAAAACTTTGGACTATACCAGACAACAGAATGGGTAACCACTGTGGGACCGGAAGAATATTGTGAAAACAGTGGCCTCTCCATGGAAATCTGGGGTCCTGGCCGAGGGCTTGGTGGACTAGCTGCCGAAGGCTAAATTTCTTAAGCACATCCCTCCATTGCTGAAAGGATCTTATTGAAAGCAGGGAAGTCTGTCAGGGTCTCTTACCAGGATGGACGATGACAAAGGATCTTATGCTAATGCCAGTGACATTGACGGAGAGAGCATGGCCAGTAGTGGTCCATCGGAGGAAGACTCAGCCAGGCAACCACTCCTCTTCAGCAAACATGAATACTTGATTTTTGGGAGACTGTATGGCCACACAATAGAGACCTGGTGGAGCTGTACGAGAGACATTTCATGAATGAGTGAGATAGTATGACTTGAGTCAGAAGACACTTTTGTGATGTTAGTTAAACTTCACTGGATGGTATGAGCTTGGCTTGAGGTGTGGGTAGGGGAGATGTGGAGGAGGGCAGGTTAGTCAGGGAGGTGGGTGTTTCTCTGATGGGGCCTTGAGGTTGGGGAGGGGATGGAGGGTTAGGGGGAGGGGCATGGGTGAGTATTGGGAGGAATGGTATTGTGGGTTTCTGATAAGAGCATAAGCATTGCCATACTGGGATAGACCGAAACTAAGTGCTGTTTTTTTCTGCCAGTACAATAGAATCTTTATTTGAAATATGAGGAATTGATAGAAATATAAAAAATAGTATTTAAAAGATTGGAGATAAAACTAAAAAAAATAATGTAATGTGTTTTTGTAGATTTTTTTAGACCCATGATTGAGATTGCAACCACAATTGACACTGCGAACATCATTGGTGCACAGGAGTGACCTCTGAGGTCTTTCCCCTCCATTTCTAATGATGATTGCTAAGCATGAGAGTACTTCATGCCTTTCTTTTTTTTGGATAAGACCTTTGTGATTGGTGACAGACTGAAAGTCCATCAAGCCCAGTGTCTTGTTTCCAACCAGTGGCCAATCCAAGTCACAGGTACCTGCAAGATCCCAGAACAGTAAAACAGATTTTATGCTGCTTATCCTAGAAATAAGCATGGATTTTCCTGTCCCTCTTAATAATAGCATATGGACTTTAATGTTAGGAAATTATCCAAACTTTTTTTAAACCTGCTAAGCTAACTGCTTTTATACATTCTCTGGTAACGAATTCCAGAGTTTAATTATATGTTTATACATTGAGTGAAGAAATATTTTCTCCAGTTTGTTTTAAATTTGCTACTTAATTTCCCCCTAGTCTAGTATTTTTGGAATATTCAGTATTTATAGGCCTCTATCATATCTCTTATCATATTCTCCAAGCTGAAGAGACCTAGCCACTTTAGCCTTTCCTCTAGGGAAGTTATTCCATCCCATTTATCATTTTCATCACCCTTCTCTTTACCTTTTCTGATTCCGCTATGTCTTTTATGAGATTTGGTGACCAGAATTGCACACAGTATTCAAGGTGCGGTCGCACCCTGGAACAATACAAAGGCATTATAACATTCTCATTTTTGTTTCCATTCTTTTCCTAATAATTCCTAACATTTTATTTGCTTTCTTAGACGCAGCTGCACATTGAGCAGAGTGATTCAACATATCATCAGTAATGACACCTAGATCCTTTTCCTGGGTGGTGATTCCTAACATGGAACCTTGCATCATATAGCTATAGTTTGGGTTCCTCTTTCTCGCATGCATCACTTTGTACTTGCTCACATTAAACGTCATTATCCATTTGGATACCCAGTCTTGTAAGGTCCTCATGCAATTTTTCACGGTATCTTGCAAATTTAATTACCTCACAAGTTATTCCTATCTCTAGATCATTTATAAATATGTTAAAAAGCAGCAGTCCCAGCACAGTCCCTTGGGGAAACCCCACTATCTACTCTTCTGCACTGAGAATACTGACCATTTAACCCTACTCTCTGTTTTCTATGTTTGTTATAAATGTTTTTTTATTGAATAACAAGAATAACATCAAAGTAAACAATATAAAACAGAAGTAAGTGATGTATGTGTTTTCCCCCAGGTTTCAACATCCCAATCTCCCCTCCCCCCACCTTGTTAAAGTCCAAAAGTCACCACTTGTCTATGAGTTCAGAATCCTGTTCCTTGCCACCGAAGTAAAAGAGTCCCAAAATGGTGCCCATCTTCTAAGGTAGATTTTTCCTTTGGCAGTAGACAAGTCTGGGATTCCTCTATGTTGCAAAGAGCACAACAGAATCATGGCAGATCTGCATTGTGAGGTTGTGGGTGGAGTTTAGGACAGCCAAATTTTCAATATAGTCTTTTTTTTTTTTGCCAACAAGACTGAGCGTTGAAGAAAGGCCTTTAGGTCTTCAGATAAAGGAGGTGGTAAAACAAACACATAACATAATACACATGAAGATGGAACCCATGTCACCTTCCAAAGGTGAGAAATCAGTGCACACAGTTGGGTCCAAAAGCCAAATACCAATGAGCAGCTGCAGAACATATGTCCAAGATGTTCAGGGGCCAAGGAACACTTAGGGTACTTATCATTCAGCCATAACTTTGCCCAAAATGCTTTATCTGGTGAAGTGTGCAATCTCTTAATAAAATTGATTTTGTAGCTCCCAAAGAGAAGCGTTCTCCTTTAATGTGGATATTCCCAAGAGACAAGACTTAAGTTATGTGCTATATAACATGACTGGTAGGTCTTCTCTCCACTTCAGTGCCAGAGTCATAATCATATTCAGGAAGCAAGCCTCTCAAATAACCATGGTAATACTTCAGTGGGATCATCAACTGAGCATCCAATCCAAACATGGTAAGAAAGTGTTCCCAAACAGAAGAAGTCGATCCTGATGGGGCAAGCAAGGATACATAATGATGGAGTTGAGCATAAGCACATTTATCCATTAAAGGAAGCTCAAAGTCCATCTTTAGGGTTTAAAAAAATTTCAATTTGCCCTCATCTGTTAGCACGTGTACAAAAAGCTCCTATACTTGAAGTATTGAAAAGAAAAATCGTGTTCCTAAAGCTGCAGCTCTTATTACAATTCATGTCTCTGTCCAGACTGAATGCTTGAACCAAAGCTGTTTTATGTTATAAATGCATGCACATTGAATTCCTCATGAATAAAGTACAAGAACTAAGAGAGGAGGTTGCAAGATTAAGAAGCATCTGTAAAAACCAGAAATTCATCCCAGAAATACATGTTGAAACATTGGGGACCTCCAGCAAAGGGAGAGAAGATCTTGTGCAGAAAAAGAACAACTGGACACAGGTCACCAGATCCTATAAAATCAATTCCCCAACTCCATCTTCTGTTGAACTGAAGAATTGGTTCGCAGCCTTGGAGGCAGAAGAGCTGAAAACATCTTGGGCATAGGCACCCGGTATAAGAGGATTGGAGAGGCTAAGCCTCCCCTGCTGTGCTCTGAGGGGTTTAAATTGTTGATTTACCTCCATCCTCACAGCAGGAGCTGCAGTGAAAGCCCTCTAGCCTTGTCCAGTTGTAGAAATTGGTTTATGGTTTGTTACTTTACTGCTGGGAGAGGAGGGGGGGGGGGGGGGGGTTGGCAGGAGGTGTCCTGGGTTGCCAGGGAGATATTTAACGAGGATGACTTCCTGACTTGAACTGAGGACAGATAGCAGCAGATACTGGGCCAGCATGATCAGAAAAAGTCACCAGACAGCAAAGGTAGAAAAGATAATTTTATTTTCATTATAGTGTTTGGAACATGTCCACTTTGAGAATCAGGCATTTGTGGCTGTACATGAGAATTGTGATGATATGATCCCTTGTTTCATATTGTTGACGGTCTGCATTTTCCGTATGGGTGGTATAATGGTGTATTAGGTTCTGCCCAGTGTAATATTTATGGTACAGTAAGGTAATGAGTGTGTTTTTGCACAAAGTTGTGCATAGTGTTTTGCAGTTGAGCGATTGTGCTTAGAATATGCTTTGAGCAACCACTTTATTCTTTGACATATGATACATATCTAATATCTAAATTTAATAAAAGGTATTAATTTGACTTTTATTTTTATTTATTCTTTTCTGTGTGTTATCAGACAATTATGGATTTAAGCTCCACCCCTGGCCCCACCCTAACCCCGCCCCCTTTAGCCTCCCCAAACAGTTGGGCCACCGATCGCCTATGATCTTGGGAACAGGAGGAAACAACAATCAAAAATCCCAAAGCCCCTGGAGCGGTGGCCATTATAAAGTGAAAAGTAGTTTTGGTTGGTGATTCTCTTTTGAGGGGTACTGAGGCACCCATCTGCCCAACCGGACATGATGTCCAGGGAGGTGTGCTGTCTGCCTGGTGCAAAGATTTGAGATGTAATGGAAAGACTGCCTAGACTCATCAAGCCTACTGACCACTATCCTATGCTGTTCATCCATGTTGGCGCAAATGATACTGCTAGGTATCCTACTGAACATATCAAACATGACTTCAGTGCTCTGGGTCAGAGGGTGAAGCATCTAAGTGCACAGGTGGTATTCTCATCGATCATTCCTGTTGAAGGTAAAGGCCGAATGAGGGAAGCTTGCATCCTGGAGCTAAATGTGTGGTTGAGTGATTGGTGCCAACGCGAGCACTTCAGATTCCTAGACCATGGGATGATTTTCCAAGAACTACTGAGCAGTGATGGTATCCATCTTTTAAGGAAGGGATGAAGTGTCTTCAGTAACAGACTGGCTAAAGCACTAAACCTGGAGGACGTAATGGGGCAGTTCGGCAAACTGAAGAGTAGCAAATCTCCTGGACCGGATGGTATTCATCCTAGAGTACTGATAGAACTGAAAAATGAGCTTGCGGAGCTACTGCTAGTGATATGCAACTTATCCTTAAAATCGAGCGTGGTACCGGAAGATTGGAGGGTGGCCAATGTAACGCCCATTTTTTAAAAAGGCTCCAGGGGAGATCCGGGAAATTATAGACCGGTGAGTCTGACGTCGGTGCCGGGGAAAATGGTAGAGGCTATTATTAAAAACAAAATTACAGAGCACATCCGAGGACATGGATTACTGAGACTGAGTCAGCACGGCTTTTGTGTGGGGAAATCTTGCCTGACCAATTTACTTCAATTCTTTGAAGGAGTAAACAAACATGTGGACAAAGGGGAGCCGGTTGATATTGTGTATCTGGATTTTCAAAAGGCGTTTGACAAGGTACCTCATGAAAGGCTACAGAGGAAATTGGAGGGTCATGGGATAGGAGGAAATGTCCTATTGTGGATTAAAAACTGGTTGAAGGATAGGAAACAGAGAGTGGGGTTAAATGGGCAGTATTCACAATGGAGAAGGGTAGTTAGTGGGGTTCCTCAGGGGTCTGTGCTAGGACCGCTGCTTTTTAATATATTATAAATGATTTAGAGATGGGAGTAACTAGCGAGGTAATTAAATTTGCTGATGACACAAAGTTATTCAAAGTCGTTAACTCGCGACAGGATTGTGAAAAATTACAAGAGGACCTTACGAGACTGGGAGACTGGGCGGCTAAATGGCAGATGACGTTTAATGTGAGCAAGTGCAAGGTGATGCATGTGGGAAAAAAGAACCCAAATTATAGCTACGTCATGCAAGGTTCCACGTTAGGAGTTACGGACCAAGAAAGGGATCTGGGTGTCGTCGTCGATAACACACTGAAACCTTCTGCTCAGTGTGCTGCTGCGGCTAGGAAAGCGAATAGAATGTTGGGTATTATTAGGAAAGGTATGGAAAACAGGTGTGAGGATGTTATAATGCCGTTGTATCGCTCCATGAGTATTGTGTTCAATTCTGGTCGCCGCATCTCAAGAAAGATATAGTAGAATTGGAAAATGTGCAGCGAAGGGCGAATAAAATGATAGCGGGGATGGGACGACTTCCCTATGAAGAAAGTCTAAGGATGCTAGGGCTTTTCAGCTTGGAGAAGAGATGGCTGAGGGGAGACATGATAGAGGTATATAAAATAATGAGTGGAGTGGAACAGGTGGATGTGAAGCATCTGTTCACGCTTTCCAAAAATACTAGGACTAGGGGGCATGCGATTAAACTACAGTGTAGTAAATTTAAAACAAATCGGAGAAAGTTTTTCTTCACCCAACGTGTAATTAAACTCTGAATTCATTGCCGGAAAATGTGGTGAAGGCGGTTAGCTTAGCAGAGTTTAAAAAGGGGTTGGACGGTTTCCTAAAGGACAAGTCCATAAACCGCTACTAAGCGGACTTGGAAAAATCCAAAATCCCAGGAATAACATGTATAGAATGTTTGTACGTTTGGGAAGCTTGCCAGGTGCCCTTGGCCTGGATTGGCCGCTGTCGTGGACAAGATGCTGGGCTCGCTGGACCCTTGGTCTTTTCCCAGTATGGCATTACTTATGTACTTATGTAAAGAGGGCTTTAAACTAGATTTGCTGGGGATGGGAGAGAAAAGCCCCAAAGCATTAATAACCCTCAGTTAGGTAAGTCATCAAATACCCTTATAGAAAGCGGAAAAAAGAGTAACATCTGAAGAGCCTTGTATACCAATGCCCATAGTATGGGAAATAAATTTCTAGATCTAGAGGCTGCAATGATAGAAGCAACTTGGATTTAGTGGTGGTCACTGAGATGTGGTTCACAGTGAACCATGACTGGGATATAGTTATACCTGGCTATAATCTATTCAGAAAGGACAGGGTAGGAAAAAAATGGTAGAGGTGTGGCATATGTTAAGAATAATATTATAGTGACAGAACTGGAGGACATATGGGGTAAGGAAGAAGCGCTCTGGGTCAAACTGGTAAGAGGAAAAGGAAAATGTATTTACATTGATGTAATATACTGGTCACCTTCACAGTCAGAAGAAATTAATAGAGACTCAGTTGAAGACGTCCACAAGATAGCTAGGAAAGGAAAAATACTACTGATAGGTGATTTTAATATGCCTGATGTTGACTGGGGTGTCCCTGCTGCAGGGTAATCTAGAAGCAAGGGGATCTTGGATTCTCTAAAGGAAGAATTTATTTATTTAATTTATTTATTTATTGCATTTGTATCCCACATTTTCCCACCTCTTTGCAGGCTCAATGTGGCTTACAATACATCATGAATAGTGGAAATAAGAAGAGAATAGATATATGGTGTTACAGAAGGATATTGGTTGCATGGTAAAGAAATACATGATAGTAATATAACAGAAAACATTATAAGACATTTCTGGACAAGTGTGGGGAATTTCACATGTGTTGATCTTTATGGTATATCTTGTCAAAGAGATGGGTCTTCAGTAGTTTGTGGAAGTTGGTTAGTTCATAGATCGTTTTTAGATTGCGTGGCAACGCGTTCCAGAATTGTGTACTCGTATAGGAAAAGGTTGATGAGTGCATTAATTTGTATTTTAGATCTTTACAGTTGGGGAAATGAAGATTAAGGAATGTACGGGATGATTTTTTAGCATTTCTGGGTGGTAGCTCTATCAGGTCTGACATGTATGCTGGGGCATCGCCATATATGATCATGTGAACTAGGGTACATACTTTGAACGTTATGCGTTCTTTGAGTGGGAGCCAGTGTAGCTTCTCTTGTAGGGGTTTTGCGTTCATATTTTGATTTTCCGAATATGAGTCTGGCTGCCATGTTCTGGGCTGTTTGGAGTTTTTTTGAGTATTTGCTCTTTGCAGCCAGCGTACATTGAGTTGCAATAGTCTAAGTGACTGAGTACCAGTGATTGTATCAGATTACGGAAGACGGTCTTTGGTGTCATGATTGTGGTCAGAACCCCTCTCAAACTTACCTTATTTCTGGTGGTCAGCTTCTTAGCTGGCTTCTGTTTCTTCTGTCTGTCCTTTCTGAGCTAGCTCTGTCTCTCTGTGCTGGATGCTTCCAGCAGCATGACTCTAATTGCTTTACTATACTGCAGCTATGTGTGTTACCTGAGCTAGCTGCCTCTGTGTGCTGGTTGCTTCCAGCATGGCTCTAATTGCTCTGCTATACGGCACCTGTGGGTGTTGAGCTTCTCTATGTTGCCTGAGTTAGCTCTAGCTCTGTTTCAGTATGCTGTCTGCCTGGGTCTGATAGTGGTGACATCATCAGGCAGGGCCTTGATAAGGAAGTGGTGTTCCTCCCTTCAGGGCCTTTGCAACATTTGCTTAGTCGTTTGCTTTAGGTCCAGGTTAGTGGTAGTGCAGTGTGCACTTTTGATCTGTGTTATCTTCCCTGCTTTTCCCTTGTGGCTCCCCTGTTTTTCCCTTTGGTGCTTTGGAAGCATTTCTGTGATTGGTGCTTTGGAAGCATTTCTGTGATTGGTGCTTTAGTAGCATTTCTGTGATTGGTGCTTTAGTAGCATTTCTGTGTTTGGTGCTTTGGAAGCACTTCTGGGTTTGGGGCTTTGGAAGCTCTGTTGTGTTTGAGGCTTTGGAAGCTCTGTTTTCTTTAGCTTCCCTATTTTTTCCCTTTTGGCTCCCCTGTCTTCCCTTTTAGTGCTAGGAGCTCAGCTGGTAGTTTGGTGCTTAGGAGCACCGTAGTTAGTTTAGGGTTGTAGAGCTGTTGTGCTTGGTGCTTAGGAGCACCTGTGCTAGTTTTTGTGTTTAGGTTCCCTGCTCTTTCTCTGTAGCTCCCCTGCTTTTCCTAGTGGTGCTATTGGTAGCACTTCTGTTAGTATAGGGCTTAGGAAGTCCTTTTGTTGGTTTATTGTTAAGAACACTTTTGTTGGTTTCTGTTTGGAGTTCTTCTGTTGGTTAGGGCTTGGGAGCACTTATGTCAGTTTAGGATTTAGGAGTACTGCTGTTTCCAGCTTGTTCTAGTCTTGGTCCCTGTGTCATCCGGTATCCGGTAAATCCTGCCGGCTACTCGAACCCAGGGGCTCAACCCTTGGGGGGCAGTGGCTAAGTGCAGGTGAAGCTGTACGGACCAGTCCAGGGTGTTCCGGTCCGGTGTGTTCCAGTCCAGTGTTCCAGTCCTGTGTCCTCCACTCCGGGGGATTCCAGTCCAGTGTTCTAGTCCAGTGTTCCAGTCCTGTGTCCTCCAGTCCGGGGGATTCAAGTCCATGTGTTCCGGCTCGCTGGGTGGTGCCTGCAGTCCCTGTGGTGCCGGTGTGCTTGCCCAGCATTGGTTGGTGGGTTTTGCCGGCTGCTGTCGCTCCTCGTCAGCAGCCCAAGGGCTCACGTTTGCTCCAGAGCCCGGCCCCGCGGGTTCTGAACCTGAGAATCTGACACTTGGGAAGAATGGTCTTACTCTTTTTAATTTCCACATTGAATGGAATATCTTTTTGGTTGTGTTTTTCGCGTGGTTCTCAAGTGTTAGGTGCCGATCAATGGTAACTCTGAGAATTTTTAGGGTGTCTGAAATTGGTAAATTTAGTTTTGGCGTGTTGATGGTGGTAAATTTTTTCGTGTTGTGTTGGGAGGTGAGTATTAAGCATTGGGTTTTTTCCGCATTAAGTTTCAACTGAAATGCATCTGCCCAGGTATGCATGATATGTAGACTTTGGTTGATATCGTTGGAAATTTCTTTTAGATCTTGTTTGAATGGAATGTATATCGTTACATCATCAGCGTATATGTATGGGTTGAGGTTTTGGTTTGATAGCAGTTTGGCCAAGGGTATCATCATCAGGTTGAATATGGTTGGTGAGAGGAGGGATCCCTGTGGAACTCCGCATTCAGGTTTCCATGTGGCTGATGTAATCGAATTTGATGTCACTTGATATGAGCGTGTGGTTAGGAACCCCTTAAACCAATTGAGAACGTTGCCTCCAATGCCGAAGTATTCGAGGATATGTAGTAGAATTCCATGATCAACCATGTCAAAGGCGCTTGACATGTCGAATTGTAGAAGTAGTATGTTCTTGCTGGTTGCAATCATTTGTTTGAATTTATTCATGAGCGTAACTAGTACTGTTTCAGTACTGTGATTGGAACTAAATCCTGACTGGGAGTCATGTAGTATTGAGAACTTGTTTAGATAGTCTGAGTTGTTTGGTCACCATCCCTTCTGTTATTTTGGTTATTAAGGGAATGGATGCTACTGGTCTATAGTTGGTTAATTCACTGGCATTTTTCTTTGCATCTTTGGGTATGGGGGTGAGTAGAATGTTTCCTTTCTCCTTTGGGAAGAGTCCATTTGTAGCATAAAGCTCACATGGTTCGTTAGGTCTGTTATAAATTGTTGAGGGGCCGATTTCATAAGGTTATTTGGGCATATATCTAGTTTGCAGTGAGATTTGGCGAATCTTTTAAGCGTTTGGGAGATGAGATCTTCCGATAGTATCTCGAATTCAGTCCAAATCCTGTGGGTATATTCCAGGGTCTGGGTCAAGACAGTCTAGGAGTACAGCGTATTCGATGGGGCTGACAGGTATTTTTAGTCGCAGTTGAACGATTTTCTTCTTGAAGTACTTCGCGAGGTTGTCAGCTCCTGGTGTGTCTTTACTGTTGTTTGTGACTGGTGTGGTGTCTAGTAATTGATTCACGAGTTGGAAGAGTTTGTGTGTGTCCTTGTAGTTTTGTCCAATTTTAGTTTTGTAGTATAGTCTTTTGGTTTGTCTTATGGTGTATTTATATTTTCTTCGGAGTTGTTTCCAAGCGTTGTGTGGGGTCATCTTTCTTTTTATTCCATGCAAGATTTCATTTTCTAACTTGTGCTTTGAGTTTTTTCAGTTCTTCGTTGAACCGTGGTATTGAGTTCTTTCTGTGTGAGGTTCTGGTTTGAATTGGGGCAATATTGTCTAGTATTAATTGGCATCTATTATCCCATTCTACGAGGAATTGGATTGTGTCTGCCTTTATTGTCCATCCGTTGTGGTATTGTTTCAGCAGTGGGTAACGGAACCAATGAGAGATAAAGCCAGTGCTTTTTTTGTGCCGGTACACACTGATATGGCACACCAGCACCTTTTTTTCTTAGGGCCAGCTCACCTGCCTGCCCTTATCTCCCCAGCCCTGCTCTCTTTTCCTGCCGCAGCCCTTCCTCTGATGTACTTTCCTGTTTCTGCGAGGGCGAGACACTGAGAGGAAACAAAGGGGGAAGGCTGGAGGAGGCAAGCCTGGTCCTTTCACTAACGCTGGCGCTGCGAGTTCAGGTAAATAAAAAAAATAAAAGATTTAAACACATCATGGGGTGGCAGGAACAGAAAGCAGTCTGTCGGGGAGCTAAGGGCGGGCGTGGGGCTGGGGCTGGGGTACTGCAACTCAGTGGGGGCTTAAAAGGGGGGCAGGTGGAGGCTGAGGCAATTTACTGGACACTGAGGGAAGGATGGGGCAAAGGAGAATCGCTGGACATGGAGGGGGAGGGCAGAGGAGAATTGCTGGACATGGATGGGAGGGAAGGGCAGGGAAGAGAGGAGAAATCGCTGGACATGGAGGGGAGGGCAGAGGAGAATCACTGGTTATGGAGGGCAGGGGAGAGAGGAGAATCACTGGACATGGTTGGGAGGGGAGGGCAGAGGATAATCTGGACATGGATGGGAAGGGACGGCAGGGGAGAGAGCAGAGTTGCTGGACATGGATGGAGGAAAGGGCAGGAGAAATGCTGGACATGGATGGAGACGAGGGAAGACAGGAAGGAGATGCACATGGAGGGGAGAGAGGAGAAATGCTGGCCATGGATGGAGTGGAGGGAAGACAGGAAGGAGATGCACATGGATGGAAGGAAGAGAGGAAAAATGCTGGACATGGATGAAGTGGAGTGCAGGGAAGAGAGGAGAAAAGTTGGAGGGAAGGAAAGACAGAGGAAGGAGATGCATACGGTTGGAGGGGAAGGGAGAGAGGAGAAATACTGGACATGGATGGAGGGGAGGGAAGACAGGAAGTAGATGCACATGGATGGAGGGGAGGGAAGACAGGAGGAGGTACACATGGATTTAGGGGGAGAGAAGAGAAATTCTGGACATGAGGTTAGAGAATTGAAATGCTGGACATGGATGGAGGGGAGGGAAGACAGAGGAAGTGAGATGAACATGGATGAAGGGGAGGAGAGAGGAGAAATGCTGGACATGGACGGTGGGAGAGAGGAAAAATGCTGGATGTGGATGGAATGAAGAAGGAGATGCATACTGACAAGATGAGGGAAAGGGAAAAGAGGAGAAAAACTGCACATGGATGAATAAAATAGGCAAAAGCTGGATCCACTCTATACCTCCTCCAGTCAAGTCCGCAGAGGACCCAGCTTTTACCTATGGATGTAGGGCAAGAAGTGAAGAAGAAAGGAGGAAAGCAGAGAAATAAATGGAAAGGAAGTCCTGGAAACGGAGTTAAAGGAACAGATAGAGAGCAGCAGAATCAGAAACTGGGACCGACATGATCAGAAAAACAAAGTCACCAGACAACAAAGGTAGTGGAAATCATTTTATTTTCATTTTAGTGTTTGGAAGATGTTCAATTTGAGAATTTATATCTGCTGTCTTATTTTGCACTGGGTATACTAGAGCTGTAACAGCTTATAGAAATTATTTATAATGAAAAAAAATCACAAGTTATTTTTTTCTCTTATACTGGTATAGTATTTTCAATGATACTGCTTATATGCGCCACGGCAGGTATAAGGGGTGTGGCTACTGTGGGCGTGGCATCATTTTCTTCTGACATCATTTCCTCAAGGGCGGGACTCTGCGGGAACCAACTCACGAAGGGAGGGAAGGCTAGAGAAGGGCAGGGCTTTGAAATGACACGGACGCTAGGACGGAGGTAAATTAAAAAAGACTTAAACCATGCAGGGTGGCAAGAAGAAAAAAGGGGATGTTGGGGGGAGAAGAGGGCGGGCAGGTGGCCATAAATGGGAGGGGGATGGGGGCAAAGGAGAATCACTGGACAGGGGCAAGGTGGGAGAAGGGAGAAAGGAGAGATGGGGGGGCGCTGATAGTCTGCAGGGAGGCGCCAGAGACCCTAGGTCCGGCCCTGAACAGCAGGAAGGAATATTTATTCAAATGTGCAAATGAAATAAGTTTGTTTAAGCTGTAAAATGTAGCCTAAGCCCCCTTAAACACAGGAAGGAATATTCATTCAAAAGTGCAAATGAAATAACTTTGTTTAAACTGGAAAATGTAGCCTAAGCTCCCTTAAATATACAGCAGGAAGGAATACTCATTCAAAATTGCAAATGAAACAACTTTGTTTAAGCAAGCATTATATTTTAAAATGCTAGATTAAATACAAATCTTCCTCCCAGTCACTGATTCAAACCTTCCCCTCTGCTCAACACCATACAACACCACGCAATGCATCATTTTATGCAAATTCCAAGTTAAAAAAAATACAACACTGATGCAAGAACAAATATTAGATCCTGGTAAAAAAAATTAAAAACCTTTGGAAGGTGAGAGCAGGGAGGAAAAGTCCTAGGAGAGAATTGTCCCCCTTAGGTAGGAATTCACCTGGGAGGGAATTGTCCAGGGGGAAATTGGTGGGTGGGAAGTGTCCGGGTGGCTACTCACCGGATACCCCAAAAGAGATATTGGAAGGGACTGCCATATCTGTAATATTTGCTTGGTGGAGGAACACAAGGGGCCAACATTGTTATCGTATAACTGAGACATCTCAGCTGAAATATAGACCCCCAGATATTTTATCATTATAGGTGCCAATTGCAATTGGAAGGGTCCCACCTATCAATCTTTTATACTGGCATGTATAGGTAATGCCATAGATTTTAGAAGATTAAGACTAAAGCTATTACGCTGAGCAAACTGGGAAGAAAGGCCTCTGGATTCATTAGTGTCAATAGGATATCATCAGTGAACGCCAATGCCTTTACCATCATATTAGGGAACCCCACTCCCGCAATATCCAGGTCAGTATTAATAGAGCGTAACAGGGGTTCAAGGTATAACAAAAATAAAAGTTGGGATAAAGGCACCCTTGACGAGTTCTCCTTTCCACAAAAAACAAAGAGGTTTAGAGGCCATTCACCACTATAGCTGCTCTGAGAGCTTTATATAAGGCAATAATTGCTTGGTAAAACCATCCACCCAGGCCAACATATAATACCTGGAACATATAGCTCCAATCTACCTTGTCAAAAGCTTTTCTGTGTCCAGTCTGGTAAGCATCAACTTGGATTGGGTCACTTGAATCTGGGAGATTGACAATAAGACCTTCCTAACATTTAGCACAAATTGGCATCCCCATACAAATCCAACCTGATGTTCCCCTACCAGGTAAGTTATATGAATTGTCATGCGGTCTGCCAAGATCTTAAGATCTACATTGATCAGGGAAATGGGTCTATAGGATTCTGGCCAGTCATAGGGTTTATCCGGCTTTGGAATTAGTGTAATCAGAGCTTCGTTAACTGGGGCAGGAAAAAGCCCTGAGAGACCATAGCATACCAGTGGTCCACAGAGGTGGAAGGATAGAAGTTTGTAATATTCAGTCTTAAGGCCATCAGGGTCAGGGATTGTACCATTATTTAAAGTATTAATAGACTTTTGTACCTTGAGAGCCCAAGTGGGGCACTTAGCTGCACCTGCACCTCAGGAGTAAGACTGGAAAGTCCTGAGTCTTCCAGATAATAAGCTATGGAAGGCCCTGAGGCCTGTCAACTAGCTTGCAATACAAGCTAGTTGACGGGCACATGTACCATCTGCTGCCAACACAATAGGTATAAATCTGTTACCAGACCTGCCCGATCTCAGTACAGATCAATTCAGCTCTCCGCTAATCATCCTCCGCCATTAAAAAAATGGCCATTTAACACCACCCTCTGTTTTCTGTCCAATAGCCAATTCCTAATCCACAGAAGGACATTACCTCCTATTCCATGACTTTTTAATTTTCTCAGGAGTCTCCCATTAGGAACTTTTGCCAAAAGCTTTCTGAAAATCTATATACATTACATCAAACGACTCAGCTCTGTCCACATGTTTATTCATGCCTTCAGAGAAATGAAGCACATTGGATTATGGTAATTGAAATCACCCATTATTATACTGTTGCCAAATTTGCTAGCTTTTCTAATTTCTGTTAATATATCTTCATCTTTCTGATCATTCTCTCTGGCAGTCGGTAGTATAGCCCTACGTGTATATTCTTTTTCTTCACACATGGAAATTCTATCCATAAAGATTCCACATTGCTGTTTCATGCAGAATTTTTTATTTTGTTTGATTCAATTTTCCCTTTAACATACAGTGCAACCCCCCTCCAATTTGATCCACCCTCATTGCAATATAATTTATACCCTGGTAACACAATGTACCATTGATTGTCCTCCTTCGATCAGGTTTCTGAGATACCTGTTATATCTACCTTTTCATTTAATGCTATATAGTCTAACTCTCCTATCTTATTTTTTAGGCTTCTAGCATTTGTATGCAGATACCTAAAAGTGTGTTTTTTTTCCTTGCCTCTTCACGCTGCTTTAGAAGTTGACAGGGATAATTTGCAACCTTTCCTCTGTTCTAACATGCTGACTTTCTTTCACCTTTGTTAAAGTGGCGTGGTAGCTGTGCTAATCCACTTTTAAAGGTAATAAATAGAAATAAAAGGAAGTAAGATGATACATTTTTTATTAGACTAACTTAATACATTTTATTAGCTTTTTAGATGTGGTGGGTTAGGTGAGAAACAGAGAGAGCTGCATGCGTGAAAAACAGGGGGAGATGATTGGGTGACTAGAAGGTGACAAAATAGTATAATTTTATTGTTTATAGTGGGATAGAAAGCCCAGATCTTAGTTAAGACCAGCAAACAAAAGAAAATTCTGTACAACCTCTCTCCACCACAAAGAGCTGCCATAAAAAAAAACCTACAAAAAACCACAACATTGTCATCAAACCTTCAGACAAAGGAGGCTCTGTAGTGATTATGGACACACAAAAATACATTGGACACACGTAGCTCTCAGACAACACATACTATAGGAAACAGTAATGAGCCTACACAGGATTGTACAAAACAGTTGAAAAATCTTATCAACACACTTCCAAAGCAAATACAGCCACATCTAAAAAATAAATTATAGCAAACCATCCCTCTGTGGGCACATTCTACATGCTACCTAAAATCCATAAATCTGGACACCCTGGCAGACCAAACATATTTGATACTGGCACACTTACAGAGGAAATATCTGGACTTATAGAGGGGTTTCTTAATCCTGGACCACCAATCATCACTGGAAACTATGATAAAATTATTCATTCTAGTTCAGAACTATTTCTGCTTTAACAATCATGTCTATCTGTAAATCATGGACACTGCTATGGGCACCAGGATGGCATCACAATATGCTAACCTCTTCATGGCAGAACTGGAAGATACATTTTTGAATACATAGACTAAATCCCTAAAGTACTATTGGTATATTAATGACATTTTTATGATTTGGACTGAAGGAAAAGAAATTCTTAAACAATTTCACAGTTCTTTCAATAATACTATCCTACAATCATATTCAAAATTGACTACTCCCCAGGAAAAGTCAACATTCTAGATACCACGGTTTCCATCAGCAGTGGCTATATACAAGCATCTATATGCAGAAAACCTACAGACATATGTACCTATCTACACAACTCCATTTTCCACTCTTCACGTACAAAAAAAATCCATTAAACACAGCCAAGCCACACAACACTATCATATCTGCTTTGACCCAAGAGACAGAGATAAACACCTCAAAGTCCTGACTAAATCCTTCAAACGAAAGGCTACAACCCCAAAATAATCTCCAATAATATTGCCTCTTTCCTTAAAATACCCAGAGAAAACCTATTGTAGTACAAAGTAAAGAAAGCCACAGAGAGAATTCCCCTTGTAGTGACATACAATCCATAGCTGGAAAAATTGAGAAGAATCATAAAAAATCTACAGCCACTACCCCAGGGGGATAAATTACTGAAAGAGAGAGTCCCAAATCCACCAATGCTGGCCTTCTGACCGTCACCTAATTTGAAACACAAACTAGTGAAAAGCAAAAAGGAGACTATGCTAAAATGAGAAGGACAGTGAAAAAAAATCTTAGAGGGAGCAGCTGCGAGGGTAAAAAATGTACGTCAGGTGTGGATGCTGTTCAAAAATACCATCCTGGAAGCTCAGGCCAAATATTTTCCATGTATTAAAAAAGGAGGACGGAAGACCAAACTACAGCCGGCATGGTTAAAAAGTGAAGTGAAGGAAGCTATTAGAGCCTTCAGAAAATGGAAGAAGGAACCGACTGAAAATAAGAAATAGCATAAGGAATCTCAAGTCAAATGTAAAGCACTGCTAAGGAAGGCAAAGAGGGACTTTGAAAAAAAGATTGCACTGAAGGCAAAAACACATAGTAAAAAATTTTTTAGGTATATTAAAAGCAAGAAGCTGGCAAAAGAATCAGTTGGACCGCTAGATGACCAAGGGGTAAAACGGGCAATCAGGGAAGACAAAGCCATAACGGAGAAATTAAATGAATTCTTTGCTTCAGTCTTCACCGAGGAAAATTTGGAAGAGATACCAAAGCTGACGAGTCGGAGAAACTGAATGAAATCTCTATAAACCTGGAGGATGTAATGGGGCAATTTGACAAATTGAAGAGTAGCAAATCTCCTGGACTGGATGGTATTCTTCATCCCAGAGTACTGATAGAATTGAAAAATAAACTTGCGGAACTATTGCTAGTAATATGTAATTTATCTTTAAAATCGAGCATGGTACTGGAAAGATTGGAGGGTGACCAATGTAATGCCGATTTTTAAAAAAGGTTCCAGAGGAGATCCGGGAAATTATAGACCGGTGAGCCTGACGTCGGTGCTGGGCAAGATGGTAAAGACTATTATAAAGAACAAAATTACAGAGCATGTTCAAAAGCATGTATTAATGAGACAGCCAACATTGATATAGTGAAGGGAAATCTTGCCTCACCAATCTATTACATTTCTTTGAAGGGATGAACAAACATGTGGATAAAGGTGAGCCAATTAATATTGTGTATCTGGATTTTCAAAAGGCATTTGACAAAGTACCTCATGAAAAACTCCAGAGGAAATTGGAGAGTCATGGGATAGGAGGTAGTGTTCTATTGTGGATTAAAAACTGGTTAAAAGATAGAAAACAGAGAGTAGGGTTAAATGGTCAGTATTCTCAATGGAGAAGGGTAAATAGTGGGGTTCCCAGGGGTCAGTGTTGGAACCGCTGCTTTTTAACATATTTATAAATGATCTAGAGATGGGAGTAACTAGTGAGGTAATTAAATTTGGTGATGACACAAAGTTATTCAAAGTTGTTAAATCGCAAGAGGATGTGAAAAATTACAAGAGGACCTTTTGAGCAGGGGCGTAGCCACGGGTGGGCCTGGATGGGCCCAGGCCCACCCACTTTGCCTCCAGGCCCGCCCATCCACCTTCTTCTTCGCTGGCTGCCTTTTCTCCCCAGCTCCACTTCGCTGCATCACTCTGCATTCTTCTTCTCGCCTGTCACGCTGCACGCAGTGCTGCCATTCACACAGGCAGCTGCACTCCCCCCTACCGCGTCTATCCGGTCCTAACAGAAAGTGCAGAGGACCGGATGGACGCGGCAAAGGAGAGCGCAGCTGCCTGTGTGAATGTGAATGGCAGCGCTGCGTGCAGCGTGACTTGCGAGAAGAAGAATGCAGGGAGCGACAATCGTGCAGCGAAGCGGAGCCCGGGAAGAAGTGCACATAGCTAAAAGTTTGGGCTCAGCCAAGGTACCGGGCAGGCAGCGGAGCAGAGGGAGAAATCAGTTGTATATAGCGGAGGAGAGGGAGAAATGCTGCCTGGAGGGAGAGGGGGATAGGGACAAGAGATAATGGGGTGGATGGAGAAGGAGAAATGTTGCACGGAGGTGGAGGGAGAAATGTTGGACACAGGTGAAGGGGAGGGATAGATGGTGCATGAGGGTGGAGGGGAGGAAGGGAGAGAGAGAGACAAAGGGGTAGAGGGGGGCAATAAAGGGAGAAATCTTGTATATGGGGGTAGAGGGGAGGGAGAGATGATGGGCATGACAGTGGATGGGAGGAAGGGAGAGATGCTGTATGGGAGGAGGAGAAAGAGATATTGACCTCTGGGGCACAAGGGAGGTGGGAGACAGAGATGGTGGACAGTGGGAGAGAGGCAGAAATGTTGGGCATGGTGGAGGAAGGAAGAGAATGCTGCATGGGATGGAGGGGGAAGACAGATATTGGATCTGGGGTACAAGGGAGGGGGAAATAAGGATGTGGACAATGGGGGAGATGTAGGATATGGGGTTGGATGAGAGGCAGGGGAGATTCATAGGAGAGGGGAGAGAGGGAGATATTGGATCCAGGAGCAAATGAGAATGATGGAGAGATGCCAGACAATGGGAGTGAAGGAAGAGAGGGAGAAATGCTGGACCATGGGGGACAGGGGAGGAGAAAAGAGAAAGGACAGGGAGATGTTGGGCTACGAGAGCAGGGAGGGAAGAAAGAGGGAGTAGATACTGAGCTAGAAGGGTGGATGGAGGAAGATGCTGGGAATGGTGGAACCATGTGGAAGAGGGTGGCAAGAAAATGGATGAGAGGATAGTGATTACAGAGGATAGAAATATAGTAATGGGGAGTAGATTAAAGATGAAAGGGAATGGCTGGAGAAGGAGTGAGTTGGGTAATGGGAGAGGTAGTGGGTGAGAGAAGAAGATGATGATCTGATAGGCAGCTGTAAAGTAAAAAGAAGGAGAAAGAGTGTAAAATTTGAGTTGACAGGCAAAAAATAAAAAAAGAGGAAAGAGCTAAAAAGGAATGATCAGTATGTCAGAGGTAGATGTAGTGAGGGAATAGACAGTAGAAAGGAGAAAAGACAAATGGACAGCAGTCACTTGAAGGAGAATTAGTAGACAGACAGGAAATTAGAAGCAACATAATGGAAAAATAAAATGTCCAGACATCAAAGGTAGAAAAAAGCATTTTATTTTGAATGTTTAAATGGAATATGTTAGCTTTGTGAAAAGTGCATAGCAAATGTCTTTGCATTGTGTTCAGTAGAAAGGAAACGCACTTTTGGTTTTTATTTCTCCAGGGTTGTAGTACATGTTAAGTTTAACTTCTTGGGGTTCTCACTTCAATTTTTGTGTAAATATTTTTATTTCTAACTTGTGATCCCTTGTTCTATTTTTGGTGAGGGTCTGTCAGTGTGATAGTAATGGCAGGTACAGAAATCGGAAGGGAGGCAGGGAAGAGAGGGGATTGGAGAGAGTGCCCTCCTTTATTTTCTGACCTGGGCCAGAGCATGACTAACACTGGCCCTTACCCTTGCTTTATAGCTGGTGGGGCTCCCCAAGCATCCCAGCTGAGGACCTCCTCCAAAGGCAGTCAGAACTTGCTTCTACCAAGCTCTGCAGTTGGCAACAGCATCTTTGAGTTACTGACAACTAAGGATGCAAGGGGTGCCAGCTTCGGTCTCTTAGGGATGTTGCTACTGCCTGCCAAGCTTGGTAAAAGGAAGTTCTGGCCACTTTCAGAGGAAGTCTTCAGCTGACAGAGTTTGAGGATCCTCATCAGCTAAAGTATTTATATTTTGAGGTGAAGGTAGGGCGAGGAAGAGAAACTTTTGTGCCACCCACTTTGGGCTCAGGCCCACCCACAATTGGTTTTCTGGCTACGCCACTGCTTTTGAGACTGGGAGACTGGGCAGTCTGAATGGCAGATGATGTTTAATGTGAGCAAGTGCAAAGTGACACATGTGGGAAAGAGGACCCCGAATTATAGCCACGTAATGCAAGGTTCCACGTTAAGGGATCTAGGCGTCGTTGATGATGATACGTTGAAACCCTCAGCTCGGTGTGCTGCGACAGCTAAGAAAGCAAATAGAATGTTAGGTATTATTAGGAAAGGAATGGAAAACAAAAATGAAGATGTTATAATGCCTTTGTATCGGTCCATGGTGCGACTAAACTAGATCCTGCTGTGCCTGCTAGATTCTATCTGTTAATGCTGTGGTACAAAGTTTTTAAAACTAAGTGGTAAAGACTATGGAGATTAGTTGATAAAATTGCTTTTTATGTTTTTATTTTGCCTAGCATTAACCTACAATTCCTCCTTTAAACCCCAATCTCGAAGTTCCCAAAGCACAAAGCAAAATAGCATTTACTTACCAGAGAAATGTCCTCTTCTCTCGGAACTTCTCAGAAAGAAAGTTCAGTGGGACCTTTCATCTTTATATAGTTTTGAATCTAAAGGGCCTTTTTTAAACAGGCTCTTTGAAGCTGACTCAGCAACCTATGCAAGTATTCTGCTTCCCCACACCTTAATTAACACTTAATTGAGGTCGTTGGATAAGCTACCTCTCCAGCAGCCAAGGAACAGAAAATAACTGCCTTTTAGAACAAGAGTTTTTGGCTGTTTAGTTTCTACCTCTAGAAAAGGTTTCAGTTTAAAACTATGGGGAAAATGCCTATTTCTAGAGAAATTTTCAGTTTAAAACTATGGGAAAAGGGTTTGTACACTATCCAGCTTATAATCGAAAGTGATCGCCAGCCATTTCCCGACACAAATCGGGAGATGGCCGACGATCTCGGAAAAGCGGTGAAATCGGTATAATCGAAAGCTGCTTTTTTGATAGCATCACCGCTTTCCCGTCGCCTCGCCGGCGAAAGTTCAAAGGGGCATGTCGGCGGCGAAGCGAAGGCGGGACATGGGCGGGTATGGGCGTGGCTACCAGATAGCCGGCTTTCGCAAATAATGGAAAAAAAATACAGCGTTAAGCAGTATTTCGCCGGGTTTACATGGTCCTTTTATTTTCACGACCAAGCATCAAAAAGGTGCCCAAACTGACCACATGACCACCGGAAAGCAGCGGAGATGACCTCCCCGTACTCCCCCAGTGGTCACTAACCCCCTCCCACCAAAAAACCCCCACTTTAAACACTTTTTTTCCAGCCTGTATGCCAGCCTCAAATGCCGTACCCACCTCCATGACAGCAGAATGTGTTCTGTCCTCTGACAGCCTTTTCCCCCTTGTGATGTGGCTCTGGGGTGAGTGTGACACGTTTTCTGTTATTTGCACTGCAGAGTCACATCAGCAATGCATTGTGGTGGGTGTAGGTTTTGGTAGTTGGTAGGCTCTACTCCCCTGGTGCTTTCCCCTTGCTTACTGGGTCAGAGTGTGCCCTGTTTTGTTTCCTGTTGTAGTCCATGCGGTAGTGGCCATTTTTGTAAGCCAGTTTTAGTTCCCTTTCCTGTGTTACCCACATTAGAGAATGTAGTTCTTACCTTGAATGGTGCTGAAAGAGGGCATTGTACACCATTGTGCCAGCTCTGACCTACTGCTAATCTTAGTACCAGGGGACTCTTTGCCAGTGGGGCACAACCTCTGATCTGCAGTTAACTGTGAGTAAACGTGCTTATTCAAATAAAGGACTTTTTCAAAGAGATTAGTCTTCAGGTGTCAACTGGTGTGCCAAAGTTATACAGCAGCAATAAGTCCTAGAGGCTGTATGCAGGTCCCTGGAGCAGTTTTAGTGGGTGCAGTACATTTGTGGGTAGTGGGTTTGGGGGGGGGCTCAGCTCCCAAAGTAAGGGAGCTATGCACGTGGGAGCTTTTTTGAAGTCCACCGCAGTGACCCCTAGGGAGCCCGGTTGGTGTCCTGCCATGTCAGGGGGGCCAGTACACTAAAAATGCTGGCTCCTCCCACGGCCAAATGCCTTGGATTTGGCCGGGGTTTGAGATGGCCGACATAACTTTCCATTATCGCTAAAAAACGAAGCCGCCCATCTCAAACCCCGGCCAAATCCAAGGCATTTGGCTGGCTGGAACCGTATTATCAAAACAAAAGATGGCCGGCCATCTTTTTCGAAAATACGGGTCTGGCCAGCTGTTTGCGGCACCACCAAAATACATCGCCGGCCATGTATTTCGCCGGTGCCATTCGATTATTCCCCTCTATGGCAACTAGTTAATGATACTTGCTTTTCTCTCTCTCTCTTTTTATTCCCCCCTTAATACTAAACTAGGTCCTGCTTGCTTTTCCCTCTCTCTCTCTCTTTTTATTCCCCTCTTAATACTAAACTAGGTCCTGCTTGCTTTTCCCTCTCTCTCTCTCTCTCTTTTTTTATTCCTCCTTAATACTAAACTAGATCCTGCTGTGCCTGCTAGATTCTATCTGTTAATGCTGTGGTACAAAGTTTTTAAAACTAAGTGGAAAAGACTATGGAACTTCTCAGAAGTTAGCTGCTTGTCGTGGAAGCTGGGTGTGACATGGGCCAGCGAAAGAGTGGAACACTGGAACAACACATCGGTCATTACAACCCACCAGCTGTCAGGACTGCCAATAGCAGAATTGTAAGTGCAGCCGCATTACTGGCAGTCTGATAAAGTGGATGGTATCACAATAGATGGTGGTGGCGCTCCTCCCAAATATATCTGATCCCCTCCCCCTCAACAAACTCCCAGTTTCTGATCTCTACCAACACGCCTCTCAATGAAGATCCCTCCCTACTACTACTTATCATTTCTATAGCGCTACTAGACGTACGCAGCGCTGTACACTTGAACATGAAGAGACAGTCCCTGCTCGACAGAGCTTACAATCTAATTAGGACAGACAAACAGGACAAACAAGAGATAAGGGAATATTAAGGTGAGGATGATAAAATAAGGGTTCTGAACAAGTGAATAAGGGTTAGGAGTTAAAAGCAGCATCAAAAAGGTGGGCTTTTAGCTTAGATTTGAAGACGGCCAGAGATGGAGCTTGATGTACCGGCTCAGGAAGTCTATTCCAGGCATATGGTGCAGCAAGATAAAAGGAACGGAGTCTGGAGTTAGCAATGGAGGAGAAGGTTGCAGATAAGAGAGATTTACCCAGTGAACGGAGTTCCTGGGGAGGAATGTAGGGAGAGATGAGAGAGGAGAGGTACTGAGGAGCTGCAGAGTGAATGCACTTATAGGTCAATAAGAGGAGTTTGAACTGTATGACTGAAAGACGTCTTAAGTCTTAGGAATGCCCAAGTCCCACCTTGAACACACCCATGGCACGCTCCCTTGAGATTTAGATGTCCTGACGGACTTCAGAGAAAGACGTCTAAAAATAGGTTTCGAAAATACTGATTTGGATGTCTGTGAGATAAACGTCCAAATGCAGATTTATATCACTTTTTGGACGTTTTTCTCTTTTGAAAATGAGCCTGTATGTAACTTTGTAAGTCTTAAGCGCTTAGCCGAGATTGGGTGGCAGAGTCGGTGGCGGGAGGCGGGGATGGTGCTAGGCAGACTTATACGGTCTGTGCCAGAGCCGGTGGTGGGAGGCGGGACTGGTGGTTGGGAGGCGGGGATAGTGCTGGGCAGACTTATACGGTCTGTGCTCTGAAAAGGACAGGTACAAATCAAGGTAAGGTATACACAAAAAGTAGCACATGTGAGTTTATCTTGTTGGGCAGACTGGATGGACCGTGCAGGTCTTTTTCTGCCGTCATCTACTATGCTACTATGTTACTATGTGTGCGGAAACAGATAGGAAGCCAGTGAAGTGACTTGAGGAGAGGGCTAATATGAGCATAACGACCCTGGCGGAATATTAGTCGTGCAGCAGAATCTGGGAGTCATCAGCATAAAGATGATACTGAAAACCATGGGATGAGATTAGAGTACCAAGGGAAGAAGTATAGATGGAGAAGAGAAGAGGTCCCAGGACAGATCCCTGAGGTACACCAACTGACAGTGGGATAGAAGTAGAAGAGGATCCACTAGAGTATACACTAAAGGTACGCTGGGAGAGATAAGAAGAAAACCAGGAAATAACAGAGCCCTGAAATCCAAGTGAGGACAGCGTATCAAGGAGTAGGCTGTGATCAACAGTGTCAAAAGCAGATCGAGAAGGATGAGGATAGAATAGAGTCCTTTTGATCTGGATAGGAACAGATCATTGGAGACTTTCGCAAGCGTTGTTTCAGTTGAATGAAGGGGGCGAAAGCCAGATTGAAGTGGATCAAGAATAGCTTGAGATGAAAGAAAGTCAAGGCAATGGCGGTGAACAGCACATTCAAGTATCTTGGATAGGAAAGGGAGGAGGGAGATGGGGCGATAGTTGGAAGGACAGGTAGGGTCCAATGAAGATTTTTTAAGGAGTGGTGCGACTATGACATGTTTGAAGGCATCAGGAACAGTCGCAGTGGACAGTGAAAGATTGAGGATATGACAGATAAACGTGATGACAGTAGGAGAGATAGTGTTAGTAGATGGGTGGGAATAGGATCAGAGGAACAGGTAGTTAGTTTCGAGGAGGAAAGAAGATGTGTAGTTTCCTCTTCAGTGATTTCAGAAAAGGAAGAAAAGGAGGCAGGGGTTGGAGGGTTGAGAGAATGGACTAAGGAAAGGAGAGGTGGAGGTGACCTGGTTGAGAATTCAAGTTTAATCTTGTGAACCTTATCATGAAAGAACTCAGCCAGAGTCTGGGGGAAAGTGAAGGGGGGTTGGAGGTGAAGGCAGTTTGAGGAGAGAGTTCAGTGTGGCAAAGAGACGACGAGGGTTTGAGCCAAGAGAATTAGTCAACTGGATGTAATAGTCCTCAGTGTGACCCTCAGTGACAGGTATTTCCCCCTGATGCCACAGTATCTGATCACCCCACACTTGAAACCCCACCCCCATCATAAATCCTACTCTAGAGCACGTCTTCCCCCCCAAAGCCTGCCCCTACTCCTACCAGGAATGATAACATCCTGGCGGTAGTACTGTGCGACTACTGGCAGGGGTCATTGGCGCCATTTTGTATTCTGTCACCTACTCATGAGGCAACAAATTGAGATCACTGCCACCTGGGACCACTGAACACCACGGACTCCTCCAGGGGGGCTCCCAAGAGGGGGGTTGGCATTGTGGTGAGGGTTGGATTGGGAGTGGGGTTTCCCATTCTGGAGCTGGGTATGTGTATCAGAGGGTGGGTATGTTGTGGTAATCAGGTCTTTTCATCAGGGATGCCAGGGGATCAGAACCTTGGATCAAGGGCGGGAGGGGGGGTGATGCTTTCATCACATGGGGGTGAGGGGCAGGGCTTGGATACAATTGGGGAAGCTCTGATATGTGCCATGGAGGACGTGGAAAGGAGGAAGAGCACCACTGGGAGACTGCCAGTAGTGCTGCTGCCCTTCAGCACTGTTTAGATGCCATAGCTGAGTGGCTAGATAAGAAGGGTCATATTGAACCGAGAAAAAACTGTTGCATGCTGGCTTTCAGGTCATCATTCTTGCTCAGCAGCTTCTCTCTGTGTTTGGTACTGTTATATCCCCTGTAGAGAATTTTCGTTACTTGTGTGTTATTGTGGAATCTCGTCTTTCCTTCACCCCTCAGGTGTCTGCTATGTTCAAAATTGGTTTTCTGATGCTACGTTAGTTACATTCCATTCATTCGTTCTTTTGCCATGATGCTTTTCAGTCCCTGCTATTAGCATTATGTATGACTAGACTCAATTATTGCAATATTATTTACTCTGGTATAAATCGGTCTTCCTTCGATGGCTTCAAACCCTGCAGAATTCAGCAACCTTACGTCTCTGTTATTCATGTAGGTCTGATCATGTCACATCTATACCTAAGTCATCACCGGTTGTTTTTTTGAGTCAAGTTTAAAATCTTACTGTTAGCATTTTGGGCATTTCAGATGGGAGTGCCATCATACCTTGCATCCCTAACTATTCCCTATTTTCCATCACAAGTCCTTAGGTCCTTAAATGATCACAGGATGGTCCTAACTGGGCCACGGGCAGCACGATTTGAATTTACAAGACTGCCCTGGCACTTTGGAATTTACTTCCTTTAGATATTCATAGTGAACTATCCCTGAAAACCTATAAATCTAATGTTAACACATGGCTTTTTTTTTTTTTTTTTGCAAGTCTTTGGCCCTTGTGCTGAATTGGGTTGGATTCAGTGCACTACCTGGGACCATTTGTATGTACCTCTATATGAAAATGTTTTTTCTACTCCCTGCCCTATCTTTTTGATGAATTGGAGTTCTTTTCACTTTGGTTTAGCTATAAACTGCTTAGCCCTACTTGTTAGTTTAAGCGGTATAGCAAGTTTTGAATAAATAAATACTGCCTCCTCCTATCAGCTATCTTTGATGATGCCTACTTCACAGTGCATTCACATGGGCAGAGTCTGGGTGGAGCACACATTTACACACTAAAACTTATAGAATACTATAAATTACTCACATATCCAGTGTTGTATAGTATCAAAGGCCCCGATGATCAAAGGTAAGTTAGCTCGGACCTGGCGTTAGGGTTACAGCATCTCTCCGCTCATCCTTCCCCCTTCCCTCTGTCCAAGCCAGGCAGCCCAGGCTGCCACCATCAGTCTTTGGGGTCTAATGAACCCTCACCCAACTGCATGCAAGGAGCTGGAGGTCTAGTGGGCCTCCAACCCCCCTGAACAAGTTTCCCTGGTGGTCCAGTGATCACCTCTCTCCCCCAATCCCCCCGACACAAGGGCACACGGGGGCTGGAGGTCCGGTGGACCTCTAATCTCCCTTAATGCCAAAAAGATGTCCCTGGTGGCCCAGTGGGCAACCCTACCCTCACCCCCCATCCACCCTGTTGGCCTGGTGCCCCCCCAAACTTCCCCTATACCTGGAGAAGAGAAGAGGGAATAGCACTCCACCTCTTTGGGTGCTGCCTTCAAAATGAGTTTATAAATAAAATAGAGGGTAGGGGTGGGGTGGAGATAAAGTTGTGAAAAGTCTGACTGTTGGACTGTATCTTTTTGCCTTTATTGTATACGTTTTGATATTTGAGTCTCTGTATACTCATATTGTTAGATGTGTTTACTTTGAATTGGCATCAATAAAAATGTTGAAACATAAAATGCTGGTGCTATTTTGAAGGTGGTGCCCAGGAGGAGGCAGCGCTACTTCCTCTTCCCTTATCAAGATACAGGGAGGTTTGGGGGCACTAGTCATCAGGGCAGGTGGGAGTAGGGTTACCCACTGGGCCTCCAGGGAAAGTTTTTTGGCATCAGTAGGGAGGTTAGGGGGGCTACAGGTCCACTGGATCTACAGCCCCCCCCCCCCCCATGTTCAGGAGAGAAGAGGAAGAAGGCCACTGGACCACCAGGGAAACTTGTCCGGGGGGGATTAGGGGGTGCTGGAGATCCAACAGACCTCCAGTGACTTGCATGGGGGGAGGGGGGACACATCCTATTTGACAGGCCCAGGCACAGTCCTCCCACAGAAGTGCCCCAATGATCAGAGCTAATAGCATGCTTAAATTTGCATACTATTAGCTCTGATCATAGGGGCTTTATTTCTCCATGCTGTTCTGGTTTGGAATAGCATGGGGAAATTGATCATTGGGGCCTTAATAAATGTAACTAGTTACTGTACTTAAGTGAAAGTTTTGTTACTTTTACTTGTAAAGAAATGCAGGATAACATTTGTTACTTTTACTGAAGTAATAATTTTGCCAGTTTTTACTATTTTTACTTAGTTACATCTGATGCTTGCAATTAAAAGTAAAAAGTAAATGCAGAAGGGAGATGTAAATGACAGTTCCTCAGTAAATCAAATGAAACAGCAAAACTGGGAACAGGATTTTGCTGTTGCAAACCTTGTCACGCAAACAGTGGATCATCTCATCTTAAATTTTGCTGTTCAGTGAATATAACCTATAAGAAAAGTGGAGTTGCCTGTATTTGTTGAACTAGTTAGTGGCCTCCAGCCAAACAGAACAGTGATGAGTTGGGTCACTTTAGTGGAGATGAAGCTAAAGCTGGTAGCAATTCTTCATGAATGGACATATGCCTCTACCACAACAGATTGCTCATCAACTCATGGAAAATTTTACATTGGAGTAACTAGATAAGAGTCTTTAGGAAGGAAGTCTGCTTGTCTGGCCTTAAGACAGAAGGGTTCCCACACATTTGACATTCTTGCATCAGTTCTCGAATATACATAGTAGCATAGTAGATGACGGCAGAAAAAGACCTGCACGGTCCATCCAGTCTGCCCAAGAAGATAAATTCCTATGTGCTACTTTTTTATTTGTACTGTCCTTTTCAGGGCACAGACCGTATAAGTCTGGCCAGCCCTATCCCCGCCTCCCAACCACCAACCCCGCCTCCCACCACCAGCTCTGGCACAGACTGTATAAGTCTGCCCAGCACTATCCTCGCCTCCCAACTACCAGTCCCGCCTCTCACCACCAGCTCTGGCACAGACCGTATAAGTCTGCCTAGCACTATCCCCGCCTCCCAACTACCAGTCCCGCCTCCCACCACCAGCTCTGGCACAGACCGTATAAGTCTGCCCAGCACTATCCCCGCCGCCCAACCACCAGCCCCGGCATAGACCGTATAAGTCTGCCCAGCACTAGTCCCACCTCCCAACCACCAGCCCCGGCACAGACCATATAAGTCTGCCCAGCACTAGCCCCGCCTCCCAACCAGCAGCTCTGATATTCAGAGTTTGCCATCAGAAGAAAAATTTTTAGAGCAAAAGACAATGATTCTAACTTTGTGAAATCCTTCTTTGTAATTGGACAGCGTGACGATGATAATGAAGATGAAGATGCAAGTGATGAATTAGACAGCACAACTTCTAATGCTGATGATAATGACAATAATGCTGATAAAGTACTCTTTGCTATATAGAAGTCAAGTGTTTTAGACATTCCTTAATCATAACCTGCAGACCTAGTCAGAAGACATCAGTAATATTGCTACCTAAGCTCTTCTGGGTGCCTGGCTGGGTTCACATCAGGCTCTGCAACTTTAGATTAAATAATGCACTTTTTGCTTCTTTACAACCCAAACGTTTACTGACTTCTGCTTAGTCTGTATTGAGGCACCAGTCCTCAATTTTATTTTGAATTTCTTTCATTTATTTTGGCTGGAGAAAGGAAACTTTTATCTTCTCTTCATATTACAAATAAATCTCCTCATGCCCTGTGATTGGAGCTGGATCTATATTTACATCTAAGTTGATCTAGCCCTCTTCTTGGACAACAAAGAAAAAGTCTACAGCAACCTGCATCAATTGGACCATCCAAAAATATCAGAGCCAGAAACTATAAAGTTTATACCTGCAATCTGTGAGTTAGTTTTATTTTAATGTCCTTTAGATTGTAAGCTCTTTGAGCAGGGACTGTCCTTTATGTTAAATTGTACAGCGCTGCGTAACCCTAGTAGCTCTTTAGAAATGTTAAGTAGTAGTAGTAGTCAGTGCTTTTTTTGTAGAAAAAAAGGTGCCGGTACTCATTATGGGCGGGGTCACCACATATGGCTCCACCCCTATGATAGCCACACCCACATTAACCACACCCCCTATACCAGCCATGGCGCATATAAACAGACATCATTGAAAATATTACAGTACTATAGGAGAAAAAAATAACGTGATTTGCTAAGTAGTAGTAGTAGTATACCCAGTGCAAAATAAGACAGCCAATGTAAATTCTCAAATTGGACATATTACAAACACTAAAATGAAAATAAAATTATTTTTTTCTACCTTTGTTGTCTGGTGACTGTTTTTCTTTCCATATTGGTCCCAGTCTGTGATTCTCCTTTCCTTTGTTTTCGCTTAACTCTTCTGTGCCATTTGTCATTTTTGTCTCCTTTTTCTTTGCTTTCTTCAATATTTTTCAGGCTCTCTCTCTGTCCAGATTTAATTCATTCTTACTATCCATTCTTTAATTTCCTTCATCTACCTGTGGCTTTCATCTTTTCCTCACCCTTGTTCTCCCCATGCCCCTTCCTCTTATTCTCCAGTCTTTCTCTATTCCCCTTTTCCATCCAGCAGCTCTGCTTTCTCTCCCCCATCCTTCCAGTGTCTCCCCTATTTCTTTCTGCATTCTTCCATCCAGCGTCTTCCCTCTTTCTCTCCCTATCCTTCCGTTTTCCCTCTCTCTCCCCATCCTTCCATCTGTTTTTCCTCTCTCTCTCTCTCTCCCCATCCTTCCATCTGTTTTTCCCCTCTCTCTCCCCATCCTTCCATCTGTTTTCCCTCTCTCTTTCCTCATCCTTCCATCTGTTTTTCCCTCTCTCCCCAATCCTTCCATCTGTGTTTTTCCCTCTCTCCCCATCCTTCCATCTGTTTTTTCCCCTCTCCCCAATCCTTCCATCTGTTTTTCCCTCTCTCTCCCAATCCTTCCCTCTGTTGTTTTCCCTCTTTCTCTCACTCCCCAATCCTTCCCTCTGTTGGTTTCCCTCTTTCTCTCACTCCCCAATCCTTCCTCTGTTGGTTTCCCTCTTTCTCTCTCTCCCCAATCCTTCCCTCTGTTGTTTTCCCTCTTTCTCTCTCTCCCCATCCTTCCATCTGTTTTCCCCTCTCTCCCCAATCCTTCCATCTGTTTTTTTCCTCTCTCTCCCCATCCTTCCATCTGCTTTTCCCTCTCTCTCCCCATCCTTCCATCTGTTTTCCCCTCTCTCTCCCCAATCCTTCCCTCTGTTGTTTTCCCCTCTCTCTCCCCAATCCTTCCCTCTGTTGTTTTCCCTTTCTCTCTCTCCCCAATCCTTCCCTCTGTTGTTTTCCCTTTCTCTCTCTCCCCAATCCTTCCCTCTGTTGTTTTCCATCTCTCTTTCTCTCTCTCCCCAATCCTTCCCTCTGTTGTTTTCCCTCTTTCTCTCTCTCCCCAATCCTTCCCTCTGTTGGTTTCCCTCTTTCTCTCTCTCCCCAATCCTTCCCTCTGTTGGTTTCCCTCTTTCTCTCTCTCCCCAATCCTTCCCTCTGTTGGTTTCCCTCTTTCTCTCTCTCCCCAATCCTTCCCTCTTTTGGTTTCCCTCTCCCTGCCAAGTTTCCCGCGAACGGCGCGAACGCACGCGGCACCAGCCCCTATTTCCGGCCGCTGCTGCTTCTCCTGTTGAGCAGCAGCGGCCGCTACACAAAGAAAAAGAAGATTTAAAAAAAAAAACTTCAAACCTGGCTGAAACGCGGCACCCCGGCACTGTAGACAGCCATTAGGCATTGGCTGTTGCCCCGCAGCCGCTCCTCCTCTTGCCTCTATGTCACTGCCCCTGGAGGAAGACCCCGAAGGAGCGCAGTGACGTAGAGGCAAGAGGAGGAGCGGCTGCGGGGCAACAGCCAATGCCTAATGGCTGTCTACAGTGCCGGGGTGCCGCGTTTCAGCCAGGTTTGAAGTTTTTTTAAAATCTTTTTCTTTGTGTAGCGGCCGCTGCTGCTCAACAGGAGAAGCAGCAGCGGCCGGAAATGGGGGCTGGCACTGCGTCCGTCACGGGGCGGGGGGAGCAAAAAAAAAAAGGTGCCGGTACGCCATACCATTGCGTACCGGCACAAAAAAAAGCACTGGTAGTAGTAACAATACTTTTCAACATAATGATGATCCCGCTGGCCAGTGGCGTACCTAGGGTAGTTGACACCCGGGGCCGGTCATTTTTTAACACCCCCCCCCCCAAATCCAGTACTAGGCATGCCGAGGATACAAAACACTCAGGACCTATAGAGCAATTCTACCATACCATAAGCAGTCATTTCTACGAGTCACACAAGGAAAAGGAAAGCATCTTAAACACTACAGTGAGCACTAGAACATCAATTCACCTATTGTAAAACGAAACCAGACAGAATAGTACAGATCGTAGATCCTGCACAGTCAATGCCAACTGAAAGCCATGTCTTTTTCACAAACACAGATACACCCTAATCCACTATAGAATAAGTAATCATAAACTTTCTATTTAGACAAAAATTAAACTGAACCCCCAATGCCAGACTCTGCATACAATGCAACACCACAGAAACAGAAACTGTCCCCTAGTACTGTGCAAAATATAAAGACAGCAGATGTAAATTTGAAAAAAAAAACCAAGTACCAATCACCACTTTACAAATTAACAAATAGAAATAAAACAAATATAGAAAGTAAAATAATACCATTTTATTGGACTAATACATTTAGCTTTCAGAGGCCAAAACCTCCGTCCTCGGGTCAGTACAGTATAGTGCTGTTAAAGTATCCTATTCTGACCTGAGGAAGGGGGTTTTGTTCTCCAAAAGTTAGTCAAAATGTATTAAAATTAGTCCAATAAAAAGATTACCTTGTTTACATGTTCTATTATAAACATTTATTAACACAGCTACAATACTACTTTATCCTAAAGCAAAAAACAAAAATATATATTTTATTTACAGTTTGTTGTCTTTGGTTTCTGCTTTCCTCATCTTCTTTTCACCATCTTCCTTCCATCCAGCATCTGTCTTCGTTCTCTGCCATCCAGTGTCAGCCCTCTCTGCTGTCGCCTTCATCCAATGTCTGCCCTCTCTCCCTGCCCCTTCCATCCACATCTGCCCTCTATCTCTGCCCCTTCCATTCACTGTCTGCCCTTTCCCTTCTATCCACTCCACTGTCTGCCCTTTCTCTCTGCCCCTTCAATCCACCATTTGCCCTCCCTCTCCCATCCATCCAGGGTCTGCCCTCCCTCTCGCTCCCCCTTCCATCTAGGATCTGTCCCCTCTCTCTCTGCCCCTTTTTTCAGCCCCCAGTTCCAGCCCCCTTCTCCCCTCTGAACACCCCCACCCCAGTCCCCTTCTCCCCTCCCCTTCTCCTGTCTGTGACCCCCACCCCAGTCCTCTTCTCCCCTCTGAACACCCCCACCTCAGTCCCCTTCTCCCCTCTGAACACCCCCACCTCAGTCCCCTTCTCCTCTCCCCTTCTCCTGTCTGAGACCCCCACCACAGTCCCCTTCTCCCCTCCCCTGTCTGAGACCCCCACCCCAGTCCCCTTCTCTCCTCTGAACACCCCCATCCCAGTCCCCTTCTCCCCTCCCCTTCCCTTCTCCCCTCTGAGATCCCCACCCCAGTCCCCTTCTCCCCTCCCCCTCCCCTGTCTGAGATCCCCACCCCAGTCCCCTTCTCCCCTCCCCTTTTCCCCTCTGAGACCCCCACCCCAGTCCCCTTCTCCCCTCCCCTTCTCCCCTCTGAGATCCCCACCCCAGTCCCCTTCCCCCCTCCCCTGTCTGAGACCCCCACCCCAGTCCCCTTCTCCCCTCTGAACACCCCCACCCGAGTCCCTTTCGCCCCTCTCCTTCCCCACCTCAGTCCCGTTAAAACCGGCGAAGCAGCGTCGCAGGCAGCACCTCGTGCCCTGCTTGTAAAAAAAAATCAAATCTCCTTCCTTCTCCTCGTCTTGACGTCGACTCGGGCCTTCCAATCAAATTGATTGGAAGGCCCGAGTCGACGTCAAGACGAGGAGGGGAAGGAGATTTGATTTTTTTTTACAAGCAGGGCACAAGGCGCTGCCTGCGACGCTGCTTGGCCGGTTTTTTAAATGTGCGGCGCCGCGGGAACGGCCACGGGAGGCGGCGGGAGCAGAGCACCCCCCACCCACTGGCACCCGGGGCGGACCGCCCCCACCGCCCCCCCCTTGGTACGCCACTGCCGCTGGCTAAGTCCTTATCCAATCAAGGTCTCAACCCATTCATGTACGCAGACAATGTCACAATATACATTCCCTTCAGGCATGGTCTGACAGAAATCACCAATGAAATCAAGCTCAGTCTGAACACTATGGACTCATGGGCAAACTCATTTCAACTGAAATTGAACACTGACAAAACATACTGCCGCATCCTCTCATCTCAACACAATACGTACAAACCCACAACCATAAACACCCCAGACCACACCCTCCCTATCTCAGATAGCCTGAAAATACTTGGCGTTACAATTGACCGCAACCTTTCACTTGAGAGCCAAGTGAACTCCACAACAAAGAAAATGTTTCACTCAATGTGGAAACTTAAACATGTAAAACCTTTCTTCCTGAGGGAAATATTCCATAACCTAATACAATCAATGGTACTAAGCCATGCAGATTATTGCAATGGAATCTATGCAGGATGTAAAGAACAACTCACAAAGAAACTCCAGACCGCTCAAAACACAGCAGCCAGGCTGATATTTGGTAAAACACAATTCAAAAGTGCCAAACCCCTCCGAGAAAAACTGCATTGGCTCCCAATCAAAGAACATATTACCTTCAAAATCTGCACCAAGGTCCACAAAATTATCTACGGCAAAGTCCCAGGCTACATGACAGACCTCATAGATCTACCAACCAGAAACACAACCAGATCATCACAAACATACCTAAACCTCCACTACCCAAACTGCAAAGGACTCAAATACAAAGCAGCCTACGCATCCAGCTTCTCCTATATAAGCACACAACTATGGAACTCACTGCCAAAAGCTGTGAAAACAACCTACGACCATCTAAACTTCAGGAAATCACTAAAAAAACAACCTGTTAAAAAAGGCATACCCTACAGACCCAACATAAATGCCTACAATCTGCAACACAGCAAAACCAAAGCTCGTAATGGACACTATATAACCTCTCCTCCCTTCGATCCCCATTGTGCCTGAACCTTAATCGACCACAACATCACCGTGTATTTGTTTCTCTACCGGACTTGGCGAACACCTTTACGGTACTATGTAAGCCACATTGAGCCTGCAAATAGGTGGGAAAATGTGGGATACAAATGTAATAAATAAATAAATATAACTATTTCTAAAATTCTGAATCTGTTAGATTCCTTAAAACTAAAGTCAATCATCAACCCCCTCTGCATTAAGTCTCCAAAGAAATTCACATAGAACTGCTAAGTACAGCCATTTGTTTCTCTATTGCTGGAAGCCTTTGATTTCACAGGCCTGATCTGAAGTTACAACTTTAAAAAGGTCTGTTCTTTTAGATTATTTAAAGCCTTAACCCCGCATTGCCAACTAGTAAGATTGCTGATCCACAGAGTGAACTCCACAGGGTGAAATTTTGCCTAACTAGCTTCTGACACAAAAAATGTGTCTTAGGGGAAGATGCACTAAAAAATCATTAAACCCCTTCCCTTACCGATTCCATTAGCGAATCAGTAAGGAGCGGGCATGCATCAAGGAAAAGGAATGCAAATGAGCTGCTCATTGTAGCTCACTTGCATTCTCTATTCCATCGGTAATCAGTCGGCCGGTCGAGCATGCGCAGAGCAGCCAAGCGTTATGCTGGCTGCTCTGCGCTTGCCAAGGACGTCCTTTATGGACGTCCTTCACTCAAAAAAACAAACAAAAGAAAAAGGATGTCCCTGACGAGCAGGAAACTTGTCAGCAGCCTCAACCTCAGAAGAGAAAGAGTGCTGAAAAGAGCCCCCGTTAATTTAAGTGCTACTGCTCTTCGCTTGTGTAACATTTCCATTGTTTACTGCTTTGCATGTTAAAGGCAGGCTTACATCAGGCAATTAGGAAGGACATCCAAGTGCTCATCAGGGACGTCTAACACGAGCTGGACGTCTTCCTGCAGCTTTTGTGATGGGCGTCCTTCTTGGATGTGTTTTTCCTACCTGCAATTAGCACTTCTCTAAAGAAAAAAAAAAAGGACGTCCCTGTTTTTCTTATCTGCTTAAACTGACCACAAGCACAGTTCTCTCAACAGTTCCCTTCAAGATTGTTTTCAGCTTGCGCCCCCCCCCCCCCCCCAGGATCGGGACGTGCGAAGACTCCCAAATACTGGTAACAGCTAAACACGCTGGGATTGGCTGAGAGAGACCTGGAGGGAGGGACGTCCAAAAAGTATCAGGAGAAGGACTTCTCTAAAGAAAAAAAAAAGGACGTCCCTGTTTTTCTTACCTGCCTGAACTGACCACAAGCACAGTTCTCTCAAGAGTCCCCTCCAAGGTTGTTTTCAGCTTGCGCCCCCCCCCCCCCCCCACAGGATCGGGACGTGCGAGGAAGCCCAGATCACAACTTTTTGGATGTCCTTCCTGCCAGGTCTCTCTCAGCCAATCACAGCGCGTTTAGCTGATACTGGTAACAGCTAAACGCTCTGGGATTGGCTGAGAGAGACCTGGAGTGAGGGACATCCAAAAAGTTTTGATTTGGACGTCCTCGCACGTTCCGATCTTGGGGGGGGGGGGGGGGGCGCAAGCTGAAAACAACCTTGGAGGGGACTCTTGAGAGAACTGTGCTTGTGGTCAGTTCAGGCAGGTAAGAAAAACATGGATGTCCTTTTTTTTTTCTTTAGAGAAGTCCTTCTCCTGATACTTTTTGGACGTCCCTCCCTCCAGGTCTCTCTCAGCCAATCCCAGCGTGTTTAGCTGTTACCAGTATTTGGGCGTCCTCGCACGTCCCGATCCTGTGGGGGGGGGGGGGGGGGCGCAAGCTGAAAACAATCTTGAAGGGAACTGTTGAGAGAACTGTGCTTGTGGTCAGTTTAAGCAGATAAGAAAAACAGGGACGTCCTTTTTTTTTTCTTGACAGCATCTTGACATCCTAGGAATAAGTGAAACCTGGCTAGATGAAAGTGGGGGAACAGGTTTCGACATCAACCAAGACCAGGAAGATGAGGTGGACAGGTAGCAGTATTGATTCGGGAACTGCACAGAATATCACCACAGCTGCCTTTCTGGACACAATGACAGCACTAGGATGTACACAGGTGATCAATTCCCCAACCCACGAAAAGGGTCACATACTATACCTGGTATTCTACAAAGGGGTGGATATCCCAGAATTCTGGGATAACAGTATTGAAATAACACCCCTATCATGGTGTGAAAGATCCTTCCCTCCGCCCGAGGGTCTTCGGGATCTTGCCTCCACCCTGGCCACTCAGCCTCTCGGCCCACTGCAGTCCACAGGGCAGGGCTCAAAGAAAATAAACTCCAAAAAAAAAGATAAAAGTCACCAAGCTCCTTTATTGTCAGGGATTCACAGTTCAGTAACTTTCAAAAGGAATCCTGCAGCCCTTCAAAACAGTTGCTCCTGGTTTCCTCTCAGGGCCCAGGTACAGCAGAAACACAAACACGTCCCCTTCCAGCTGCTGCACAAATCAGTTGGAGCCCAAATTAACAGTACCCACAGATAGGTTCCTCTGTAGTCCAACTTCACACCCCAAAAAGAATCCCTGTATCTTGTCCACCCCCACGGGGTTTCTGCAAACAGTTCCAAAACACACAGTTCTGTGGGCCCCAGCCCACAAAAAGGAAAAAAAAACACTGTAGCTTACTTTCCCCTCCCCCACACAAAAGAAGGTTTGTTTTCCCAACAGTTCAAAATCCCCAGTGCTTAATGCCTTAGCACTCAGTTCAGACACACAGTCTCTTCAAAGAACACAGCCTGAACGCCTTTGGGAAAGAGGAAAAGATCCCCCCCTTTCTGGGTCACTCTATTACTTCACTGACCCTCCTCCCGCATGACCTTTCCCCTTTCCACTTTCAGCCCAGCTCTGACACCAAGAGTTCACCTGGTTTTTCAGTTTAGCTTTCAAGGCATGAGTCCAGGCAGAAAGGTCCATGGGTTCCTCAGAGCCTGCCTCCTGCTCCTTCTCTCCAGCAGCTTGCCAGTCCATGGGCTCATTCTCCTCTACTCTGGGCGGCTGTTCCTCTCTTACTTGATTATGTTCCAGGTGCCCCTCCCTTGCCTTGTCAGAGCCTTCTCCCTGGGAATGCTGGGGCCAATAATCCCTATACCAGGGTTTTCCCTGGGGATGCTGGAAAATGTAGTCCTTCTCCCACCTCCATTTTCTAGGGGGCACTACCTTTTCCCTTCTCTCTCTCTCTCTCTCTCTCTGAGGAATGATTAAAGGTAAGGCTCTGCTCTGTTTCCCTCGGCTCTTGAGCCTCCTTCCTTCTCCCCCCTCCACTTCCATCTGTTCAAAACCCTTATCCTCCCCTTCACAGTGGTCAGACCATTTTCTAATTAAATTTTCCCTTAATGACCACCAGGGCCGCCGAGAGGGGGGGGACAGGGGGGAAAAAAGTCCGGCCCACCCGCTCTCCGTCGCTCCCACAACTAACCTGAAGCGGCTTCATCTTCGATGCAAGCAGCAGCAGCAGGGAAGGCCACTCCTTCCTTCCGTGTCCCGCCCTCGCCTGACGTAACGTTCGCGAGGGCGGGGCAGGGAAGGAAGGAGAGGTCTGCCCTGCTGCTGCTGCTTGCGTCGAAGATGAAGGCGCTTCAGGTTAGTTCAGAGGGCCCGGCACTGGCAGCGGGAGGAGGGGGGCCCGGCGACCTCAGGTGGGGGGCGCAATGCGACGTGACCTCAGGGGGGGGCCCGGGAGCGACCTTGTCCCGGCCCCGGCTCTCGGTGGCCCTGATGACCACCTGAAACAAATGGCATCTCCCAGAGTTTGGAAGGAGATCAGAGAAAAAAAAAGCTGACCACTGAGAATTTCCTAGGGGCCTTGAGCTATCCTCCTGTGGATGAAAAGACAACTACAGTGTCAGAACAGATTGACATTTGGAATACACATTTAGCCAAGACCTTGGAGAAAATGGCACCACTAAAAAAACTTCTTATGCCCCACTCACAAATGCTCACCGTGGTTTTCTCCAGAACTTCGGATCCTTAAACTTGAAGGACGGAAACTGGAAAGAAGATGGCGTAAATCTCACCTGGATGAAGACAGGCTAAACTGTAGGAAGCACATGATAAAGTACTGCCAAGCCTTAACAGCAACCAAAAATCAATATTTCTCTCAATGCATTGCACAGGCTGCCAATTCAACCAGGTAGTTGTTCAGTATAGTAAACAGCCTACTATAACCCCCACAACAGAACCAGCCTGCCCAATCTAAACTGAACTGCAATGATTTTGCTGCATACTTTGCCAACAAAATTAAAGCCTCTGCCAGGATCTACATGCAATCCCACCCGGTCTCCAATCAGTTAACCAGGAGTGCACAAACTCACCTCCTCCTGATAGAGACAGATGGGACACTTTTAACCCAATGACAGAAGAGAGCCTTGACAAAACCCTAAGAGACCTTTGACAAGCTACCTGCTTCCTCGAACCCTGCCCATCAAAGATAGTGCAGCAGGCAAGTATGGGCCTCATAGAAGGTGCCACAAAAATTGTGAATGCCTCTTTTTCTACAACAACCTGACTAGGACAAACTTGAAAGTTACCGGCCAGTATCCAACATCCCATTTCTAGGGAAACTTATAGAATAAACAGTCTGTGTTCAACTTAATGATTGGCTAGAAGACAGAAACTGGCTAGATCCATGTCAATCTGGATTCAGACATGGTTATGGAGCAGAAACAGTCCTTGTATCCCTACTAGATGATCTTCACAGAAACCAAGACAGGGAATTCACCTCAGTGTTAGTACTGCTAGATATCTCAGCAGCTTTTGACACTGTGGATCATGATATCATGCTAGCACGACAGACAGAATCAATGGAGCAGTACTTGCCTGGTTCAGATCCTATCTATCAGACAGGCAACAATCCATAATATTTGGCAGCAACTCATCACCACCATGGGCACTAACGTGCGAGGTACCACAAGGATCAATACTGTCACTTATTCTGTTCAATATCTACCTCAAGCCACTAGCTGAGCTGATTTAGTCAGTGGACACTCAGTTCTCAATCTACGCGGGTGATGTGCAACTACTTATACCCATTGAACCTGACTTGCCTACACCCTTGAATAAACTGATTACCTGTCTAACATCAATTCAGTAATGGGCTAAACACAACAAACTTTGCCTGAACCCAAGTAAAACCAAGCTTCTCTGGGTCCCTAATACAAGTGGATGCATATCTGACATTAAAATCTCTTTTGGGAAATACGAACTCCTCCTCAAATCACAAGTCAGGAACCTTGGAATATAGTTAGATTCAACACTTACTCTGATTCCCCAAATCCAAGCAGCCTTCAAGATTTGCTTCTACTAATTGCGACAGCTACGCTGCCTTTCTCCATACGTCGAGAATGTAAATCTTATTCCAGTTGTGCATACCATGATAGCATTGTTCTGTCCTCCGACAGCCTCGCACTAGTTTATAACATGATCCTAAAATGTGTGTGATGCTTTTACTGTTATTCTCAGTTCTAAGGACTATCATTGCTGCAGTTTCTCAATGCAGAGATACATGAGCAATGCACTGTGGGTAATGTAGTTCACAGGCAGTGCAACCACACTTGCTTGGCTGTGTAAGAACTGTTACCTATGGTTGTGAGGCTGCCCAGACCTCCTCTCTCTCTCTGCCAAGCTTGGCTCTTTCGTCTTCCTGCTATCATTTCCTGGTCATTCTCACTATTTCTGTCCTGGGAGGTCAGCCAGGTATGACCTTTCCCTCCAATCGAGAGCCGTCCTCTAGGACCACCCCTTGCTACCCAATGGCAGGCTGTGTCACCATTGGTCTCTATCTGCTCCTCCCTGAACCCATATGAATCCTCATCACCTCTTTGTCCTTTCAGCCATGAGGCATTCCTACACCATCTAGCCAGAGACATGGAGCATGGATCATCTCATTCCAGACAGCTTTGTCCTGCTGAAAATCCCTGTAACGAACCTGTTTTTTTTACCTTGAAAATATCTCCTCTCTAATGAGATATTGCACATTCCAGTCACCCAGCTTTGGACCATTTCTACCTGTTCACCTATCCTTCCCCCCTGCAATATATCTACTTCTCTTCAGATCTCCACCCCCAACAGCTCTCAAATTAAGGAGTCTCTGTGTCCTGGAGCAGCACCTCTGAACATCCATCTGTGAGTAAATTATCTGTGATTTATTCAATAAAAGAGACTTCATAAAAATAATAGAGACTTCGAGTGATTGGTGTGCCAAGGTTATACTCCAAGATATTGGGGCTTCTAGTTATCAAGCCTCAAGAGTCTTGAACAAACATCAAGACTGGGTTACTGCAATGCACTTTACAACGGTCAGACTACAAAGAGCCTGCACCAGCTCCAGTTGATTCAGAATGCTGCAGCAAGACTCATAGAAGGTTGCAAGCAACATGACCACATCACACCATTTTTGCAAAAACTTCATTGGTTACCAGTACAATGCAGGGCTAAATTTAAAACTCTATGTCTGATCTTCAATGCCCTTAAAGGAAATGATCCTGAGTACCTGAAGAATAGGATGATCCTCTACACACCACTAAGGGCACTAAGGTCCTCTCAAGGACTGTCATTAACCACACCCTCTCCAAAAGACATTACACGACGTGATACCCGCAAGCGAGCTTTCTCCAGAGTAGCTCCCACACTCTGGAATGCACTCCCTGAAAGGCTCCACTTAACACAAGACTATCTTTACTTCAGAAAGCAGGTTAAAGCTAGGCTCTTCAACCAGGCCTTTAATGGAAGAAGTAACTAACTTGTTAGTCTCACTCACACACACAAGGAGTGACACGAGCTGCACATACTGCAGCAAGGCATGTTAATCCATTCCTACCCTAGCTGAGATAATATTTAACCATCTCTCTGATCTCATGTGCAACTTTCTTTAAATTAGTCACTTTAAATCCTAACTCTTCTTACTCTTTTACATGTCTGTATGTTCCATCTTTGCTTATACCCTTCACTATCAATTAAATTGTTCTTCTATTACGTATTGTGTTGATATGGTAAGTAGTAAACTATACCATACTTTGTATTGTTATTTGAATATTTTTACTGCTGTAATTGCCTATTGCCCACGTTTGATCTACTCTTAATGTACACTGCCTTGAGTGAATTCCTTCAAAAAGGTGGTAAATAAATCCAAATAAATAAACCTGGCCTAATTTGAAGGAACTTTTTATCAGACTGAGCAATCCACTTTCTGCTAGTGCAGTTGTTGGACCTTTTTAGATGTGCTGGATTAATGACTCACAAGCACACATGCACGAGTGACAGGTATTTTCAAAATTTTAGTTTTACTAAAGTGGATTGAATTATAGAGCAATAAAGTTATTGGGGTAAAAACAATAACAATAGTTGCATTCATTGTAGTTGCGGTACTTTTACTTTTTACTCAAAAAGTATTATATTAGGCAATAAGTGGCCCCCTTCTTTCTTTTATAGAATAGGTATCCATTTATAGAACTGTCCTCCACGTGACTTTGGGCAAGTCACAGGCTTATTTTCGAAAGAGAAGGGCGCCCATCTTTCGACACAAATCGGGAGATGGGCGTCCTTCTCTCAGGGTCGCCCAAATCGGCATAATCGAAAGCCGATTTTGGGCATCTCCAACTGCTTCCCGTCGCGGGAACGACCAAAGTTCCTGGGGGCGTGTTGGAGGCGTAGCGAAAGCGGGACTGGGGCATGCCTAACAGATGGGCGTCCTCAAGCGATAATGGAAAAAAGAAGGGCGTCCCTGAGGAGCACTTGGGCGACTTTACTTGGTCAATTTTTTCTTACGACCAAGCCTCAAAAAGGTGCCCAAACTGACCAGATGACTACCAGAGGAAATCGGGGATGACCTCCCCTGACTCCCCCAGTGGCCACTAACCCCCTCCCACCCTGAAAAAAAAACAACTTTAAAAACTTTTTTTGCCAGCCTGAAATGTCATACTCAGGTCCATCGCAGCAGTATGCAGGTCCCTGGTTGGGGAGGTATGTGTGTCAGAGGAGGTATAGTGAAGGCGTGGATGCCCTTCTTTTTTTTTTGTTACATTTGTACCTTGTGCTTTCCCACTCATGGCAGGCTCTATGTGGCAGGCAATGGAGGGTTAAGTGACTTGCCCAGAGTCACAAGGAGCTGCCTGTGCTGGGAATTGAACTCAGTTCCTCAGTTCCCCAGGACCAAAGTCCACCACCCTAACCACTAGGCCACTCCTCCACTCCTAACACTCTTTCAAACATTTTGGACATCCTGAACTGCCCCCCCCGCCCCCACACACACAGGGATGGCCAAATTTCAAGGGAGTGGAGTGGAGGCGTGGCCTAGTGGTTAGAGCACTGGTCTTGCAATTCAGAGGTGGCCGGTTCAAATCCCACTGCTGCTACTTGTGATCCAAAATCAAAATAAATAAAGGGGATGTCAGAGACATAGCAAAGGCATGGACGTCCTTCTCACAGAAACATCCACATTTTGGACATCCTCAACTGCCGTCGCAGGGACGGAGGCATAGCAAAGGACGTCCTTCACCCATGCTGTAAAAAAAAAAAAAAAAGACGTCCCTGACGAGCACTTGGACGTTTTCACCTGGACTTGTGTTTTTCTAAGGTTGTAGACAGCAATTTATTTAAGGTTGTAGACGGCTATTATACACGCAACTTGTCTGCATGTATGAAGCCGTCTTTGGCATGCGCAGAGCAGCCACGCATAATGTTGGCTGCTCTGCACTGGCTTCCCCTCCTTAGGAAGGAAATTATGTGCAAATGAGCTAACAGTGAGCAGCTCATTTGCATGTGATTTCCTTCATGCATGCCCATTCCGTTCCATTCCGAATCGCTAAGGGATCAGTAAGGGAAGGGCTTTTTCCGTTCAGTTAGTGCATCTGGCTAAGGTAAGGGAGCTATGTACCTGGGAACAATTTGTGAAGTCCACTGCAGTGCCCCCTAGGGTACCCGGTTGGTGTCCTGGCATGTCAGGGGGACCAGTGCACTATGAATGCTGGCTCCTCCCATGACCAAATGGCTTGGATTTGGTCGTTTCTGAGATGGGCGTCCTTGCTTTCCATTATCGCTGAAAATCAGAAACGACCAAGTCCTGGGGACGACCATCTCTGCTGGGGATGACCATCTCTGTCGACCTAAATTTGCTGATTTGGGCGTCCTCGACCGTATTATCGAAACGAAAGATGGACGCCCATCTTGTTTCGATAATACGGGTTTTCCTGCCCCTTGCTAGAGCCATCCTGCGAGGGCGTCCCCAGGAAATCTTGGGCATCCCTTTCGATTATGCTGCTCTTAGTCTTCCTGTACTCAGTTTTCTCCAAGGACAAGCAGGCTGCTTGTTCCCACGAATGGGTGACGTCAACGGCAGCCCCTCCGATCGGAGATCTTCACTAGCAACAGCGTTTGCTAGCCTTCGCATGCGCATGCTCGCCAGTCTTCTTTTTTCCGCAGCTCAGGACAGCTGTTTTTCGGTTGGTCTGCACCCCAAGGAGACCCCTTGCGTCTTTTCGCCGCGTTCTTCCATTCAGAAGTGTCCGGAATCTTCTTTTCCATCGCGTGTCTCTTAGTTTTAAAAAAATTCCCTTATTTCGAGTTTTTTCCCGTAAGTTTTCTTTCGTTGTCGGGCGCGGCCTTTTTTGCCGCCTGTACGGGTTTTTTCTAACTTTTTTGGTGCCATTAGCCATCATCGCGAATTTTGATTTCGCTGGCGGGATTTTTCCGCCTATGTCCTTGAAGCCTGCCAGCGGCTTCAAAAGGTGCACCCAGTGCAGCCGGACTATCTCCCTCACTGATAGGCAAAGAAGCATCGTCATCGGTCGCCTTCCAGATGCGGTACCGTGAGCTCTGGGTTGCCAGTGCCACCGGCACCCAAGCGTCGACATCGGGAGGACCGCTCACCCTCCATTCAGGAGGTGTCGATGCGCTCCCCTGTGGACAGCCCGGTACCGCCTCCGCGTCCTGGACAGATTTGCAGCTCGTCGCCGGTACCGGACTCCTTGCCTTTCTCGACAGCCGCTCTGAACGAGAGCCTCAGGGCCATCCTTCCAGGGATCCTGGAAGAGCTGTTGCGCCCCTCTCCTCCGGTACCGGGGGTACTTGCACTGCCGGTACCGACAACTGAGGCGACGGCTGGGCCCTCGTCCGTGGTGAGGTCTTCCGTACCGGTACCACTTGCGGTACCAGCATCGGCTGCCTCCCAGGTGGACTCCCTGAAAACATTGATGGAGGGAGCTCCATCGCCGCTGGTACGGGAGTCTTCCTCTTGACGCTCCCACCGTGGTCATGTTCCTACGGAGTCGAGGCGGGCACGGCTTCGGACAGAAGTTCATGAACTGGTGTCCGACACCGATGGTTAGGCCTTGTGGGAGGCAGAGGAGGACATCCGATATTTCTCAGATGAGGAGTCTGACGGTCTTCCTTCTGATCCCAATCCCTCCCCTGAAAGACAGTTTTCTCCTCCCGAGAGTCTATCTTTCGCGGCCTTTGTCCGGGAAATATCTACGGCCATTCCCTTCCCTGTGGTTACGGAGGATGAGCCAAGGGCTGAAATGTTTGAGCTTTTGGACTATCCTTCGCCACCTAAGGAATCGTCCACAGTACCCATGCATCATGTCCTCAAGAAGACATTGCTGGGGAACTGGGCGAAGCCGCTAACTAATCCCCACATTCCCAAGTAGGTCGAATCCCAGTGTCGGATCCATGGGGGCCCGGAGTTGATGCGGACTCAGTTGCCTCACGACTCTGGTGTGGTGGATCTGGGCCTTAAGAAGGTCAAGAGTTGTAGAGAGTATGCTTCGGTGCCCCCGGGCAAAGACTCTAGAACCTTGGATTCTTTTGGGAGGAAGGCCTACCACTCTTCAGTGCTCATTTCCAAAATCCAGTCCTACCAGCTCTACATGAACATTCATATGTGGAACAATGTGCGGCAGTTGGTGAACTTGGTGGACAAGCTCCCCTCTGAGCAAGCCAAGCCTTTTCAGCAGGTGGTCAGGCAGCTGAAGGCATGTCGTAAATTCCTTGCCAGGGTTGTTTACGATACTTTTGATGTCGCGTTCAGGACCGCTGCTCAAGGTGTGGTGATGCACAGACTCTCATGGCTGCGCGCCTCAGACCTGGAGAATAGGCTCCAGCAGCGGATAGCGGACTCTCCTTGCCGGGGGAAAATATTTTTGGAGAAAAGGTCGAACAGGTGGTAGAACAGCTCCACTAGCGGGACACTGCTTTCGACAAATTCTCCCGCCGGACGCCTTCAGCATCTACCTCAACTGGTAGACATTTTTATGGGGGAAGGAGGACTGTTCCCTATTCTTTTAATAAGCGTAGGTACAATCCTCCCTCTCGCCAGCCTGCTGCCCAGGCCAAACCCCAGCGCGCTCGTTCTCGTCAACAGCGTGCGCCACAGGCCCCTGTAGCTCCCCAGCAAAAGCAAGGGATGGGCTTTTGACTGGCTCCAGCAGAGCATAGCCGAAATCAAAATGTCTGTGCCGGACGATCTACCGGTCGGGGGGAGGTTAAAATTCTTTCACCAAAGGTGGCCTCTCATAACCTCCGACCAGTGGGTTCTTCTTATAGTCCGACTAGGATACTCCCTCAATTTCGTTTCAAAGCCTCCAAATTGCCCACTGGGAGCTCAGTCCTTCAGCTTCCAGCACAAGCAGGTACTTGCAGAGGAACTCTCCGCCCTTCTCTGCGCCAATGCGGTCAAGCCCGTGCCACCGGGGCAAGAAAGGCTGGGATTCTATCTTCGATTCTGTCTGGGAACACGGCACTTTCAGTATTGTGTGCTACCCTTTGGTCTCGCCTCTGCGCCCAGGGTGTTCACAAAATGCCTGGCTGTTGTAGCGGCGTCTCTACACAGACTGGGAGTGCACGTGTTCCCTTACCTCGACGATTGGTTGGTGAAGAACACCTCCGAGGCAGGAGCTCTACAGTCCATGCAAATGACTATTCGACTCCTGGAGCTACTAGGGTTTGTGATAAATTATTCAAAGTCCCACCTTCTTCCAGTTCAAAAACTCGAGTTCATAGGAGCTCTGCTGGATTCTCAGACGGCTCGTGCCTACCTTCCGGAAGTGAGGGCCGATAATCTTCTGTCCCTCGTTTCCTGGGTGCGGACGTCTCAGCAGATCACAGCTCGGCAGATGTTGAGATTACCCGGCCACATGGCATCCACAGTTCATGTGACTCCCATGGCCCGTCTTCACATGAGATCAGCTCAATGGACCCCAGCTTCCCAGTGGTACCAAGCTGCTGGGGGTCTAGAGGATGTAATCCAGCTGTCCACCAGTTTTCTTCAATCCCTGCAGTGGTGGACAATTCGGTCCAATTTGACTCTGGGACGTCCCTTCCAAATTCCTCAGCTGCAAAAAGTGCTGACGATGAATGCGTCTCTCCTGGGATGGGGAGCTCATGTCAATGGGCTTCACACCCAAGGCAGTTGGTCCCTCCAGGAACAAGGTCTACAGATCAATCTCCTGGAGTTACGAGCAGTCTGGAACGCTCTAAAGGCTTTCAGGGATCGGCTGTCCCTAACAATTATTCAAATTCAGACAGACAACCAGGTTGCCGTGTATTACATCAACAAGCAGGGGGGCACCAGATCTCGCCCTCTGTGTCAGGAGGCCGTCAGAATGTGGCTTTAGGCTCGCCGATACGGCATGTGTCTTCAGGTCACATATCTGGCAGGCGTAAACAACAGTCTGGCTGACAGATTGAGCAGGATCATGCAACCTCACGAGTGGTCGCTCAATTCCAAAGTGGTACACGAGATCTTCCAAGCGTGGGACACCCCCTTGGTGGATCTCTTTGCTACCCGAGCCAACCACAAGGTCCCCCAGTTCTGTTTCAGACTTCAGGCCCACTGCAGACTACAGTCGGATGCCTTTTTCCTGGATTGGGGGGAAGGCCTCCTGTATGCTTATCCTCCTATACCTTTGGTGGGGAAGACTTTGCTGAAACTCAGACAAGACTGAGGCACGATGATTCTGATTGCTCCTTTCTGGCCATGTCAGTTCTGGTTCCCTCTTCTTCTGGAGTTGTCCTCCGAAGAACCGTGGAGATTGGATTGTTTTCCGACCCTCATTACTCAGAACGAGGGGGCGCTTCTGCATCCCAACCTCCGGTCTCTGGCTCTCACGGCCTGGATGTTGAGAGCGTAGATTTTGCCTCCTTGGGTCTCTCCAAGGGTGTCTCCCGTGTCTTGCTTGCTTCCAGGTAAGATTCCACTAAAAAGAGTTACTTCTTTCTATGGAGGAGGTTTGCCATCTGGTGTGACAGCAAGGCCCTAGATCCTCGCTCGTGTCCTACACAGACCCTGCTTGAATACCTTCTGCACTTGTCTGAGTCTGGTCTTAAGACCAACTCTGTAAGAGTTCATCTTAGTGCGATTAGTGCATACCATTACCGTGTGGAAGGTAAGCTGATCTCAGGACAGCCTTTAGTTGTTCGCTTCATGAGAGGTTTGCTCTTGTCAAAGCCCCATCAAGCCTCCTTCATAAGTATATAAGTACATAAGTAATGCCATACTGGGAAAAGACCAAGGGTCCAGCGAGCCCAGCATCTTGTCCACGACAGCGGCCAATCCAGGCCAAGGGCACCTGGCAAGCTTCCCAAACGTACAAACATTCTATACATGTTATTCCTGGGATTTTGGATTTTTCCACGTCCGTTTAGTAACGGTTTATGGACTTGTCCTTTAGGAAACCGTCCAACCCCTTTTTAAACTCTGCCAAGCTTAACCGCCTTCACCACATTTTCCGGCAATGAATTCCAGAGTTTAATTACATGTTGGGGTGAAGAAAAAGTTTCTCCGATTTGTTTTAAATTTACTACACTGTAGTTTAATCGCATGCCCCCTAGTCCTAGTATTTTTGGAAAGCGTGAACAGACGCTTCACATCCACCTGTTCCACTCCACTCATTATTTTATATACCTCTATCATGTCTCCCCTCAGCCGTCTCTTCTCCAAGCTGAATAGCCCTAGCCTCCTTTGTCTTTCTTCATAGGGAAGTTGTCCCATCCCCGCTATCATTTTAGTCGCCCTTCGCTGCACCTTTTCCAATTCTACTATATCTTTCTTGAGATGCGGCGACCAGAATTGAACACAATACTCAAGGTGCGGTCGCACCATGGAGCGATACAACGGCATTATAACATCCTCACACCTGTTTTCCATACCTTTCCTAATAATACCCAACATTCTATTCACTTTCCTAGCCGCAGCAGCACACTGAGCAGAAGGTTTCAGTGTGTTATCGACGACGACACCCAGATCCCTTTCTTGGTCCGTAACTCCTAAAGTGGAACCTTGCATGACGTAGCTATAATTTGGGTTCTTTTTTCCCACATGCATCACCTTGCACTTGCTCACATTAAACGTCATCTGCCATTTAGCCGCCCAGTCTCCCAGTCTCGTAAGGTCCTCTTGTAATTTTTCACAATCCTGTCGCGAGTTAACGACTTTGAATAACTTTGTGTCATCAGTAAATTTAATTACCTCGCTAGTTACTCCCATCTCTAAATCATTTATAAATATATTAAAAAGCAGCGGTCCTAGCACAGACCCCTGAGGAACCCCACTAACTACCCTTCTCCATTGTGAATACTGCCCATTTAACCCCACTCTCTGTTTCCTATCCTTCAACCAGTTTTTAATCCACAATAGGACATTTCCTCCTATCCCATGACCCTCCAATTTCCTCTGTAGCCTTTCATGAGGTACCTTGTCAAACGCCTTTTGAAAATCCAGATACACAATATCAACCGGCTCCCCTTTGTCCACATGTTTGTTTACTCCTTCAAAGAATTGAAGTAAATTGGTCAGGCAAGATTTCCAAACACAAAAGCCGTGCTGACTCGGTCTCAGTAATCCATGTCCTCGGATGTGCTCTGTAATTTTGTTTTTAATAATAGCCTCTACCATTTTCCACGGCACCGACGTCAGACTCACCGGTCTATAATTTCCCGGATCTCCCATGGAGCCTTTTTAAAAAATGGGCGTTACATTGGCCACCCTCCAATCTTCTGGTACCACGCTCGATTTTAAGGATAAGTTGCATATCACTAGCAGTAGCTCCGCAAGCTCATTTTTCAGTTCTATCAGTACTCTAGGATGAATACCATCTGGTCCAGGAGATTTGCTACTCTTCAGTTTGCCGAACTGCCCCATTACGTCCTCCAGGTTTACCGTGAAGTCAGTAAGTTTCTCCGACTCGTCTGCTTGAAATACCATTTCTGACACCGGTATCCCACCCAAATCTTCCTCGGTGAAGACCGAAGCAAAGAATTCATTCAGTCTCTCCGCTACGTCTTTGTCTTCCTTGATCGCCCCTTTTACCCCTCGGTCATCCAGCGGCCCAACCGATTCTTTTGCCGGCTTCCTGCTTTTAATATACCGAAAAAAAATTTTAGTATGTTTTTTTGCCTCTAATGCTATCTTTTTTAAAGTTAAACGCTAACGTATTTGACTTTCTGTGTACAGTTACTTCAAGGTCGATATCAAAACTGATCATATTATGGTCACTGTTATCAAGCGGCCCCAGTACCATAACGTCCCTCACCAGATCATGCGCTCCACTAAGGACCAAGTCTAGAATTTTTCCTTCTCCCTTCGGCTCCTGCACCAGTTGCTCCATAAAGCTGTCCTTGATTTCATCAAGGAATTGTATCTCTGTAGCGTGTCCCGATGTTACATTTACCCAGTCTATATTGGATAATTGAAGTCACCCATTATTATCACATTGCCCATTTTGTTCGCGTCTCTGATTTCTTTTATCATTTCTGTGTCTACCTGCTCATCCTGGCGAGGCGGACGGTAGTACACTCCTATCACCGTTTTTTTCCCTTTTATACATGGAATTTCAACCCACAATGATTCAAAGGTGTGATTTGTGTCCTGCTGAATTTGTAATCTATCTGAGTCAAGGCTCTCGTTAATATACAATGCTACCCCTCCACCAGTCCGGTCTACCCTATCACTACGATATACTTTGTACCCCGGTATGACAGTGTCCCACTGGTTATCCTCCTTCCACCAGGTCTCAGTAATGCCTATTATATCCAATTTTTCGTTTAGTGCAATATATTCCAACTCTCCCATCTTATTTCTTAGACTCCTAGCATTTGCATGTAGACATTTCAGAGTATGTTTGTTGTTCTTATTTGCATGATGCTTAGTACCTGACACTATTGATTTGACATCTTTTATCTGATCTTTAGTTGTATTTAAGGGCACCTGGTCTACCACGGTCTGTTGTGCAACCTCACTATCCAGAAACCCTATCTTCCCTGTTTGTGAGGTAACTTTGCAAGATACCTTTTCCCGAACCATGCGCTTTTGAGCGACTGTCGGCCTTCCCCCCAGCGTCATGGGATCTCAATGTCGTTCTTACCCAGCTGATGAAACCTCCTTTCGAGCCACTGAATTCATGCCATCTGAAGTACTTGACCTGGAAGGTCATTTTCTTGGTGGCAGTTACTTCAGCTCGCAGAGTCAGTGAGCTTCAAGCCTTGGTAGCTCATGCTCCTTATACCAAATTTCATCATAACAGAGTAGTCCTCCATACTCACCCTAGGTTCTTGCCGAAGGTGGTGTCGGGAGTTCCATCTGAACCAGTCAATTGTCTTGCCAACATTCTTTCCCCGTCCTCATACCCGCCCTGCTGAACGCCAGCTGCACACATTGGACTGCAAATGAGCATTGGCCTTCTATGTGGAGCGGACACAGCCCCACAGACAGTCCGCCCAGTTGTTTGTTTCTTTTGATCCCAACAGAAGGGGAGTGGCTGTCGGGAAACACACCATCTCCAATTGGCTAGCAGATTGCATTTCCTTCGCTTACGCCCAGGCTGGGCTGACTCTTGAGGGTCATGTCACGGCTCATAGTGTTAGAGCCATGGCAGCGTCAGTGGCCCACTTGAAGTCAGCCACTATGGAAGAGATTTGCAAGGCTGCGACGTGGTCATCGGTCCACACATTCACATCTCATTACTGCCTTCAGCAGGATACCCGACGCGACAGTCGGTTCGGGCAGTCAGTGCTGCAGAATCTGTTCGGGGTTTAGAATCCAACTCCACCCCCCAGGCCCATTTTTATTCTGTTCCAGGCTGCACTGTCATGCCCTCATGATCAAAAGTCAATGCTTATGCGCAAGCCCATTATCACCGTTTTGCGCACAGCTTTAACAATGTGGGATGATCAACCTGATTATCGCCGTAAACTGCAAGTGCGCCAGGCACTAGCGCAAATGACATTAAAATGTAATCAATCTCATGTAAATGATGTCCTTTTGTATTCCTCCAGGATGATCAAAGAGTAGCGCCTCATGAACAGAGTTGTCAAACGGCGCTATGCGGCGAATCAGCGCTGCCAAATAACGCCAGGTCCCAGCTGGCGTTGTGAGGCAGGTCCCATCAGAACCCCCCCTCCCCTCGAAACAGGTCATTTCCTCTTCCTTCCTCCATATGGGCCGGAAGTGCAAGGTGTAAACATCAGAGCACGCATTGTTATGTGTTGGTGAGGAATTTGTTTATAGTGTTTTTGCTATATTTTCTTTTTTGAGATGTGTGATGGTGGTATATCGGTATTGCTTGCCAGCTATCGCATTCTTGCAGAGACGCGTGCAGCAGTGCAGCAAGGAGAGCCACCAGAGAGGGATGGGGTTGACCGCGAGCATGTCTTCAGGCCGGTACCTCGGCAGCGTGTGTGCCGCCGGCGTCAGTACTGCACAAGGGTGTCTTTGGACGAAATGTCTGATACGGAGATTGTCAATATGTACCATTTGAATCGAGAGGCTATATTTGAACTTTATGGGAAGATAAGAGGGGAAATAGATTCCCGCACTGCAAGATCACATGCTGTTCCTGGACTTGTTAAACTACTGTGCACATTGCAGTTCCTTGCAACGGGTTCTTTCCAGCATGTGGTGGGGGCTTGCTGTGGTGTGGAGCAATCAACATTTTCAAAGTATCTGGATGTGGTTTTGAATGCCTTAACTGCACGGTTTAGGGACTACATCCGTTTCCCACGGAGTGAGGTAGAATTGCAGGAATTAAAATTGCAGTTCTTCAATATAGCTGGCATTCCCAATGTTTTGGGTGCCATTGATTGCACCCATGTCCCATTGGTCCCGCCAGGGGCGTATCTGCGTGGGGCCACAGGGGCCTGGGCCCCCGCAGATTTTGCCCCGGACCCCCCTACCGCCGTTAACCCTCCCTCCCTCACCTACCGCCGTCACCTACCCCGAGGTCCGCTTCCTCCGGCTTTTTTAAATATTGCTTCAGCTGGCGGGGGACCCCAACCCCCCGCCAGCCCAGCCGCGATCTTTAACTTTTTCATCCTCGTCGTGCAGCGCGCTGTGAAAGCTGCATGCATCTTTAGATCCAGTTGGATGGAGTCTGACGTCGCAGAACGCAACGTGCTGCGACGTCAGACTCCATCCAACTGGATCTAAAGATGCATGCAGCTTAGCGCGCTGCATGACGAGGATGAAAAAGTTAAAGATCGCGGCTGGGCTGGCGGGGGGTTGGGGTCCCCCGCCAGCTGAAGCAATATTTTAAAAAGCCGGAGGAAGCGGACCTTGGGGTAGGTGACGGCGGTAGGCGGGGGAGGGAGGGAGTGTTAACGGCGGTAGGGGGGGTTGACGGCGGTGGGGGGGGCTATAATGTGCCCCCTCACTCTAGCCCCTGCCCCCCCTACCGCCGAACCTCAGATACGCCCCTGGGTCCCGCCATCAAAAACAGAATCTGTGTACCGCAACAGGAAGGCGGCCTACTCCATGAACATTCAGGCAATTTGTGACGCCAAGCTGAGGATCTTGGACGCAGTTGTGAGGTTCCCGGGGAGCTGTCATGACTCTTATATACTGTCCCACTCAGACATAGGCCGCAATTTGTCCAATGGAACATATGGTGAAAGCTGGCTTTTGGGTACGTATGTTGACTATTTACAACACTGTGCAACGTTTGTACCTTGCTGTCCGCAAAACAGGGGTACTCTGGTACAGGGTGCAATGTTGAAGGGGAGGGAAGGGCAAACATATGGGGTACGGGGTGCATTGTTTTGTGATGTAAACATATGAAAACTCTTGTTATCCTGAGTGCACAGCACATAACAGCAATTGGGGACATTGATTTTATGAACATATGTGTTTTGCTTTTTTAGGTGATGCAGGATATGCCTGCAAAACTTGGCTTTTGACACCGTTGCTGGTGCCACGTTCCCCCCCCGGAGGAGCGTTACAATGCATCACATATCAGGACAAGGAATGTAATAGAGCGTACCTTTGGTGTGCTTAAGAGCAGATTTCGCTGCCTATATATTTCTGGTGGTGCACTACTGTACACCCCAAGTAAAGTTATAAAGATTATTGTGGCATGCTGTATTCTACATAATATTGCTGTAAGTCATGGGATTCATATGGACATAGATCCAGCATTGACACCTGTGGTGGGACAGCACAGGGTTCCTGCTGATGGCATTGGGACCGAGGCGACAAGAGGGAATCAGACAAGAAGAGGTGTCATTCAACAGTACTTGTCATGTTAGTATCGATCTGCATGATTTTAACTTGCGGTGGATTTTCATTAATCCCCTCCCCATACTAATTAGGAGATATTAGGGGGGGGGGCATGAATTTGGTGGTCATGGGAGGGATAGGGGGAGGTCAACGAGTGGTGTAGTCCACCTGTCAGAAAATGAGGGGACATGACATCTATGATAACCCCAGCGTTACATGTAACATAGTAACATAGTAGATGACGGCAGAAAAAGACCTGCACGGTCCATCCAGTCTGCCCAACAAGATAACTCATATTTGCTGCGTTTTGTGTATACCCTACTTTGATTTGTACCTGTGCTCTTCAGGGCACAGACCGTATAAGTCTGCCCAACACTATCCCCGCCTCCCAACCACCGGCTCTGGCACAGACCGTATAAGTCTGCCCAGCACTATCCTCACCTCCCAACCACCAGCCCTGCCTCCCAACCACCGGCTCTGGCACAGACCGTACAAGTCTGTCCAGCACTATCCCCGCCTCCCAACCACCAGTCCCGCTGCCCACCACCGGCTCTGGCACAGACCGTACAAGTCTGTCCAGCACTATCCCTGCCTCCCAACCACCAGCCCCGCCTCCCGATCTTGACTAAGCTCCTGAGGATCCATTCCTTCGGCACAGGATTCCTTTATGCTTATCCCACGCATGTTTGAATTCCGTTACCGTTTTCATTTCCACCACCTCCGCGGGAGGGCATTCCAAGGCAGTTGTTGGAAGGAGGAGGAGGTGCGGTTGGAAGCTCTGCTAGTTTCCAGAGAGGAAGGGAGTGAGGCCAGCTCCTTGCCCCACCATGCGGCAGGCCCGGGGGGAGCATGCCTCAGGAAAGGCCCAGGCTCTGGGGCCTTCGGGGGCCCGGGACCTGAGGGGCCGGGAGGAGTGGTTCCCTCGCTGGGAAACCCCCGGAAAGGAGGGAGAGGAGCCCGGTAGATTGAAGGGCACTGCAACCCCAGGGCGGAGGTGTGAGCAGCGGCCCCCCCACTGCCTCGCAATATCTGGAAGGTGAGGGGGAAGAATGCTGGAGCCGGCTCAGAAGGAGAGTTTGGAAGACCCGGAACGGGTAGTGGATGCATGGCGGCCAGAGGCTGGGGAGAGTGAGGAGAGCGAATCCTCAGATGACGATGAGGTGGACTTGGTGGAAGGCTGGTATGATCCGGACGACCCAGCAAGCAGGATAATTACTATTGTGAGGCGCATTAAGAAGGAAGAAAAAGAGGTGGTCGAGCTGGGGAAAAGAGTTAAGATGGCGCACACGATGTGCAGGTTAGCCCCCGAGGAACATAAGCGGATGTATGAGAAAGAAGAGGCGCGGCTAGTGAAACTGCTGGCCAGAAAGGAACTGTTAGTGAGAAAGTTGAAAAGGGGCTCAGGAAACCCTCTGCAGGAACTTTATTGTAACCGGGATTGGATGTCCTCTATGCTAACACTAGGAGGTGCAGGGGGGCTGGGATCCCGGCAGGAGCAGGCAGGGGTTCACAGTCCCTCCCCGTTATCCTTCATGAGGCAGCTGGCCACACAGTCCGGTGTGGGGGAGCAAGGAACAAGTAAGAAGGAAAAACAGCAAGTCCAGATACTGGAAGTAGCAGATGGGAACATGGAGTGTGCCCTTTACACAGCGGAGGTGGAGGTACCTGGAGATGATGATGGCGTGGGGGACCAGGCGGCTGAAGAGGCACCACTTGAGGGGACGGTGCAGGTGAGCCACGGAAGGCAGAAGCCGTCATTGCTGTTGGTGGAGGAGTCCGGACGGATTGCTGAGCAGCTGGAGTTGACTGGGCATCAGAATCCTCGCCCACTACACGAGGAGGAGAGAGCGGTTGATGCTGGGAAGGCAGAGGATGGAGGCCTTCAGGGCAGTGGACACGGAGAGTGGACTGGTCACCAGTCGGCGAGGGATGATTCCTCACTGGGTGCAGAGCAGGCTGGGAGTTCTTCAGCATTGACGGGGGTCCATGAGGAGGACCCGGGAGAAGAGAGGCAATACCCCAGCGACACGTCCCCAGGCATGGAGACGGAGGTAGCAGGCCAGGAGAGCTTGGCGGTGAAGAACCCGAGGAGGGAGCAGGAGAGCCCGAGGAAGGAACAGGAGGAGCTGGCCTATGGGAACAGTGGAGTGTCTGAGGCCCCGCCCCGAGGATTGGACGTCAGAAGGAGTTCGGGGGCAGGGTGCCTGGAAGCTCCGGTACTGGACAGCATTGCACAGCTGACGAGGGACAGTTCGGCCCCAGAGCGGACCCTGGTTATCGCAGGGACATGTATGGATGCTTTGGGGGCAAGTCTGGACGCTGTGGGGGATGATGTTCGGGTAGTAGAGACACGGGAAGGGGCTGTAATAAGGGGAGAGGGGGGAATGGAAGGGGGGCAGGGGAGGGGGGATGGGGTTGGGGTGGGAGAGAAAGGGGAGGCGGGGGTAGGGTGGGAAGTAGTATAGGGGTTGGGGGAGGGGGCGTTGGGGGCAGGGGTCTCGGTCTTTTGCAGTAGTGGTTCAGGGGAAGGGGGGGGGGAGAACAGAGTGGAATTGGGAATATGGGCAGGGGTTTTGAGGGGTCAGGGAGGGGGTCTGGTCAGCTGCCAAAAAGGCGTAATGTGGTGCAGTTGAAGTGGGTAGGGGAGGGGGCGATGCCATCCCGGGAGTTGGTTCTGCGGCAGGTGATGGGGCTGGGATTTATCCCGGAGGATTTCTATGCCTGCATCCACCCTGTTAATGTTCCAGAATATGATTTAAGTTTCCTGACCCAGAGGGGCTTGGAGGAGTTTTGGGAAAGGTATGAGGGAGTGAGGGGGGTGGGGGAATGGAGGGGTTTTAAGGCTATCCCGATTAGTCAGCCGGACCTGGTGCAGGTGACCCTGCTGGTACGTAATGAATCCCTGTCCAGGGCTGACTTGGAGTATTGGCTGCAACGGTATGCAGAGCTGCGATCCCCGTTATCCAAGTTGCCGGATCCTAGTCGGGTTTGGGCAGGGGGATGGGGAGCACTGGTCAGGTTGCGGCAGGTAGGGCACGTAGTGCAGCACCTCCCCTCGGCGGCTTTCCTTGGCCGTGATAGAATACTATGCTTCTATAAAGGACAGCCACGACAATGTTTTAAATGTGGTTCGTTCAGACATTTTAGTATGTCGTGTCCTGTGTTAAAGTGTGGGAGGTGAGGGGATATTCGACATGCCACAGAGGATTGCATTTTGATTCGCTGCAATCTGTGTGGTAACCTGGGACATGTATTTAGGGACTGTCCACAGGCATCTCATAATGGGGAGGGGGAGGTAGGGAGGGAGGAGAGCGATGGGGGGGTGGACGGGGAAGGGGTGGGGGTTTGGCAGGGGCCGGAGGCAGAGGGGGGGCAGGGGGGGCAGGGGAAGGCGGGGGAGGGGGATTGGGTGCAAGTGGTACGGAGGAAGGGGAAGGTAGGGAAGGTGGGGGGTCGGGAACTGAAGGAGAAGGGGCAGAAGGGGTCGGGGGGGAATAGGTATCAAGTGCTGGGGAGGAGGCAGAAGAGGAGGAGATGCGGAGGGAGGAAGGGGAGCAGATAGGGGGGGAGGGTGGAACAGAAACAGAAGTTGGGGAAGGCACGGGAGGGACGGGTGGGGGGTAGGAAGAAGGGGGTTCAGGAGGGAGGAGGAGGAGAAGGGGAAGGAAAGGAGGAGGAGGACGGGGGAAGGAAGGGGATGGAGGGCAGGATGGGAGGAAGGGGAGTAAAAGAAAGGCGGAGGGAGCGGAAAGTAGGGTTCGGGACCCTCCGAGGAGTTGGGGGGAGCGAGTGGAAGTGGAGGAGGGTTTGGGAGAGGTTGTGGAGGGGGGTGGGGGGGAGGGGGAAGGGGACGGGGGGGTGAGGGGTTGGGGGTGATGAGGAGGATGAACAGGAGGATGGAAGGGGGCGGAGGGGGCGAGCTTGATGGGGGGGTGGGAGGGGGATTGAGGATGCAGGGGGTGGTGTGCAAGTGGCCCTGGATCCGGGGGGGAACGGGGGTGGTCTGGAGGTGGTGGTACAGTGGAGGAAGGAGGGTTCAAGGGGCTGACGGCTTCTACGGCTGACAATGGCAGGGCTTCTTCTGACGTTTGCCTCGCTTAATGTAGCGAGTATCGCCTCGGCTAAGGCACAGTGTCTGGCGTATGATATGTTTGCTCGGGTGCGGGCTGATTGTTTTCTGCTGCAGGAGACGCAGCTGAGATCGCTGGAAGAGATTCGGCGAGCAAAACGGGCCTGCAGGTGGGGACCCTCGGTATGGGTGATAGCGGGGGAAAGGTATGGGGGGGTCGGGATTCTGTTTAAATCCCAGGAGGTTAACATCCAAAGAGTGGTGGAATTGGGGGTAGGAAGATGTCTGGTAGTAGATGTGATTTGGGGGGGAAGGGCTTTGAGAGTGGTGAATATATATGGGCCCCAGAGTAAGAAGGAGAGGGTGGGTTTGTTTGGGAAAATCAGGCCCTATCTCTGCACATCCTGCCAGATTCTTTGGGGGGGGGGGGGATTTCAATACCATTCTTCGAAAACAGGATAGCGGGGGTAGATCGGCGCAGGTACGGTATGACGGAGTACGATTGGCAGGGATTATGAGGGAAGCAGGGTTGATCAATGCACATATGGAGTTTTGTGGGGAGGTGGAGGGGTTCACGTTCTTTCGAGGGCAGTGTAGGAGCAGAATAGATCGGTTTTTAGTGCGGCGGGGGGTGTGTGCTGGGGGGCCGTGGGTAAGGAATGTGGACTTTTCGGATCATCGTATGGTCCTCCTCTGGGTTGGGGGGGGGCAGCCAATAGGCCGGGAAGGGGGTTATGGCGATTGAATCTGAAGTGGTTGCAAGATGAGAGGATACGGGAGGATTTTTGGGGGGTTTTGGAAGACCAAGTTACGGTGCAGGGAGCCTTTCTGTCGCTTGGGGGATGGTGGGATGAGGTGAAACGACGGGCACGGGGGTTTTTCTTACGGCAGGCCAGGAAGGATGGTATGGAGTGGACGAGGTTGGGACTAGCAGTTAAACAGAGGAGGGATAAGCTGATTTCCCAGGGGGGACGGGAGGAGGAGATCAGGGAATTGCAGGACCTCTTGGAGCAAGTGCAATACAACCGGTATGCCTCCTTGGTGTACGAACGGGACTTCGGGAAGCTAGTTAACCCAGATCCCTTTGCCTGTTGTAGGGAACGACGGGAGCACAGGGTGGTGGAAAAGGTGAGGGATGTTGGAGGGATTTTGCAGGAGTCTAAGGAAGGGATCCTAGGGGCAGTGGGGGCTCATTTTTCGGGATGTTTTGCTGCCCAGGGGCTAGATGAGGAATGGATGGAACATTACGTGACAGGTACCCCGGGGATAGGAAACTGGGGTCCTCAGCTTCAGGTCTTATTACGGCCTTGGACATTGGGGGAAGTGGAGGAGGCCATTGGGGCACTTCACAACCGGTCATCGCCGGGGCCGGACGGCCTGCCGGCTGAGTTTTACCAGGCTTTCCGGGCCCGGTTGGGGCCGATTTTGTTGCAGGTGTGGGAGGCGGCCCGTGTGGAGGGGTCCCTTCCGAAGTCTTTGACGGAGTCGGCCCTGGTCCTGCTCAGCAAGGGGAAGGACCCTACAGAATTGGCCAATTGGCGGCCCATCGCGTTATTCAATACAGATCGTAAGATTTTTGCACGTATGCTATTCCAGAGGATGAGACAGGTGTCCGGGCCTCTGTTGGCGACCTCGCAGGCGTGTGGGGTACAGGGACGGGGGATTTCTAGAGGCAGCGGCCTGGGTGCGGGAGGGGTTCGAGCGTAGCAGGGAAGGGGGAGACTGTTAGTAGCCCTGGACCAGGAGAAGGCGTTTGATCGGGTACAATGGTGTTTTTTATGGAGAGTGTTGGGGCATTACGGATTCCCGAAGGAGTGGGTAGGGCAGCTACAGCTTTTGTACCATCAGGCACAATGTTTTCCCTTGGTTAATGGCTGGCGGGGGAGGGGGTTCGGAGTAGGGGCGGGGGTGCGGCAGGGGTGTCCACTTAGTCCGCTGCTCTATGCCTATGCTATTGACCCCTTTGTGAGACGGGTGGAGCAGGGGGGGGGCAGGGTCTGCAGGGGGTAGAGGTGGGGGGGGGGATAGTCGGTTAAGAGTGGTGGCGTACGCCGATGACGTCACAGTATGGGTGGCAGATCAGCAGGAGGGGGTACAGTTGTTGGGCTTGATTAGGGAATATGCAAGAGCAACGGGGTCGAGGGTGAACCGGGAGAAATCACAGAGTTTGTGGGTGGGGGAGCGGGGGAGGATTTTTGAGTTGGGGGGGGGGGGTTCCCTGCCCCGGGAGAGCGCCTTAGGGTGCTAGGGATATATTTTGACTTGGGGGATTATGGCCTGTACAACTGGGACAGGTGTCTGGAGAAGGCCGAGACCCGGGTAAATCGGTGGAAGGGGTGGAGAATGTACATGGGGGAACGAGTTCGGTTGATTAAGGTTCATCTGGTTCCCCTCTTTTTGTTTGTCAGTTATATTTGTTTATTGCCTGAAGGCAGGTATACGAGGTTATACAGTGTTTTTTTCAAATGTTGTGGGGGAACCGGATGAATCCAGTGAAGAGGAACATAACATATTTGACGAGGAAGGAAGGGGGGGGGGGGGGTATGTTGAATCCGGTGTTATTTTTCAGTGCATTATTTTTACAGTTTAATTTGGGTAGGGTGGTGGGACCGGAGCCGCCGGGGTGGGCACAGAGTGTGCTCCGGTGGTGGCCAAGATATTGGTCTCTCTGGCAGCAAGGGGGGAGAGTGGTAGCGCTGAGGAAGGGTGGTCCGGGGGGGGGGGGGGGCTATTACAAACTTCTGCTTAAGCTGGTGCGGGTGTGGGGGGTGTTGGTAGAAGATATTAGGGAAGGGAGGAGGGCGGTGTGGATGGAGAGGGTGAGGTCGCAGGGGTTCCCGGCGCCGCTGGTGCTGCGGGATGGCCCGGAGGCTCGATTGCAGCAAGGTCTGCAGTTTATCACATCTGACCGGATCCCTGTTAAATATCGGGACATTGCGTGGCTGTCTTTTCACGGAAAGCTGTATGTGCGGGGTAATTTAAAATGTCGCAAGGCGCAAGACCGAGGATGTCCGAGGGGGGAGTGTGCTGGGTTGGAGGAAACAATGGAGCACTTCCTGCAGAAGTGTTCATTTTCGGGCCAACTGGGGGACAGGGTTGCCTCCTTGCTACAGATCCCCGGGTTTCGTAGTTACAGCTATGCGGATTGGGTCTATGGCCCTCTGGGTAGAATTGGGGGTTTGGATCCGGTGACGAGGTTTGTGATCTCGGTGATCTTGCGATATTGTCTGTGGATGGCGCGATGCAGGGTCTCCCTGCACCAGGATGTCCGGTCAGTGGAACAGATCAGCTGGGAGGTGGTGGGGGCGGTGCAGGCAGTGGCGAAGTGGGAACGGGTGGAGAAAGGTAGGAGGGTGGCCGCTAGGTGGTGGGAACAGGTGAGGTTGAACCCGCCCTGAACACTATGAGGGTTTGTTGTTGTAGGTGGGTGTTCTCTGTATTTGGTTGGTGGGGGGAGGCCCTATGGTGGGATTGTGGATAGGAGGTGGGAGGGTGTTGCGTTGTGGATAGTTGTTGTTCGGGGATGAGGGGGGAGGGATGAGGGGGTGATATGTGCTGTTTTTATGTATTCTGTTTTTAGTTTTTATAATAAAACGAGTTCTCCAAGCATCCACTACTCTCTCCGTGAAAAAATACTTCCTGACATTTTTCTTGAGTCTGCCCCCCTTCAATCTCATTTCATGTCCTCTCGTTCTACGACCTTCCCATCTCCGGAAAAGGTTCGTTTGCGGATTAATACCTTTCAGATATTTGAACGTCTGTATCATATCACCCCTGTTTCTCCTTTCCTCCAGAGTATACATGTTTAGTTCAGCAAGTCTCTCCTCATACGTCTTGAAACGCAAATCCCATACCATTCTCGTAGCTTTTCTTTGCACCGCTTCAATTCTTTTTACATCCTTAACAAGATACGGCCTCCAAAACTGAACACAATACTCCAGGTGGGGCCTCACCAACGACTTATACAGGGGCATCAACACCCCCTTTCTTCTGCTGGTCACACCTCTCTCTATACAGCCTAACAACCTTCTAGCTACAGCCACCGCCTTATCACACTGTTTCGTCGCCTTCAAATCCTCAGATACTATCACCCCAAGATCCCTCTCTCCGCCCGTACCTATCAGACTCTCCCCGCCTAACACATACGTCTCCCGTGGATTTCTATTCCCTAAGTGCATCACTTTGCATTTCTTCGCATTGAATTTTAATTGCCAAACTTTAGACCATTCTTCTAGCTTCCTCAGATCCTTTTTCATGTTTTCCACTCCCTCCGGGGTGTCCACTCTGTTACAGATCTTAGTATCATCCGCAAATAGGCAAACTTTACCTTCTAACCCTTCGGCAACGTCACTCACAAATATATTGAACAGAATCGGCCCCAGCACCGATCCCTGAGGCACTCCACTACTCACCTTTCCTTCCTCCGAGCGAATTCCATTCACCACCACCCTCTGGCGTCTGTCCGTCAACCAGTTCCTAATCCAGTTCACCACTTCAGGTCCTATCTTCAGCCCCTCCAGTTTATTTAAGAGCCTCCTGTGGGGAACCGTGTCAAAAGCTTTGCTGAAATCTAAGTAGATTACGTCCATAGCTCGTCCCTGATTCAATTCTCCTGTCACCCAATCAAAGAACTCAATGAGATTCGTTTGGCACGATTTCCCTTTGGTAAAACCATGTTGTCTCGGATCTTGCAACTTATTGGCTTCCAGAAAATTCACTATCCTTTCCTTCAGCATCGCTTCCATTACTTTTCCAATAACTGAAGTGAGGCTTACCGGCCTGTAGTTTCCAGCTTCTTCCCTATCACCACTTTTGTGAAGAGGGACCACCTCCGCCGTTCTCCAATCCCTCGGAACCTTTCCCATCTGCAAGGATATATTAAACAAATCTTTAAGAGGACCCGCCAAAACCTCTCTGAGCTCCCTCAATATCCTGGGGTGGATCCCGTCCGGTCCCATGGCTTTGTCCACCTTTAGCTTTTCAAGTTGTTGATACACACTTTCTTCCGTGAACGGTGCTGTAGCCACTTCATTCTCAATTGTATTATTTCCAGTCCATCGCGGTCCTTCTCCAGGATTTTCCAGAATGAAGATACACTGCCTGTCAATTCACATCCATTTCAAAAAATCATTGTCATAATCAAAAAATCGGATCTTGCATAGCACATGTGCTCGTGTAAGCATTTTGTCATGTACTTGATTGTGTTATTTGCTGGAACTGCTGTTTTGATACTCCTTGTTCTCTGTTTTACTGTAGGATGTGCCGTCAAGACAGTCGAATGGGTGCATGCTGTTTACTCTTGATGTTAGGTTCTTTATTTCTGGTTTTACAAATTACATATGTCCTGGCGGTTTTCTTTTCATGCGTGTTCTTTTACATTTTACTTCTCCATTCCCTCTCCAGCCATGCACAGTCCAACTGGTTACATGTCAGAGCAATGCTGCCTACGCCAGCACGAAGGGGTTTTCCCCACTTGTGTTACACTTGTGCTTTGCTGACAGAAGCACCAAAGGGATACACGAGACAGTCTAGATTAACTACATGTACAACTTTGCATTTGAAAATGCTCCACATAGTAACATAGTAGATGACGGCTGAAAAAGACCTGCATGGTCCATCTAGTCTGCCCAAGATAAACTCATATGTGTATACCTTACCTTGATTTGTACCTGTCTTTTTCAGGGCACAGACCGTATAAGTATGCCCAGCAGTATTTCCCAACCACCAGTCCCGTCTCCCATCACCGGCTCTGGCACATACCGTATAAGTCTGCCCTCCCCTATCCTAGCCTCCCAACCACCAACCCCTCTTCCCCCCACCTGCTCCCCAGAGTGTGATTGTCAATGATAACGACCTGTATGGTACATCTACTGTTACAGGTGGTTGCTTCATGCAGTTCTCACCCCTCTAATACCGTTTTTATTCCGTAAGGTTATGCGTCTCCGTTCTCCCACTGTACATTTTTTTTCATTTTGCACTCCTGCCCCAACACTCCAAGACTTGCACTCATTTGTGTTACAGATTACACACAATTTTTTATGTCACGTACAATGACTTTTATTGGACATGATATTTACACTGTACACTGTATAGAACATGCAAATTATACATTTGTAAGGGCATTTTACAAAATATAAGATACATTTATCTGCATGTATCATCATCCACATTTGTTGTATAAAACATGGTTTTCAAACGCCACAATACCAAATATCATAGGTAATGACACATGGTCTACGCTTCCCGTGGTCTGCAAGATCCTAACACACTTGTTTTGTACGTATGGGGTGTGGATGGTTCAATACATTGATAAGGCCATTTTGGAAAGGAATTGCAACATTTGTGTGTATCATCAAACTAATTTGTTGTACACAAATATTAACAGTTTTTTTTAACATGATTCACGTGTATCAAGCATGGCTTTCATACGCTGCTATACCAAATATATCACATAATGACAGATGGTTCAAGCTCCATGTGCTATGCAAGATCTGATTTTTTGATTATGACAATGATTTTTTGAAATGGATGTGAATTGACAGGCAGTGTATCTTCATTCTGGAAAAGGGAGGCACACGTGTCATCTTGACGAGTGTTGTGGGCGTTTAAGCTGCCCCAGCCTTGAGCCAACTAACTGTATCCAACGAGAGATCATTTGACTTTAGGTCAGCACCCACAAGGGTTGTTTTACAGCTCTTCTATTGTGTTACACACTGTTGTTGTAATGCATTGCTGTTATCGAGGGGCCCCACGAACAAAAGGAACAGAGAGCGAACCTGCTTATCGGGCTACTGTTGGGAAGATAGGTACATCATGGGTTCTACACATCTGTACATTACCTCCCCCAAATGGGGCCGAGCGGGATGGTGTGTGTCTCTTCCTACAACACACTTCATGTACCTTCTCTTGTTACGGTGTATGATGCAGCCAGTAGGCGTCTAGCATGTTACATATTTGTGCTTCTCACAGCCACGAGCATGCGGGGAGAGTGCAAGAGAATGGAGGTCTGCTTTCTGGTATAGGTGTACTTTGTACTTCGCGGCCTCACGGGTGTGATGGCCAACGGTCTGTGTCCCTGATGTGCTGTGCTTGTAATGTTTAACCTGTAGAGGACATGTGTGAGATGTTAAAGCCACATTTGTGTACTGTTGTACTTTACTGTGGATGTCTACGCCCTCTCCAGCCATGCTGGCATTTGTACTAGGGGTTCCAGAAATTCCTCACCTACATAGGTGCTGTCACTCGATAAGCCTGCACTACTCTAAATGGTTGGTTTCCAGCACGGCTGTTCCAATGATGTACCTTTGTGCCCTGCAGTAGCCCGATATGGTGTTTCACTCTCTATTCCTTGTTTTCTTGTGCCCCCTCAGCACCTTTACTTTAAGCCATGGATGGGAGCTGTGAAATAGCAAAAGCTTTGTGGTGCGTTTACTTATTTTTTGGGAGGTAATCTACAGCTGTTTAGAACACATAATGTACCTATGTGCCCTACGTTTGTTTTCCAGTACAGCTGGTCCTCTGTTCCACTTCTGTTTTTACACATTGGTGTTTCACTGGTGTGAGGAAATCAGCATAAAGGGATGGTTTCCTGCACAGCTGTTGCACTGTTCCACTTTTGTTTTCACACATTGGTGTTCAAGTGCAAGGAGGAGGTTACCGAAAAGGGTTGGTCCAGTGATATACTTTTGTTTTCACACAGTGGTGTTCCAGTGGAGGGAGGGAGTTAGCGAAAGCGGCTGTTGCACTGTTCCACTGTACTTTTCACACATTGGTGTTCCAGTGGAGGGAGGTGTTACTGAGGGTGCGCAATAACAGAAGGGACATGGAGTAAAACAGCTTATTTGGCTACTGTACAGTACATAGGTACATCATGCGTTCAACACGGCTGTAGAAGCCCCCCCGCCAAACGGTGGGTTTCCTGCACATCTGTTGCACTGTTCCACTTTTGTTTTCACACATTGGTGTTCCAGTGGAGGGAGGTGTTATTGAGGGGGTACAATAACAGAAGGAACATAGAGTGGAACAGTTAAGCTTGCTTACTGTTGGGAAGATAGTTACATCATGGGTTCAACACAGCTTTAGTGTTGACACGTTGGTATTCAAGTGGAGGGAGGAAGTAGGCGTTTTTGAGGGGGCCCAAAAACTGAAGGGACATAGAGTGAAACAGCTTTGCGGGCTGTAGATACCCTCCGGCAAATGGCGGGTTTCCAGCACAGCTGTTGCACTGTTTCACTTTTGTTTTCACACATTGGTGTTCCAGTGGAGAGAGGGTGTTAGCGAAAAGGTGGGTTTGCAGCACAGCTGTTGCACTGTTCCACTTTTGTTTTCACACATTGGTGTTCCAGTGGAGAGAGGTGTTAGCGAAAACGGTGGGTTTGCAGCACAGCTGTTGCACTGTTCCACTTTTGTTTTCACACATTGGAGTTCCAGTGGAGGGAGGTGTTTTTGAGTGTGCACAAAAACAGAAGTGAAACAGCTTTGCGGCCTGTAGCTACCCTCCGCCAAACGGTGGGTTTCTATCACAGCTGTTGCACTGTTTCAATTTTTTGGGTTGCCACGTTGGTATTCAAGTGGAGGCGGAAAGTAGGCGGAATGGGCTGCACCAGTGATATACTTTTGTTTTCACACATTGGTGTTCCAGTGGAGGGAGGAAGTTAGCCACATTTCTGTACTGTTGCAGTGTACTGTACATGTCAAAGCTCTCTCCAGCCACCCTGCGCCAAACGGTGGGTTTCCAGCACAGCTGTTGCACTATTCCACTTATGTTTTCACCCATTGGTGTTCAAGTGGGGGGAGGAGGTTGGTGCAGTGATATACTTTTATTATCACACATTGGTGTTCCAGTGGAGAGAGGGTGTTAGCGAAAACGGTGGGTTTGCAGCACAGCTGTTGCACTGTTCCACTTTTGTTTTCAGACATTGGTGTTCCAGTGGAGGGAGGTGTTTTTGAGTGGGCACAAAAACAGAGGTGAAACAGCTTTGCGGCCTGTAGCTACCCTCCGCCAAACGGTGGGTTTCTATCACAGCTGTTGCACTGTTTCAATTTTTTATCTTTCAATAATTTTTATTGATGACTTAAGAAATCAGCCAATACAAATATTTATGGAACAGTCAGTTTCAAACCACAAGACAAGGAGAAATTCTTCCACATTTGATTCCCCAATCATTATCATCAACTCTTTTATCATTTTATATCCCACCTCCCCCCTCCCTTTATGTTGAAGTCTTTTTATTAAGATAAGTAAGCATGTCCAATATTAGCAACAGCTCAAACGAAAGGACTTAAACATCAAATAGCTACCCAGCCTCTGTCAGAGAATAGTTCCTTTTGTTAACTCCCTCCCCTATATTAACCAAGCAGCCATTTATCTAGTCTCATAGCTGTTGAAACAGTAAGCAAACGTTATCAGTAGTCCATTATATCCATAATAAGCCCCCCACCCCTCCTCCCCCCTCCCTCCCCTCCCTCTTCACCCTCCCCCCCTCAAAGTTCTGGGTTTGGGATCTGATGTCACTTCTGTAAGGCAATGGAAGGTGCCACTGGTGTCTCTACACTCCATTTCAATCTGTGTAGAATCCTCTGCCTGGTGTGAGGCTGAAGAGTAGTCCAATAGCGCTCCCACACTCCACGGAATGCATTCCGCTCCTGATCTGAGTGAGCAGACTTAGTAAGTCCACACAGTTCCAAGTGTAACAATTCTGTCATCTTTGTTCTCCACAGCTCTCTTGTAGGCGCCTCTCTCCAGCTGAGCAAAATCACTTTCTTTCCGGTCAACACTGCCCTTCTAAGAAAGCCTGTGCATCCCACCGGGATCGGTTTGGCGATGGCATATACGTCAAACAATAGCAGCGGGGTATCTCCCACTGCCCGCTTCCAGCAACGGCTGACCTCTGCCAAGACCTGCTTCCAAAATGTTCTAATCTGTGGGCACAGCCAGAACATATGGCCCAAAGTTGCCATTTCCTCTCCACATTTAGGGCAATTTCCTGTTCCAAAACCTGCCCTTCGCGCTCTGGCTGGTGCTATGTAGGCCCGCGTGGCAAACTTGTACTGCTGCTCCCATTGCCTGGTAAATACTGACCTATGCAGAATGGATAGCAGGTAACTTTGTAAAATATCAGCCGTGATCTCAACCTTTAGTTCCTGCTTCCAATCCTGTGCCACTTTGCGATAGTCAATATCTTCCGTTGTATCCAGGAGATGTCTGTGGTGAAATCGCAGTGGTACAAACTTTTCTGATCCCAGGGTAAGTGCTGTTGAGATCGTTTCCTGCACGTCCTCTGTCAGGTTCATTGCTCCCAATGAATGGGCATAGTGCTTCACTTGTGCATGTGCATAAAAATCTGATGCAGTCAAACCAAATTCTCTTTGTAAATCTGCAAGTGGCTTGACCTGCCCTTCCTCGTCCAGCAACTGAAAAAGGTATTGAATCCCCTTCATCCTCCAAGATTTAAAATGTTGTGCTGATGATCCATCTGGGAAATCCGGGTTCAGATTCAGTGACACAAAAGGAGTAGCATCTGCTGCAAAGCCTTGCCTGCGACACAACCAACGCCACATCGCTCTTGCTGATCGCACAAAACAGTTCAAAGGTTGCTGTCCAGCAGGTCTTGTTTTTGAGGTATGCACTAGGCAACTAGGATGCACCCCTGGCACCAGTGAGGCTTCCAGCTGAGTATTTGTAAACTGCTGGCTTCCCACTAGCCAATCTCGCACATGTCTCATGGTGCAGGCAATTGTGAGGTACCTGATACTGAGTAATCCCATGCCTCCATGTGTTTTAGGTTTGCATAGCACATTCAACGCTATTCTGGGGCGTTTGTTATTCCACAGAAACTTCCTTAAGACTGCGTGTAGTGTTTTCTCCTCCCTCCCCCGCAGATACAGCGGCAGCATCTGGAATCTGTATAGCCATTTTGGTGCTATCATCATGTTAAAGAGGGCAATGCGCCCCGTCAGGGAGAGGGGACAAGAACCCCATATCCCCAGGAGGCGTCTAGTTTCCTCCAGCAGCGGCTGCACATTCCTTCTATACAGTGTTGACAAATCTACCGGGATATCTACCCCCAGATATTTAAGCTTCTCCTCCTCCCATTTAAAAGGAAAGGGACCATGCCAACTAGATCTAATGGTGGGGGACATTGGGAGCGCCAATGACTTTCCTAAATTTAATCTAAACCCCGATAACATCCCATATTCCCCTATCTTCTCTAATAGTCGGGCCACTGATGTTTGTGGGTCTTCCACCAGAAGCAGTAAGTCATCTGCGTATGCCAATAACTTTACCTCCCCTTTACCCACCTTCATGCCACGAATTCCCGGCTCCGCGCGGATTTGCATAATAAGGGTTCCAACGATATCAAAAATAGGAGCGGGGACAAAGGGCACCCCTACCTTGTTCCCCGCCTTATCAAGAATTCTTGAGTTCTGACCCCATTTACCAATAACTTGGCCCGTGGATCCGCATAAAGCATCTTAATAGCTTGTAGGAACCAGCCCCGTAACCCAATCCACTGCAACGTCTCAAACATAAATGGCCATGTTACCCTGTCGAAAGCGCGCTCTGCATCCAAACTAATCACTAGGCCTGTTGCAGCTTCCCCAGGCGCCGCTATCACAGCTGCAAGCAGCTTTCGAACATTTAACACTGAGTGTCTACCACGCACGAATCCCACTTGTTCCTCCCCAACTATAGATGGGAGTACACTCGCTAGGCGCTCTGCCAATATCCGGGAAAGGATCTTGATGTCCACATTAATTAGTGAAATAGGCCTATAGGCAGCTGGGTCCGTTAAGTCTCGCCCTGGTTTGGGGATTAAAGTGATCAGCGCTTCGTTCGCGTACTGGGGGAGCCGTCCTGCTTCGGTCGCCTCCTCAAATAGACCTATCAGGGGCCCCACTACTTGTTGTTTTAGCAATTTATAAAATTCACCCGAAAACCCATCCGGGCCGGGTGCGGAGTGCATTTTCAGGGCCTGTATTGCCTTCATCACTTCCTTTGCATCTAAGGGGGAATCTAGAGACTCCATTTGGTCTCCCGTCAAATGTGGCAGTTTAGACTGAGTTAGGTATTCTTGAATCTTCCCCCGTATCTCTTTCCCTGTCTGTTCCCCCGAATACACCCCCTCAAAGTGCGTTCGAAAAATCTCCGCAATTTCCTCTGGGCACGTGGTGCACGAATGAGGGCCATTACGTAGTCTAGTCACCACTTGCCTTCTGCGAGCTCCCTTAATCAGCCGAGCCATCATACCTCCCGGGCGATCTCCGAATCTGTGGAGGTGATATTTGCGGACCACTGTTGCTCTCATGAACCTCTCCTGAAGCAGGCTATTTAGCTCTGTCCGCGCTGCGATCAAGGACTCAAACAAGTCCTGTGTGGGGTGGGCAGTGTACTTCCGCCTGGCCTGTTTTACCCTCCTCTCTGCCTGTACCACCCGCTGCGCAATTTGCCTATTCCTCCTGCTGATGTATGCTATCACGTCCCCCCGCATTACTGTTTTTGCAGTGGACCAAAAAAGGCCTGCATTATCCACGTGCTGTGCATTATTCAATTGAAAATCTGCCCACTTATCAGCTAAATATGCGGCAAACTCAGAGGAAGAATATAGGTATGCAGGGAAACGCCAACCTCCAGACGCTTGGTAATAGGGTTGGGCCTCTATGTCTACCCAGATCAAAGCATGGTCCGATATCTCAACGGGACCAATAGTCGCATTCAAAACCTGGGAAAACAGCCGCTGCGAAACAAGAATATAATCTATGCGGGACTGGGTTCTGTGGGCCCGCGAGGTATGCGTGAAATCGCGTTCTGTATCGTGTAGCAACCTCCAAGGGTCCACCAACCCCAGCCCGTCACAGAAGGTTTCCAGCACACCAGGTATCGACGTCCCCCCCATCGACTGTCGGCCTGTCCTGTCTAATCCCGGCTCCATGACCTGATTCATATCTCCAGCAATAATTAGTGGGTCGGAACCATATTCCTGGCATTTTGCAAACAGATCTGCAAAAAATTTCTTTTCTCCTGACTGGGGCGCATAGACTGCTACAAGCAGCCGCGTCTGACCCTGCCAATTTAATTGCACCCCCACATAATGCCCCCCACTGTCCGCAAATAGAAATTTGGCTTTTATTGCTGCTGCCTTATGTACCAGAATTGCCACCCCCCCTCTTCTCCCCACCGCTGAGGAGCAAAAGACCTCTCCTACCCAGTGCCTTTTTAGTTTCTGATGTTCTATCTGAGATAACCTAGTTTCCTGTAGACATGCCACTCCCACCTTATGTCGCTTTAATGCACCTAAGATATTTGCCCTTTTAACCGGGGATGTGATCCCACCTACGTTCCAGGAGATCAATCTAGTCCCTCCTCCCGGCAGATTAGCCATCTCCTCTTTGCACTATGTATGACTTCAGTTTGCACTCTACACCATTCCTCAGGGGACCCAGCCTCCCCTCTTGGAATGTCCATCTCCGTTTACACCTGATCTGTGAGCCCACCAGTCTCCCCATCTGCTCAGACCCTTTCCCCTTTAGAGATTCCCATCTTTCCAATGATCCCTTCTGATTGAGACCCCCAGCCCCTACCCCCCCTCTCTTCCCCTCCCCTTCTCTCCCCTCTCCTCCTTTGAACCTCCCCTTAACCCCCGTCTTCCCTTCCTCCCTCCCCTTGTGGTCTTCTCCCATTACTATTAATGGATATTAGGGATTTCCCGTGTCCCCGGGCCCCAGCTCCCCCTCCCCCCCGCATTAGCTCTGCATCAGTTTGGGAACTCTTTCATTACTCAGTATAGGTCCCCAAACAACAAACCTTTTGCACTGCAGATCTCCCTTCCCATGTGCACTTCAGCTGTTTGCCGGTTCAGTGTTTCCTTGCTGGTCCCTTTTCTCCAACTCCATCACAAATCTCTGTGCTTCTTGGATGTCATCAAATTGCTTCCACCGGCCCTCATGCTTGATTTTCAATATTGCTGGGTAAATCAGCATGAAAACCTGTTGATTTTCATGCAATTTCTGGCACAGTGGGGTGAACTTTTTTCTTTTTTCCTGCAGCGCAGCTGAGTAGTCCTGGAAGATACGTATCTGTTGCCCCTCATACTGCAGCATGTTTCTTTTTGGGCGAAACCCTCTTAATATTTCTTCTTTGTGCACATAGTTGTGCACTTTTACGATCACCGTTCGTGGGGCCTGCCTGCCCTCCTGCCTCCGACCTATGCGGTGGGCCCTTTCCAGGCACAGTTTCCCTGCATGGTCCGATAACGCGAACTCTTCTGCCAACCACTTTTCTAGGAGGTCTGATAACAAGCGGTCATGCACTGACTCTGGCAGCCCCACTATGCGAAGGTTCCCCCGCCGTGACCTATTTTCTAGGTCTTCCATTTTTACTGACAAGGTTTCTAGTGTAGCGGCCATTTTTTTTTCCCTCTGCGTCGCGGGGCCTGCTGCATCTTCTACAGCGGAGATTCTTCTTTCCAGCTCTCCAGTTCGTTGGATCGTGTCTGCAATAAGCGCTTCCAGATTGGACACTTTAGTGTATAGTTTTTCCAGCTTCGGGTCTAATGCGGTGTCCATCGCTTCCACAAGCTGCTGTAATTGTTCCGTGGTGAACAGGGTTCCCCCGCTCGCCGGGCGTTCCTCCGCTATCGCAGTTGGCGCCTTTGTTTTTTCTTTGTCCTTTTTGGTCCCTCGATTCGCCATTACACGTGTTGGCGAACTCAGATATTTGTCCATGAAGAGCTAGACTCTGTCTTATGCTGTTTTTTGGGGGAGATGTAGGCTGATAGTCCCAGTTTAAAAGCAATTTAAGGAGCCAGGGCCCAGGAGATCGCGGGACCACGTCTTCCTCTCTTCAGAGCATCACGTGACCCCCCCACTGTTTCAATTTTTAGGGTTGACACGTTGGTATTCAAGTGGTGGGAGAATGGAGGTCAGCTTTCTGGAATAGGTGTACTTTGTACTTTGCGGCATCATGGGGGTGGTGGTCAACGATCGGTGCCCCTGATGCACTGTGCTTGTAATGTGAAACCTGTAGAGTACATGTGGGAAACGTGTCAGCCACATTTGTGTGCTGTAGATGTCTATGCCCTCTCCAGCCACGATGGCATTTGTACTGGGGGTTACAGAAATTCTTCACCTACATAGGTGCTGTCACTCCATAAGCCTGCAAGAATCAAAACGGTTGGTTTCCAGCACAGCTGGTCCCATGATGTACCTAAGTGCCCTACAATTGCCCGATAAGGTCTTTCACTTTCTGTTCATGTGGCCCCTCAGCACCGCGGAGTACAGCGACGGATGAGAGCTGTGAAATAGCAACAGGTTTGTGGTGCATTTATTTTTTTGTGGGAGTATGTGTACAGCTGTTTTGAACCCATGATGTACCTATGTGCCCAACGGTTGGTTTGCAGTACAGCCGGTCCAGTGTTCCACTTTTGTTTTCACACATTGATGTTCCAGTGGAGGGAGGTGTTATTGAGGGGGTACAATAACAGAAGGAACATAGAGTGGAACAGTTAAGCTTGCTTACTGTTGGGAAGATAGTTACATCATGGGTTCAACACAGCTACAGATACCCTTAGCCAAACGGTGGGTTTGCAGCACAGATGTTGCACTGTTCCACTTATGTTTTCACACATTGGTGTTCCAGTGGAGGGAGGTGTTATTGAGGGTGTACAATAACACAAGGAACCTAGAGTGGAACAGTTTAGCTTTGTAACTGTTGGGAAGATAGTTACATCATGGGTTCAACACAGCTTTAGTGTTGACACGTTGGTATTCAAGTGGAGGGAGGAAGTAGGCGTTTTTGAGGGGGCCAAAAAACTGAAGGGACATAGAGTGAAACAGCTTTGCGGGCTGTAGATATCCTCCGGTAAACAGCGGGTTTCCAGCACAGCTGTTGCACTGTTTCAATTTTTTGGGTTGACACGTTGGTATTCAAGTGGAGGAGGGAAGTAGGCAGAAAGGGCTGCACCAGTGATATACTTTTGTTTTCACACATTGGTGTTCCAGTGGAGGGAGGGAGTTAGCCACATTTCTTTACTGTTACAGTGTACTGTACATGTCGAAGCCCTCTCCAGCCACCCTACGCCAAACGGTGGGTTTCCAGCACAGTTGTTGCACTGTTCCACTTATGTTTTCACCCATTGGTGTTCAAGTGTGGGGAGGAGGTTGGTGCAGTGATATACTTTTGTTATCACACATTGGTGTTCCAGTGGAGAGAGGGTGTTAGCGAAAACGGTGGGTTTGCAGCACAGCTGTTGCACTGTTCCACTTTTGTTTTCAGACATTGGTGTTCCAGTGGAGGGAGGTGTTATTGAGGGTGTACAATAACACAAGGAACCTAGAGTGGAACAGTTTAGCTTTGTAACTGTTGGGAAGATAGTTACATCATGGGTTCAACACAGCTTTAGTGTTGACACATTGGTATTCAAGTGGAGGGAGGAAGTAGGTGTTTTTGAGGGGGCCCAAAAACTGAAGGGACATAAGAGTGAAACAGCTTTGCGGGCTGTAGATACCCTCCGCCAAACGGCGGGTTTCCAGCACAGCTGTTGCACTGTTCCACTTATGTTTTCACACATTGGTGTTCAAGTGGGGGGAGGAGGTTGGTGCAGTGATATACTTTTGTTATCACACATTGGTGTTCCAGTGGAGAGAGGGTGTTAGCGAAAACAGTGGGTTTGCAGCACAGCTGTTGCACTGTTCCACTTTTGTTTTCAGACATTGGTGCTCCAGTGGAGGGAGGTGTTTTTGAGTGGGCAGAAAAACAGAAGTGAAACAGCTTTGAGGCCTGTAGCTACCCTCCGCCAAACGGTGGGTTTCTATCACAACTGTTGCACTGTTTCAATTTTTAGGGTTGACACGTTGGTATTCGAGTGGAGGGAGAATGGAGGTCAGCTTTCTGGAATAGGTGTACTTTGTACTTTGTGGCATCATGGGGGTGGTGGTCAACGATCAGTGTCCCTGATGCGCTGTGCTTGTAATGTGAAACCTGTAGAGTACATGTGGGAAACGTGTCAGCCACATTTGTGTGCTGTAGATGTCTACGCCCTCTCCAGCCACGATGGCATTTGTACTGGGGGTTAAAGAAATTCTTCACCTACATAGGTGCTGTCACTCCATAAGCCTGCAAGAATCAAAACGGTTGGTTTCCAGCACAGCTGGTCCCATGATGTACCTAAGTGCCCTACAATTGCCCGATAAGGTCTTTCACTCTCTGTTCCTTCTGTTCATGTGGCCCCTCAGCACCATGGAGTACAGCGACGGATGAGAGCTGTGAAATTGTGGGAGTATATGTACAGCTGTTTTGAACCCATGATGTACCTATGTGCCCAACGGTTGGTTTGCAGTACAGCCGGTCCAGTTTTGCACGTATGTTTTTACACTTTGGTGTTCCAGTGGAAGGGGGGGGGGGGGTTATTAAGGGGGCACAATAACAGAAGGAACATAGAGTGGAACAGGTTAGCGGGCTACTGTGGGCAACATTGTAACATCAGCTGTAGAAACCCCCCGCCAAACGGTGGGTTTGCAGCACAGCTGTTGCACTGTTCCAATTTTGTTTTTACACGTTGGTTTCGCAGTGGAGGTAGGTGTTTTTGAACTGTGGTTTCCAGCACAGCTGGTCCACTGTACCACGGAGGAAGTAAAAATCTAGCATGTTACATATCTGTGCATCTCAGTGCCACAAGCATGTGGCGAGAGTGCACGGGTCACGCTGAGACAGAATTGTCCCACAGTTGTAACACATGGTCGTGTCTGTTTTTTCTGGCACTAGGTATGATAATTCGTATAGTACTGTGTTAATTTATGGTGGTGACGTATGAAACAATTATGAAGATGGTACAATACAACTGTTTCAATAGTTGTCACCAGAATTAAAATCAAAGTTACTTGGAGCATTGATAGGTCGCTATATTTACGTTTCACGTGGGACATGGTGGTGGATGCGACCTTCTAGGTCTGTTAGCATATCGTTAATGGCATTCACTTGCCGTGAAAGGTCCCCGCACTGTTCCTGCATTCTGCTAACCAGCTCCTGTATGTCTTGGATTCCACTCGTGGGTTCTGCGGCCGGCGAAAAGGGTGGTGCGATATCAGATCCAGTAGAGGAGGTAGGCAGAGAGAATGGCGGCGTGCTTTGTGGAATAGGTGTACTTTGTACTTCGCACCATCTGGGTGGTGGCCAACGAGCAAGGTCCCTCATGCGCTGTGCTTGTAATGTGAAACCTGTCAAGGAAATGTGGAAAAGGTTTAACACACACTAGTGTACTGTAGCACTTTGCTGTTTATGTCTGTTTTTTCATGTTCATATTTCATAATTCCCACATTTCCCCATTAGATGTAAAAATCATATTAGTTCACTTACGTGGCAGTTCTTCCATGAGGTGCAAAAAACACTTCACGCCCTCTCCATCCACGGTGGCATTTGTACTAGGGGTTCCCGAAATTCCTCACCAACATAGGTGCTGTCACTCGACAAGCCTGCAATAATACAAATATTGCAATGGATATCATGTTGTGTGATGTTGTTTTATGCTCGCTCACAGTTAGATGCTATGTAATGTGCTAAACACAAACTCATTCGATGTACGTGGAGATCTTATTTGGCTGGTGGACGGCCCATCCTCATCATCCACTGCAAAAACAGTAGTAATTTCAAAGTTTGGTAAAGACATGTAAAATATGTGGTGGTCTGGTTTTTTTTTGTTCATGTTGCACAACGTTTATGTAGAGTGTATTTAGCTTACAACTCACCTCCCCCTCCCATATATAGAGGGTCGCGCTTCCTCTTGGCTGCATAGCGGAAAAAGAAGCACAAAATGGATAGAGACTGAGACAGCATATCGGGAAAGTACTGGTCAAGTAGGTATATCATGGGTTTTGCAAATAGGTATAGCTGTACATTCCCTCAGCGAAAGGAAAGAAAAAACACAAACCTGTTGCTATTTCACAGCTCCCCTCCATGGCTTCAATTTGCGGTGCTGAGGGGGCAGAAGAACACAAGGAACAGAGTGAAACAGCTTATTTTGCTACAGTATGGCACATACAGTGGGGGAAATAAGTATTTGATCCCTTGCTGATTTTGTAAGTTTGCCCACTGACAAAGACATGAGCAGCCCATAATTGAAGGGTAGGTTATTGGTAACAGTGAGAGATAGCCCATCACAAATTAAATCCGGAAAATCACATTGTGGAAAGTATATGAATTTATTTGCATTCTGCAGAGGGAAATAAGTATTTAATCCCTCTGGCAAACAAGACCTAATACTTGGTGGCAAAACCCTTGTTGGCAAGCACAGCGGTCAGACATCTTCTGTAGTTGATGATGAGGTTTGCACACATGTCAGGAGGAATTTTGGTCCACTCCTCTTTGCAGATCATCTCTAAATCATTAAGAGTTCTGGGCTGTCAATCACAATACAGAGTATTTAGCCATGAAGGGAGGGGGGTGGGTGGGGGGGAGAAAAGTCATTATGTTTGCAATTGGTTGTATTGCAGTTCACTTTAATATTATATGTGATACAGCAGTTAGCTGCATATGTGTATGTATTTAGGAACAATGTGATTAATAAAACTACTTTTCAAATAAAAAAAAAAAAGAGTTCTGGGCTGTCGCTTGGCAACTCGCAGCTTCAGCTCCCTCCATAAGTTTTCAATGGGATTAAGGTCTGGTGACTGGCTAGGCCACTCCATGACCCTAATGTGCTTCTTCCTGAGCCACTCCTTTGTTGCCTTGGCTGTATGTTTTGGGTCATTGTCGTGCTGGAAGACCCAGCCACGACCCATTTTTAAGGCCCTGGCGGAGGGAAGGAGGTTGTCACTCAGAATTGTACGGTACATGGCCCCATCCATTCTCCCATTATGCGGTGAAGTAGTCCTGTGCCCTTAGCAGAGAAACACCCCCAAAACATAACATTTCCACCTCCATGCTTGACAGTGGGGACGGTGTTCTTTGGGTCATAGGCAGCATTTCTCTTCCTCCAAACACGGCGAGTTGAGTTCATGCCAAAGTGCTCAATTTTTGTCTCATCTGACCACAGCACCTTCTCCCAATCACTCTCGGCATCATCCAGGTGTTCACTGGCAAACTTCAGACGGGCCGTCACATGTGCCTTCCGGAGCAGGGGGACCTTGCGGGCACTGCAGGATTGCAATCCGTTATGTCGTAATGTGTTACCAATGGTTTTCGTGGTGACAGTGGTCCCAGCTGCCTTGAGATCATTGACAAGTTCCCCCCTTGTAGTTGTAGGCTGACTTCTAACCTTCCTCATGATCAAGGATACCCCACGAGGTGAGATTTTGCGTGGAGCCCCAGATCTTTGTCGATTGACAGTCATTTTGTACTTCTTCCATTTTCTTACTATGGCACCAACAGTTGTCTCCTTCTCGCCCAGCGTCTTACTGATGGTTTTGTAGCCCATTCCAGCCTTGTGCAGGTGTATGATCTTGTCCCTGACATCCTTAGACAGCTCCTTGCTCTTGGCCATTTTGTAGAGGTTAGAGTCTGACTGATTCACTGAGTCTGTGGACAGGTGTCTTTCATACAGGTGACCATTGCCGACAGCTGTCTGTCATGCAGGTAACGAGTTGATTTGGAGCATCTACCTGGTCTGTAGGGGCCAGATCTCTTACTGGTTGGTGGGGGATCAAATACTTATTTCCCTCTGCAGAATGCAAATAAATTCATATACTTTCCACAATGTGATTTTCCGGATTTAATTTGTGATGTGCTATCTCTCACTGTTACCAATAACCTACCCTTCAATTATGGGCTGCTCATGTCTTTGTCAGTGGGCAAACTTACAAAATCAGCAAGGGATCAAATACTTATTTCCCCCACTGTAGGTACATCCTGGGTTCAACACAGCAGATAAGTAGCAGGAAAAGAAATTAGAAGTAACACACAAACCTGTTGATATTTCACAGCTCCCATCATAGGCGTAGTTTGACTGTTTCATTTGGGGGGGCAAAGAATGGGCGGAGCATATTAGCATATCATTTGCATATATACATATGCAAATGAATATGCTAATATGGAGGAAGGAAATGAAATTTACAGGCAAAATATCACAGATGCACATTTCAAAAAGCTGACACATTTCAATTAATAAATTATGAATAAAATACTTTTATTTACCTTTGTTGTCTGATCATTTAGTTTTTCTATTCGCTTTGATCCCAGTGTCTTCTGTTTTATGCAGTGTCTTCTTTCCAGTAGGCTTCCCTCTGCTCCCCACCCTCCCAGTCCGATCCATCTCTTGCTCCTTCCCTCTGCTCCCCACCCCTCCCAGTCCCATCCATCTTCTGTTCCTTCCCTCTGCTCACCATCCCTCTGTCCCATCCATCTTCTGCTCCTTCCCTCTGCTATGCCTGACCTCTCCCAATCCCATCCATCTCCTGGTCCATCCCTCTGCTCCCCACCCCTCGCAGTCCCATCCATCTCTTGCTCCTTCCCTCTGCTCCCCACCCCTCCCAGTCCAATCCATCTGCTCCCAACACTCCCAGTCCCATCCATCTCTTGCTCCTTCCATCTGCTCCCCACCCCTCCCAGTCCAATCCATCTGCTCCCAACGCTCCCAGTCCCATCCATCTCTTGCTCCTTCCCTCTGCTCCCCACCCCTCCCAGTCCCAACCATCTCTTGCTCCTTCCCTCTGCTCCCCACCTCTCCCAGTCCCATCCATCTTCTGTTCCTTCCCTCTGCTCACCATCTCTCCGTCCCATCCATCTTCTGCTCCTTCCCTCTGCTCACCATCCCTCCGTCCCATCCATTTTCTGCTCCTTCCCTCTGCTGTGCCTGACCTCTCCCAATCCCATCCATCTCCTGGTCCATCCTTCTGCTCCCCACCCCTCGCAGTCCCATCCATCTCTTGCTCCTTCCCTCTGCTCCCCACCCCTCCCAGTCCAATCCATCTGCTCCCAACACTCCCAGTCCCATCCATCTCTTGCTCCTTCCCTCTGCTCCCCACCCCTCCCAGTCCAATCCATCTGCTCCCAGCGCTCCCAGTCCCATCCATCTCTTGCTCCTTCCCTCTGCTCCCCACCCCTCCCAGTCCCAACCATCTCTTGCTCCTTCCCTCTGCTCCCCACCTCTCCCAGTCCCATCCATCTTCTGTTCCTTCCCTCTGCTCACCATCCCTCTGTCCCATCCATCTTCTGCTCCTTCCCTCTGCTCACCATCCCTCCGTCCCATCCATCTTCTGCTCCTTCCCTCTGCTGTGCCTGACCTCTCCCAATCCCATCCATCTCCTGGTCCATCCCTCTGCTCCCCACCCCTCGCAGTCCCATCCATCTCTTGCTCCTTCCCTCTGCTCACCATCCCTCCATCCCATCCATCTTCCCTCTGCTCCCCACCCCCCCGCGAGGTCCAAGATGGTGACTCCGTTTACCCCCTCTCTTCCTCCTCCGGCGCAGGCAGCAGTCTTTTCCAGCGTTCCTGGCAGCGGTAGCGATGTACACGCTGCCTTCGGTCTGCCCCGGAAGCCTTCTCTTCAAGTTCCTGTTCCCACCTATGCGGGAACAGGAACTTGAAGAGAAGGCTTCGGGGCAGAGCCAAAGGCAGCGTGTACAACGCTACCGCTGCCAGGAACGCTGGAAAAGACTGCTGCCTGCGCCGGAGGGAGGGAGGAAGAGAGAGGGGTAGACGGACACGCTCCTCTCCGTCCGCTTGGCTTCCCTGCCCTCTCTGTCTGCGTCCCCCCCGAAAGGAAATGACGTCAGAGGAAGGCGGGACGCAGATAGGGCAGGGAAGCCAAGCGGATGGAGAGGAGCGCGTGCTTGCATGTGGTTTTTTGTTTTTTTTTTTAACTAATGGCGCGGCGGCGCCTCGCGTCGTTTGGGGGGGCATTGCCCCCCCTCGCCCCCCCATTCTACGCCTATGGCTCCCATCCATGGCTTTAATTTCCAGTGCTGAGGGGGCACAAGAACACAAGGAACATAGAGTGAAATAGCTTATTTGGCTCATGTAGGGCACGTAGGTACATCCTGGGTTCAACACAGCTGATAAGTTGCAGTACAAGAAATTAGAAGTCACACACAAACTTGTTATTTCACAGCTCCCATCCATGGCTTCAATTTCCGGTGCTGAGGGGGCACAAGAACACAAGGAATATATAGTGAAAAAGGGTATTTGGCTCATGTAGGGCACATACGTACATCCTGGGTTCAACACAGCAGATAAGTAGCAGGACAAGAAATTAGAAGTCACACACATACCTGTTATTTCACAGCTGCCATCCATGGCTTTAATTTCCGGTGCTGAGGGGGCACAAGAACACAAGGAACATAGAGTGAAACAGCTTATTTGGCTCATGTAGGGCACATAGGTACATCCTGGGTTCAACACAGCAGATAAGTTGCAGTAAAAGAAATTAGAAGTAACACACAAACCTGTTGGTATTTCACAGCTCCCATCCATGGCTTTAATTTGCGTTGCTGATGGGGCACAAGAACACAAGGAACAGAGAGTGAAACAGCTCGTTGGGGTACTGTAGGGCACATAAGTACATGCAGGGTTCAACACGCCCGCACATTCCCTCGATAAAAAATGGAAAAACAAACACCAGCAAACGTTTCCTATTTCACAGCCAGCCCTTCGTTATGCGTGTGCGGCCTCGCAGGCAGTAGGCGTGTCCTACATTGATTCCCCGCCAATGAAAAAATATTGGTGTTTTCGCACGTGTTTTCTACACCCCCCCCCCCCCCCTTTTAGACACGTGCGCGGGGCCCAGTGGAAAACAGAAAATTATCGTACTTTCCCTGTTTTAATTGGATCCCCCCCGGTACAGATTTCCCAATAACAATGCCGATTGAAACAGGAAAAGTACAAGAAATCATAATTGTGTTCTGTATACACAGTTTTTAAAAAAATGTACAATTAATAGAATGTAAGCAGACAACATAAAATTCGTGAAGCTGTGGACTCCTATTTTTTTTTCACATCTATATCACAGTCTTTTGAACACAGAGTCTCACAGCTTATTGTGCTACTGTACAGCAGTTAGGTACATCATGGGTTCTGCAGAGCTGTAGATTCCCCCCCCCCCCCAAGACAAAAAAACACCACAAACATATTCCATTTTCTGAGCTCACATCCGTGGCTGGACCACGTGGTGCCACAAGAACAGAAGGAACAGAGAGTGAAATAGATTATCGGGTAGCTATTGATAAAGTACTGGTTGATAAGCTACATTTTTGGATCAAGTTATCGCGTACCATACTCCCTGCCTGCTACCCAAAACCCAAATACTTTGTTATTGTTGCGAGCTGTCTTTAAAAGCCCCATTCTCTGCTATCGAAGGTTATCATGCATTTCCCCCCAAATTTTCCCTTCCGTTCCACATTACATGGCAGACGATTGTGTGAATACCACTACACCACTCGTGTCCCTCTGCCTCCTTGCGTTCTGCCCCCCAACACCGTACACCCCGTCAAAATGCATAGCGGGTCTTACCAGCACTCGTCGACATCGTGATGTCCACTGGGTCTGCAGGCAGAGGAATTGATGCCCACGTTTTATGCGTGGGCGGACGCGCAGGCAGTAGGCGTGCCCTCCATTGATTCTCCGCCAATGGAAAACTTTTAATGTTATCTCACGTGTTTTCAGAACCCTCACACCACCACCCCCACACGCTTACTGACACGTGCGCGGGGCCCAGTGGCTAGTAGAACATTCTCGTACCTTTTCTTTTTTCCCTAGATCCCCACGGTACAAATCTAACAATAAGAATGATGATTGAACCAGGAAAAGTACAAGAAATCATAATGGTTCACAGTTGTTTCTAAAGGTTCCTACCACTACAAGGAAAGCACACAACATAAAAGTCACAAAGCAGTATGAATTAATATTTTTTTCTACTAACCTATATCCCATATTTTTGCAGTGCTTCACAACAATGCATACCAAAAGCTGAAATTTATTTAAAAACACTATGCAGATGTCCAAAAAGCATATCACCTCAATCGGTTCATGTGACATCTCATCAAGAGCAACCTATTAATATTTAACTGGTTTCCTGATGTATAGTAATATCCTTGCTATTTAATAATAGTGCCATGAACAGATAAAAATGGTACAACTGAATTACAATACACAATATTGAAGTGCTAAGTGCAATGGATTATATGATTTGTGTATTGAATCCTCCTTAACATTTAAGTAGAGAGGTTGTGGTAGCCGTGTTAGTCCACTCGTAAAGGCTATCAATAGAAATCAGAAAAATTTAAACTTGGAAACGAAAATGAAATGATCCCTTTTTTATTGGACATAACCTATTACATTTATTGATGATCAATAAATGTATTAAGTTATGCCCAATAAAAAAGGTATCATCAGATTTTCTTTCTCATGTTTTATTTTGTTTGATTTCTATGGATAATCCTTTTAATTTGTAGATACCAATTTTTGAACATGGAAAACCCATTCACAGATACAAGTATCAGAAATTATTCAATACTTTTAAAGCACTTGTGTTTCTGTTGTTCAAAACAATCTAAACAAGTTTTTCTCAAAGACCCAAATAGATAGATTGCAAAAACAATCAAATAGAATATGAGATGTATACAAATGTGTAAACTGGATGGTTCAAACAGAAAAGCTATTTAATACCATGGTGGATCAACCTTTTTCCTTGTTGTTTGTATAACACTTCTAGCACCACCATGTTATTGAAAAGCTTCACATACATCGATATTGTCACGTCTGTGGCCGTGACCACCCTCATACTTACCCTGTTTCTGGGAGTCAGTGGCTGTGCTGGCTTCTGCTTGTCTCTGTGTCTGTCTCTGTCTTAGTTTCTCTCTGGCTCTGTGTGCTGATTGCCCTACTGAATCTCACCTGTGTGGGTTTTGCCTCTTCCAAGATGGCTGCCGCTTCCTCCTCCTTGCCAGTTTCCAAGATGGCTCCCGCTGTTCCTTCCTATGGAATGACTGCTTTGTGTGTCAAGCCTCTGTTTGGTTGCAAGGTGATTGCTGCAGCTGTGGCTCTGGTCTTGATGGGCTTTATTAGTCACCTGAAGACTACAGTCCTGGCCTTTGCATTGCCATTCCCTCCGCAGTGCTTTAGGTCCCGAGGTTAGTGTGCTGTTAGCACCGTTTGCTTTCTGTGTCTTTTGCTCTGCGGGCGTTCAGCCCTTCTGTGTTTTGCTCTGTAGATTCCCTGCCCCTCTGTGTTTATTGCGCTATGGGCTTCCTGCCCTTCTGTGTTTAGCGCTTCGTGGGTTTCCAGCCCTTCTGTATTTTTTGCTCTATGGGCTTCCTGCCCTTCTGTGCTTATCGCTTGTGGGTTTTCAGCCCTTCTGTGTTTTGCTCTGTAGATTCCCTGCCCCTCTGTGTTTATTGCGCTATGGGCTTCCTGCCCTTCTGTGTTTAGCGCTTCGTGGGTTTCCAGCCCTTCTGTATTTTTTGCTCTTTGGGCTTCCTGCCCTTCTGTGTTTATCTCTGTGGGTTTCCAGCCCTTCTGTGTTTACTGTTCTGTGGGTTTTCTGCCCTTCTGTGTCCATTGCTTTGTACCTGCCTACTGCCAGAACCCGGACATTCCCTGCCTGTCTGCCTTGCCATCGCCGAGGGGCCAGGGGGCCCTCCTGGACCTTCATTCCTGCGGTTCCTGTAAGCCCTACCGGCTGCCAGAACCTGAGGGCTCAACCCGAGGGGGAAGGCAGTCAAGAGTAGGTGAAGCCTAGGTCCGGTCCGGGTTCCAGTCCAGCGGGTTTCTCTCCTGTATGTTCCAGTCCGGTGGGGCCACTCCAGTGTGTCCGGTCCAGCGGGCCCCACTCCAGTGCGCACCCGTCCGGTGCGTTCCAGTTCCGAGTATTCCTGTGTCCTCCAGTCCGGGGGATTCCAGTCCAGGTGTTCCGGTTCGCTGGGCAGTGCCTGCAGTCCCTGCCGTTGTGCTTACCCAGTGTTGGTTGGTGGGTTTTGCCTGCTGCTGTCGCTCCTCGTCAGCAGCCCAAGGGCTCACGTTTGCTCCAGAGCCCGGTCCCGCGGGCTCAGAACCTGACGGAACGTGACAGAATGCAAAGGCCATGAGCCCGGCAAGAACCCCCACCCAGCTGACCCAGCTGGGGTCCAGCTCCATCGTTGTTCTTGATCCTTCTATGACTCTTCGTCAGTATCGTGGGAAACTTTTGTCTCATCCTGTTTTGAAGAAGACCCCTGAAGCGGCAGCTGAGAGAAAACGTGTCCGGTGGCTTGGAATCGCTGAAAACCCAGTTTCAGATATGGACCCTTTTATCACGCTCGCTGAATATCGCCGCAGCCTGGTCTTGAATCCAGCTTTGTGGGATACTCCTGAAGCTGTCGCAGAGAGGAGACGTCTTGGGAATTCCATGCTCTGGGCCCAGCAGGGGTCCAGTCCCATTCAAGCAGCGCGCCCAGACAAGCCTCTGAATCCAGTCCGAGCAGCACGTCCAGCCAAGCTTCAGAGTCCAGTCCGAGGGACGCTTCTGACCGAGCCTCCGATGCCAGTTCAGGTGACGCTTCCATTCGAGTCTCCGAGTCCAGTCCGTGGGGTGCTTCTGACGGAGCCTCAGATTCCTATGCAAGTGGCGCTTCGGGTCGAGCCTCCAGTCCTCCTTCAAATGGCACGCCCTTTGAAGTCTCCGAGTCCAGTCCGAGGGAAGCCTTCGATGGAGCGTCAGATTCCTGTGCAAGTGGCGCTTCGGGTCAAGTCTCCGGTTCTTGTTCAAGTGACCCGTCCAGTCAAGCCACTGAGTCCAGTTCGAGGGGGGCTTCTAACCAAGCCTCCGATGCCAGTCCACAGGGTGGTTCAGGTGGCACCTCCGCTTCCAGTCTGGAGGGTACCTCCAATCAAGCTCCGAAGGCCAGTTCGAGTGGTGCTTCCGCTCGAGCCTTCGATCCCTGTCCAAAGGGTGTGTTCTGCCAAGCCTCAGTTAAAGTCCAGTTCGCGGGGCGCTCCCAGCCAAGCTCCTGAGTCCAGTTTGAGGGGCCCTGCCAGTCAAGACTCTGATTCCAGTCCGGGTCCCAGTCCCGGTTCAACTCCTGTTCAAAGTTCCAGTTCCAGCCAAGATACTGACCCTGCTCCGAGCTCCAGTTCCAGCCAAGATGCTGAGTCTGTTCCAAGTTCCAGTTCCAGCCAAGATACTGACCCTGCTCCGAGCTCCAGTTCCAGCCAAGATGCTGAGTCTGTTCCAAGTTCCAGTTCCAGCCAAGATGCCGACCCTGCTCCGAGCTCCAGTTCCAGCCAAGATGCTGACCCTGCTCCGAGCTCCAGTTCCAGCCAAGATGCTGACCTTGCTCCGAGCTCCAGTTCCAGCCAAGATGCTGAGTTTGTTCCAAGTTCCAGTTCCAGCCAAGATGCTGACCCTGCTCCTAGCTCCGGTTCCAGCCAAGATGCTGAGTCCGTTCCTAGTTCCACTTCCAGCCAAGATGCTGAGCCTGCTCCTAGCTCCAGTTCCAGCCAAGATGCTGAGTCTGTTCCAAGTTCCAGTTCCAGCCAAGATGCTGACCCTGCTCCTAGCTCCAGTTCCAGCCAAGATGCTGAGTCTGTTCCAAGTTCCAGTTCCAGCCAAGATGCTGACCCTGCTCCTAGCTCCGGTTCCAGCCAAGATGCTGAGTCCGTTCCTAGTTCCACTTCCAGCCAAGATGCTGAGCCTGCTCTGAGTTCCAGTTCCAGTCAAGCTTCTGACGCCCACCTGGGTCCCAGGCCCGGTTTGCTTTTTGACTCTAGTCCGGGTCCCAGTCCCGGTTTGCTTCCTGAGTTCAGTCTGGGGTCCCTCAGAGAAGGGTGCCTTTTGAATGAGGTTCCTCTTGATGCTTCCAAGTTCCTGAGTTGGCCCAGCGGGGATTGGAAGGAGCCTCCTGTTGACAAGTTCCGCTCCTGTCTGCCACTTTGGAACTTCTTTGTGACTTCCAGTCCAGTGATCTATGTCGGGCTTTTGAGACCCATCAGGAGGTTTCACCATAGTTACCCCTGGACACCTGAACTCCTCAGGGGGACCGAGAGGGGGGTCTTGAGGAGGGGGTACTGTCACGTCTGTGGCCGTGACCACCCTCATACTTACCCTGTTTCTGGGAGTCAGTGGCTGTGCTGGCTTCTGCTTGTCTCTGTGTCTGTCTCTGTCTTAGTTTCTCTCTGGCTCTGTGTGCTGATTGCCCTACTGAATCTCACCTGTGTGGGTTTTGCCTCTTCCAAGATGGCTGCCGCTTCCTCCTCCTTGCCAGTTTCCAAGATGGCTCCCGCTGTTCCTTCCTATGGAATGACTGCTTTGTGTGTCAAGCCTCTGTTTGGTTGCAAGGTGATTGCTGCAGCTGTGGCTCTGGTCTTGATGGGCTTTATTAGTCACCTGAAGACTACAGTCCTGGCCTTTGCATTGCCATTCCCTCCGCAGTGCTTTAGGTCCCGAGGTTAGTGTGCTGTTAGCACCGTTTGCTTTCTGTGTCTTTTGCTCTGCGGGCGTTCAGCCCTTCTGTGTTTTGCTCTGTAGATTCCCTGCCCCTCTGTGTTTATTGCGCTATGGGCTTCCTGCCCTTCTGTGTTTAGCGCTTCGTGGGTTTCCAGCCCTTCTGTATTTTTTGCTCTATGGGCTTCCTGCCCTTCTGTGCTTATCGCTTGTGGGTTTTCAGCCCTTCTGTGTTTTGCTCTGTAGATTCCCTGCCCCTCTGTGTTTATTGCGCTATGGGCTTCCTGCCCTTCTGTGTTTAGCGCTTCGTGGGTTTCCAGCCCTTCTGTATTTTTTGCTCTATGGGCTCCCTGCCCTTCTGTGCTTATCGCTTGTGGGTTCCCAGCCCTTCTGTGTTTTGCTCTGTAGATTCCCTGCCCCTCTGTGTTTATTGCGCTATGGGCTTCCTGCCCTTCTGTGTTTAGCGCTTCGTGGGTTTCCAGCCCTTCTGTATTTTTTGCTCTTTGGGTTTCCAGCCCTTCTGTGTTTACTGTTCTGTGGGTTTTCTGCCCTTCTGTGTCCATTGCTTTGTACCTGCCTACTGCCAGAACCCGGACATTCCCTGCCTGTCTGCCTTGCCATCGCCGAGGGGCCAGGGGGCCCTCCTGGACCTTCATTCCTGCGGTTCCTGTAAGCCCTACCGGCTGCCAGAACCTGAGGGCTCAACCCGAGGGGGAAGGCAGTCAAGAGTAGGTGAAGCCTAGGTCCGGTCCGGGTTCCAGTCCAGCGGGTTTCTCTCCTGTATGTTCCAGTCCGGTGGGGCCACTCCAGTGTGTCCGGTCCAGCGGGCCCCACTCCAGTGCGCACCCGTCCGGTGCGTTCCAGTTCCGAGTATTCCTGTGTCCTCCAGTCCGGGGGATTCCAGTCCAGGTGTTCCGGTTCGCTGGGCAGTGCCTGCAGTCCCTGCCTTTGTGCTTACCCAGTGTTGGTTGGTGGGTTTTGCCTGCTGCTGTCGCTCCTCGTCAGCAGCCCAAGGGCTCACGTTTGCTCCAGAGCCCGGTCCCGCGGGCTCAGAACCTGACGGAACGTGACAGATATGAATATCGGAACGAAAGCCCTCCTTTCCCACGTACAATCTTCATTAGTGTTGTATACTTAATTCAGTTACATACACAAATCATGGCATAGTTTTTGCATGTGTTGCAGTAATTGTAGTAACATGCAAGTACCATACACATTGCGCCTCATTTGTAAGTAGTTAGTCATCCAAAGTTCCATAGGTTTCTCTGGAACCTACGAAGGGCAAACAGTTACAAAATATGCCTCTATGGTCTGTGAAAAGAGTACAAATTTGTTTGACAGAAACTGTTGCGCTATAAATGCACAATGTAGTACGAGACGTATTTTATTTTGTTTTTTATGTGAGGTCATATAATGTGTCTAAACGGGCAGGACATAAACATATCCCCAAATAACGATGTCATATGTTACACTCATCCGGTCAAATAATAAATCATCTTTATTTAACATAACTTAATAAGCATCGTACAGGAAAAGGTCTAAGCACACAAGAAACAGTACTGCACAATCTTGTACATAAATGTGCATAACGTTGTAACATTGACATTTAACACAAGACTTGTACTGCGCAATAGTATGGAAACATTTGTTATAAATACATTATTTTGAGAAAAACGGCAAAGAACAGCATATCATATCGAGCAGGGAGAAAAAATTCTAGCAATGCACACGGGTCAATAACATGGAATATGTAAGACGAGAAAAACAGTTTTATTTCTAATTTGGCTTGCACCTGTATACCACATGTTACCAACAGTTTGCAGGCTCGATGTGGTTTACGTTTGCCTTTATGGCGGCTGCCATACCCGTGTTACAGCTTGAAAAGTGGTAATGTGCCAAGTAACATACAAACATGCATGCATGTGAACATACATGTAACATTACATACTGTAAAAGCTCATGGTATCGATAAATTTAATGCGGATATACATGTTAAGTAACATGAAGCTATGGTAATACATTGAAATCCACAAGTATGAAATAGGAATAAGACATTACAGTACAACATGACATTTCTTCATCAATCAAAGAAGTTCAGATGTTCGGTGGATACGGAGACTGTCCGCCATTGGCCGAGTACAGCGTATTTCTTGCTTCATGAAGGCCTGTGTAATGGAAAAGGAAACTTTTCAGAACATATGAAAGAGGAGGTTTTGCAATGCACAAGAACTCGAGTTGTGGTAAACCAAGAAACGTAACACATGATAATTTTAAGGTACAAGTCGGAAAACATACGCGGAATCGACCGGTTCACCTGTAATGGCAGGAAAGGCAGTTAGAGGGGATAACCAAACATCTATGTCCTTGTGGCGAATGGCAGTATTGTGAGACAATAATTACCTTCGCTTGCTGTAGCAAGTATTGCAGCATCGCGAACTCGCAGGCTTGAAACACGAGCATCGCTACATGTTGCGTGGGATCCTTAAAAAAAAAAAATTGAGGCAGGTACAAACACACATGCATTGACCGAATGGAAAAAAGAGAGATAACAGTTACCTTGTCTCAACGGTGTGGTGGTCAAAGGATAAGGAGAATAACGTGCAAACCCCCGCATTTCACGCCCCCCCTGAAAATATACGAACATACAGTAGTTTGCACCCACACTTCAGTATTTTCTTCTGTGTGGTTTAAAGTCTGAAAATGTACCTACTGGGACTGCTGCCGGTGCACTGGGAATGATGGTCCATGCCTGTGATAGGTTGACAGGAAAAGAGCATTAGTAATACAACACAGCCGTGATAAAGTGTACAGCAAGCAACATTGCGAAAGACAGAAAACTTGAACCACAGCATTTGTCAGTTCACCAAACTGACACAGTAACAGTGCTATATGGGGTCTGTGTCCCCCCCTCTCTCGTGTTTTCTCAGCAAAGCTGAAGCACGCCGGCGTCCCAGATACAAACAAAATGTTGATGGATAAGATTACCAGCCCAAGAAATATTACCTTCTAAAGTATGAAGACTTCCGTCAACATTCGAGGACACAATATCAGCCATTCTACAGATCTCGTAAACGATGTCCCGCAGTCCAGCACGGATCTCATTATGCATCTCCCGCATCTCATCTCGCATCTCCCGTTGCATGTCCACCATTTTATCGACAGAATTACACACGCTGCGCGTGTGTTGTGACATGGTCCTGAGGAGCCTATGTGTAACACGGTTCCAGTCCATTTGGTTTTCTAACATATTGTCTATTGGCAAGACACACTGTCCCCCTGCATCTCGGGATAGTGATACAGGGGGATCAACAGAGTTAGTTCCCAGTGTTTGCAGCGCCACACGTTGGCGACGTGATAATGGCTCTTCACTGCTTCCGCCCTGTGTATGCAGAACGTCCCCCGACACAGGTTCTGACAACACAGAAATGAACCCCAAAGAACATGACGAGGAAGGTTCTGTGCTATTATTTGCCTGTACGTCCTCAGACAAACATGAGAACACAGAGCTCGACCCCATGGGACATGTAGAGGAGAATGCAGTGCTAGTACTGGCATGTGCATGCTGTAAGTTCTCGGACACACATGACAACACAGTGCCGAACCCCATGGAACCTGCAGAGGAGGATTCTGTGCCAGTACTCCGTTGTGTTGCCTGTGCTTCGTCAGACACAGATTGCAACAATGGAAAACTGGACAGGCAAGATGTGTTCAAGGGTGAAGATGCCAATTCTTCCTCTTCTATCTCCTGTTCCTGACTTCCACTAGCTACAGGGACATCGTGCACCACCTCTACACACGGAAGAAAATATTTCAATGAAACCGCATACCCTAGTATTTCAAAAAGACACATCAGTACATAAACAAATCCACTTACCAACACCACTCTCCGCGCTTGTATCATACCAGCCTGGTACCCCAAACACAGCCTCAGGGAGCAGGGTGGTGTTCACCAGCAGGAGTCAGCTGGAGATCGATAGGTGGACCACCACCTGTCTGTCGCTGCGAAGCCCTGATCTTTGCCACTTTACTTTTCACCCTACTGCGCATATTGCACCAACGGTGTTTCACCTGTTCTGCGGTGCGTTGTGCCCTTCCCAACGAGCTTACTTCAAGTGCTATTTGCGCCCACAATTTGGTTTTTGCACTGACAGTGCTCCGTGCCCGCGAATTGCACTGGGGGTTCAAACGCGCAAACTCCTCTGTGACACATCTCATAATCATCTCATTTTCTTCTACCGTGAAGTGACATGAACGTGTTCTTTTGCCGTTCTCGACAGACCAGTTGTCCGTCTCCATATCTACACAGACACAAGCCAGAGATGGGATTATGAAAGTGACGCAAACCTCCAGCAGAGCTCCAGTATTAGCTAGGCATAAGTACTAGCTACATACTGTATAGCATACATACTAGCTACATACATATAAGCAAACATATAAGCAAACATACAAACAATCCAAACACGCACACACGCTCACACACAGGCAGACACACACCGCATTACCCAAAATGACAAATATAAACTAGTAGCTGGAACAGTGGCGGATGGAGGAAGACGAAATGGTGTTATAGTGAAATGTAATGCTTTATTTTCAGTTATTTATTTAATTATTATGTGCTGCCCTTTGCTCGTTCCTTTTTTTTATCCCAACCCCCCCCAATCGCTATTATGAGAACTCAACAGGGACCAATGTGTACCATAAAAGGTTAAAAGCCGAGGTTTACCTGCACAAGTGGAAAACACAAGTTACACGAGGAACAAAGTACCTGTGTTACCCTGCATGTTGGTTTTGTGTGGTTGCTTGTGCACCCGCAATTGGAAACGTGTCCAGGGAGGGCCACCAGTATATGTAAGCTGCATTGAGCCATCCATGCGTGGGAAAGCACGGGGTACAAATGCAAGTAAAAAAAAAAAATAATAAATCCTCACCTCTTTATTCCCTTAACCTTTATTGTTCTGTCTGTTTACCAGTCTTATCTAGATTATAAGCTGTTTGAGCAGGGACCGTCTATTTGTACTGCGCTACGTATGCCTTTTATCAACATAGAAATGATAACTATTAGTAGTAGGTACAGTTATCTTACCCCCCCCCCCCCCCCATTTTTATTACGTGAACTGAACAAGTACCAATGTCTACCATAAAAGGGAACAGTTATCTTATCCCCCCCCCCCCCCCCCCCCCCCGATTGTTATTACGTGAACTCAACAGGGACCGATGTGTACCATTAAAGTGAAAAAGCAGAGGCTTACCTGCACAAGTTGAAAAACACGAGTTACACGAGGAAAACAAGTACCTGTGGTACCCTGCAAATCAGAACAGTGAAATGGTAATTTAATATACACGATAGCATAGGAGACACCCGCAATTGAAAACATGTGTCCAGGGAGGGCTTATTTCCACAGGCCTTAGCAGCACCAAAAATGTTAGAAAGGTTATCCTCCCCCCCCCCCCCCCCGATTGTTATAACGTGAACTCAACAGGGCGACCGATGTGTACCATTAAAGGGAAACAGCTGAGACTTACCTGCACAAGTTCAAAAATACGAGTTACATGAGGAAACAAGCACCCTGCAAAATCATAATAAAGTGAAATGATAATTTAATATACACGATAGCATAGGAGACACTCATGTGGGTTTTGTGGTTGCTTGGGCACCCACAATATTGAAAACGTGTGTCCAGGGAGGGATTATTTCCACAGGCCTTATCACCCCAATTATTTTAGAACAGTTAGATCCTATGCGCGATTGAAACTTACATGCAAAAGAAATTTAAAAAATGAAATGCAGCCTCTAAAGAGACAAAAAAAAACATACCCACCACGATAAACGGTAAACACAAATGTTTTACGGTTAACACACTTTACGACAAAAGTACAAAAACACCTACGCGCATGCGCGCTGTTTGTTGAATAGCGCGTCTGATTAGCGCGTTACATTAGTGCGCATGCGTCACAGCTACTTACCCTCATTTGACTATGCCATCTACAGAGATTTGCGCCGCAACACCGCTGCATATTATTGCATATATTAAGTGTTGATCATGCCATAACGCTGCACCGTGTTACTACGGCGTTGGAACAGCGCTATTTCTACAGCGCTATCTCACGGTTTGATCATGAGGGCCTCAGTTAGTTGAATAAGTTTAGGTCAATCTCAGTTATGTCCTCGCTGTTGCGAGGCCCAATTGACCAATGTTTGTTGTTTTGAGTGAGCCTGGGGGCTAGGGATACCCCATTCGTGAGAACAAGCAGCCTGCTTGTCCTCGGAGAAAGCGAAAGCTACATACCTGTAGCGGGTATTCTCTGAGGACAGCAGGCTGATTGTTCTCACCAACCCGCCAGCCTCCCCTTTGGAGTTGTGTCTTCCCTTGTCCTTGTCTTTGCTATTTACTGGACTGGCGAGCACGCTCGCGTTCGGGCAGGAAGACGGCCGCGCATGCGCACGCGAGGGCTAGCAAACGCTGTTGCTAGTGAAGATCTCCAATTGGAGGGGCTGCCGTGGACGTCACCCATTCGGGAGAACAATCAGCCTGCTGTCCTCGGAGAATACCTTCTACAGGTATGTAGCTTTCGCTATATTCTATGCCAGGGGTTCTCAACCTAATCCTCCATTGATACTCTGTAATCTTGAGCAAGTCTGTAATCCCCCTGCTCAGAGTTCTACCTGTAGTATGCAAGGGCCCACCTTTGGAAAATGCAGAGTAAGGAAAAACTGAATACAGCCTCAACACCAGGATTCTTCAGTATTTCCTGAAAATAGTACAGCAGTGAGAAATAAATCCATTTCCAGAGTTTAGTTTCTCCAGACAGCACAGGACAAGAAATGCACACAATACAAAGCAGTGCAGATTCCAGATGGCCCTTCTAGCTTTCCTTAGCTCATGACAAATGCAAAGTGATGCACATTGGGAAGAATAATCCAAATCATAGTTACATGATGCTACAGTCCGCCTTGGGAGTCAGCACCCAAGAAAAAGATCTAGGTGTCATTGTGGATAATACGCTGAAATCTTTTGCCCTGTGTGGTGGTGGCCAAAAAAGCAAACAGGAGGCTAGTAATTATTAGGATAGGGATGGTAAATAAGACCAAGAATGATGGAGTGGAGGAGTGGCCTAGTGGTTAGGGTGGTGGACTTTGGTTCTGGGGAGCTGAGGAACTGAGTTTGATTCCCGGCACAGGCAGCTCCTTGTGACTCTGGGCAAGTCACTTAACCATCCATTGCCCGCCGCATTGAGCCTGCCATGAGTGGGAAAGCGCGGGGTACAAATGTAACAAATAAATAAATAAATATAATGCCTCTGTATCACTCCATGGTGTAACCTCACCTTGAGTATTGTGTTCAATTCTGTTCGCCTTATCTTAAAAAAGATATAGCCGTATAGGAAAAGGTTCAAAGAAGAGCAACCATAATGATAAAGGGGATGGAACTCCTTGCAAATAAGGAAAGGCTACAAAAGTTAAGGCGCTTCTGCTTGGAAAAGAGACAGCTGAGGGGAGATATAATTAAGGTCTACAAAATCCTGAATGGTGTAGAACAGGTAAAAGTGAATCGGTTTTTTACTCTTTCAAAAATTACAAAGATCAGGGGACATTCAGTGAAGTTACATGAAAATACTTTTAAAACAAACAGGAGGAAAACAAAGTTACTCCGCTGTAGCAGGTGTTCTCTGAGGACAGCAGGCCAAATATTTGGGTGTCTGATGGAGCCCAGTGCGGACACTGACTAGTGAGTATTAGAATTTTCTAGTAGCGTCCCAGCACTCATGCACTGGTGCCATCCTACCTGATGCGTGAACTTGGGTCCCTCAGTCATTGTTAAAAGCTAAAGAATGAAACTCCAAGGGGAGGGTATGTGAGAATACTTGGCCTGTTGTCCTTGGAGAGCACCTGCTACAGGTGAGTAACTTTGCTTTCTCCAAAGACAAGAAGGCCTTCATAATATCACATCTGAGAATCCCTAGTTACCAGGCTTACTAAAAACAACAAGGAGCAAGTTATCAACATAAGAATTAAAAGTCACTCCTAAGACAGAAAATCCCAAATAAAAAGACACATACCCCCGATATTCAAAAGAATTTAACCGTGGCCAGTTAAATGCCCCATAACCAGGTGTCCATGAATTTTCAGCGGAACATAGCCATGCAATATAACTGGCTATCTGCTGATTTTCAGCATGAGTTTGCATGCTATATTTGGCCACGTCAATACCTGGAATGGAAGGCCATTAAAACAACGCAAGATTAACTATCTTCCGAAGGCTACTGAAAACTGATCTATTCAAGAAGGCATACCAATAATATTCATCCTCAATACATAATAATAAAGACTACATATGAACTAGAAAACCGAACTCTTAACACTTGACTAACTGACCTCTTTCACTTGAACCCTTATGCTGAATATAGTGTCACTTTAACCCTTATGTTGAATAACTTCTCTACAGTCGATGACCCAATGTATGTTACATTCCTATTTATCACATAGAAATTAATATGCACTACCACAATGTATTCCTCTCTACCACATATGCATGCACCTTAATGCAGCGACTTTTGTATTCTGTGACCCGGAAATGGCAATCGCCATTATGGCAAATGTAAGCCACATTGAGCCTGCGAATTGGTGGGAAAATGTGGGATACAAATGCTAATAATAATAATAATTGGCCGGTTCAAACTTAACCGGCTAGCGCTGAATATTGGCTTGGCTGGTTAAGTTTGAACCAGCCAAAAATAAACCTGATATTCCATGCCAGTCATCGGAAACAGCATTGAATATCCGTGCTCCGTGCCGACTATGGGAGTTAGCCGGGCTAACCCCTGTAGTCTGAATATTGGACCCATAGATATTAAACAGAATGGGGAGTGGAGAACCCTCTGGAACCTACAAGGGGGTTCCCAACCCCCTGAAAAGGCACTGTTCATTTTTACAATGTAATGTCTATTGAGTAAAAATTCACTAAACCATGATAGGACTTTACCCAAAATGTTTATCAAACAACTTAAATTGGAGAATATTGTAGTCTACTATATCGAATGCAGCTTTAAGATTAAACTTCAGCAAGATAAGAGCTTTACCCTTAGATAGAGAAGACCTGGCAACAGAAATCAGTGCTAATAAAGTAGCTTCGGTACTGTGGAATGCTCTAAAGCCAAATTGCACTGGGCTGAAGCAGTTGTGACAATCCAGATATTCTGTTAATTGATCTGCCACAATAATCTCTTAAATGATTGAGAGTAATGGGCTAGTAGCCACAGACCTAGAACTAATTTGACTGCCCTATTTGACTGACTGTACACTTGTCCTTTAGATTGTAAGCCCCTTAAGCAGGGACTGTCCTTCTCTGTTAAACTGTACAGCGCTGCGTAACCCTAGTAGCGCTTTAGAAATGTTAAGTAGTAGTAGTAACTAGAGGGTGGGCTAGGATCCAAGGTGGCTTTTTAAAGAGTGGTGATGAAACTAATGCCTCCTAGACTTGAGGGATACTGGCCTATTTATTATAGACTGTTTAAGAAATGTGTAAGCTAATCTATCAGCTGAAAAGGAGGGTCTTTCATAAGGTATGAAGGGCAGCTATCTAGCAGGCAAGATGATGACGAAAACTTGGCCAATAAGGATTTAATCTTATCCTTTCCAAGAATTAAAAAGGAGCTCCAGATTCTATGAATGGAAGTTGCTAAATTAACTATTGACACAGTAGAGAGGTGTGGTAGCCGTGTTAGTCCACTCTTAAAGGTTATCAATAGAAATCAAAGAAAATAAAACATGGAAAAGAAAATAAGATGATACCTTTTTTATTGGACATAACTTAATACATTTCTTGATTAGCTTTCGAAGGTTGCCCTTCTTCGTCAGATCGGAAATAAGCAAATTGCTACCACATTGACACAGAATTAGACATAACAACTGCTTGTAAATTAGGACGTACGAGGTCCCTGATCTTGACTATCTTATTTAAGAAATAATTTGCTAAGGGGTCCTTTTACTAAGGCGCGGCAAACCCACTGTGGGATTGCCGTGCGTCAATTCAGCACTACCACTGGGCTACTTCAGGAGCCAGGAGGTACTTCCTGTCCTCACCAACCTACTACATTTCCGGTGCGTCAGATTTTATTTTTGTTTACTAGTGCTGGGAGCTTACCCAGCAGTAATTGGGCAGTGCTGTGCACTGTCCAGTTACCGCTGGGCTAACGCAGGAGCCCTTATCGACTCCTGAATAGGAGGCAGTAAGGTCTTCCCCAGGTGAGTGGCAAACCCGCACACTGACGCCACCACAGGACCCCTTTTACCACTGCTTTATAAAAGGTGCCCTAAGTTAGTAGCTGAATGAAAACAATCCTGGCCAACTGACCCAACATAGCTGGACAAAAAACTTCTAAAAAGCTGTCTAGAAGTTGATGATAATTTATCTGAGTAGCAAAATATGACTTTTAGCATTATGTATTGCTCCTTATAAAGTTTAGTGGCCTTCTTCCATTTGGATTTCAGGTCAGGACTGTGAGAGCATCACCAGTGATGTTCTAAACAGTGACAAAAGGATTTAAATTTTGATAATTCCTGTGTAAACCATTTAGCATAATGGGTAGAAGGAATGGTTTTACTGACCAGGGGAGCTAAATTCACAGTGGGTAAAGAGAGTACATTATGCCAAATGTTATAAGAGTGCAATGGCTCTGAAAATCATATCCCAATTTTATAACAATATGCCAAAAATTGCTGATATCAATTCTTTTCCTAGTAAGTTTTGAGAGGAAACGAGGTTGCTCATTGTTAGTGCTAAGTGAAACCGTAAATTCAGATAGAAAATGGTCCGACCACGGTACCGGTCTTCAACTAACATTAGAAAAAGAAAGAAATGATGTTCCATATCATCATGCTGATCAATCCATAGACTGGTGGGTTGTGTCCATCTACCAGCAGGTGGAGATAGAGAGCAATCCTTTTGCCTCCCTATATGTGGTCATGTGCTGCCGGAAACTCCTCAGTATGTTCTCAGCAGGTGGTGGTCACACATAGCAGCAGCTCTGGCTAGGTCTCCAAGCCTAATTTTTAGGTTTTGTTGAGTACCTGGGGTTGAGGGCTCTTCTTGAGCAAGTGCAAACCTGGTGGCGCCAGGTCCCTCCTTTTCTCCCCCCTCCCGCTGGCTCCGTTAAAAAAAAAAAAAAAATTTTTTTGAACGTCCTTAAGGGCGTTTATTTCGACGTTTATTTAAATGTTTATTGCAGCTACTCACTGGGACACCAGGTCGTTACAGCTCGGAGCGAGAAGCAGGTAATTTTTACCTTTTTATAGCGGGCAGGGGGTTCCCCGATCGATCTCCACGTGGCCTATGGCGTCGGAGGGCGAGGACGTGAAGAATCGCTCCCCGGACCGCGTGTGCGCTTCTAGCGGGGATGCGGGGGTCTTAAAGTCTGACTCGCCCTTGTTGGGTGTCAGTTCGGAGGCCGGTCAGTGTCCCGGGTCTTCCTCCGGTGCGGCGGTTTTTCCCGCCATAAATGCCCATCCCCCGCTGCTCGCCTCCGCCATCTTGGCCGGCCACGCTGCTCGGACGGCTTCTTCTTGGGCCGCCCTTGAGCTGGGAGACGTTAATGCCATGGCCGCCCTTGATTTGGGCGATGGCAAAAAAGCGGCTAAAGTTAAGCGCCGTTCTTCCCGTGCGGCTCCTTCGCGGAGTGTCGCGCCGGACGCCATCTTGGATGCGCAGCATGTTTCTCCCCCGCTCTTGCGAGCACCGGTTGAGGGTGCGTCTAGGGCTGTGGCCCAGGCGGCTGAAGTGCACAGTCTGGGGGGTTTCTCCCCCGAGTTTATTTTGCTGCTGCATCAGGTCTTCCTTATGCAGAACGCTGCCCCTTCTCCCTTGTCCGATAAAGGGGTTGAGGCCCCCGGAAGTAAACGCCCTCGGGTGGATTCCCAGGCCTTAGAGGACTTTGTCTCCTCTGATGTAGATGAGGGCAGCGTATCTGAGTTCTCCCAACGGTCCTTTGCGGATTCCTTGGAGGAGACGGATTCCCGCTCGGATGGAGCGGATGACCCCTCTGCAGCGCGGATCTTTCGCTCAGAGGATTTGCCCAACCTGTTACTGCAGGCCATGAGCATTTTGAAGATTTCCTCTCCAGAGGACGTCTCTCCCTCAGCCCCTGTTGGCTCCGCCATTATGCTGGGGACGAAGCGCCCGCCTAGAACCTTCCACGTGCATGATGCCATGCACACCTTAATTTCGGCTCAATGGGATGTCCCGGAAGCGAGCCTCAAAGTGGCTAGGGCTATGTCCCGCCTCTATCCTTTGCCTGAAAGTGAACGGGAAGCCTTTCTTTGGCCTACCGTGGATTCTTTAATCACTGCGGTGACTAAGAAAACGGCGTTGCCGGTGGAAGGTGGCACGGCCCTAAAGGACGCCCAAGACAGAAGATTGGAGGCGACCTTAAGGTCATCCTTCGAGGCGGCTGCCTTAAGTTTGCAGGCCTCAGTTTGCGGCTCCTATGTGGCCAGGGCGTGCCTGACGATTGTGCAGCGGGCTTCCCCCTCGGATCCTTCCTTGAGGGCTGATTGGCCGGCCCTGGAATCGGGCTTGGCTTATTTGGCAGACTTACTGTATGATGTCTTGAGAGCCTCGGCTAAAGGTATGGCTCAGACAGTCTCTGCGCGGCGGTGGCTTTGGCTGAAACATTGGTCTGCTGACCACGCCTCTAAGTCCCGCCTGGCTAAGTTGCCTTTTAAAGGCAAGCTGCTTTTTGGGGTCGAGCTGGACAAAATTGTGACCGATCTCGGCACGTCTAGGGGCAAGAGGTTACCAGAGGTCAGGGCTCGGGCCACTGCTCGCCCCGGTAACTCCAGAGGACGGTTTCAAGAAGCCCGTCGGTACCGCCCGGGCAAGTCGGGCTCCTCTGCCCCCTCTTCCTTCAAGAGGAACTTCTCCCCCAAGCAGCATTCCTTTCGCAGAGACCGCCGTCCCGGAGGTGCGCCCTCCGGTCCTCCCCTGGGGTCTCGTACCCAATGACGGGGTCCTGGTCCATGGCCCAGTGCAGATTGGAGGACGCCTGTCCTCGTTTCTGGGCGAGTGGACCAGGGTAACTTCAGACGCTTGGGTGCTGGAAGTCATCAGAGACGGCTACAAGCTAGAGTTCTGCCGACCCTTAAGAGACGGGTTTGTACTCTCTCCATGCAAGTCTCCGGTCAAAGCTGTGGCAGTGCAGCAGACCTTGGACAATCTCATCCGCCTGGGTGCGGTCGTTCCGGTGCCAGAAAATCAGCTTGGCAAGGGACGTTACTCCATTTACTTTGTGGTACCAAAGAAAGGAGGTTCTGTACGGCCTATCCTCGACCTCAAAGGGGTCAATCGGGCCTTGAAAGTTCGGCACTTTCGCATGGAGACTCTCCGCTCTGTTATAGCGGCAGTGAAGGCAGGGGAGTTCCTGGCATCCTTGGACATCAAGGAAGCGTACTTGCATATTCTCATCTGGCCTCCTCATCAACGCTTTCTGCGTTTTGCAGTCCTGGGCCGACACTTCCAGTTCAGAGCCCTCCCGTTCGGGTTGGCTACTGCTCCGCGGACCTTCTCCAAAGTAATGGTGGTCATCACGGCCTTCCTGCGAAAGGAAGGAGTACAAGTCCATCCTTATCTGGACGACTGGTTGATCCGAGCCCCCTCTTGTGCAGAGTGCGGCAGAGCTTCAGACCGGGTGATTGCTCTTTTGAGCTCCCTGGGGTGGATCATCAACTGGGAGAAAAGCCAGCTGCGCCCGACTCAGTCCCTGGAGTATCTGGGAGTTCGATTCGACACCCAAGTGGGCAGAGTGTTCCTGCCGGACAATCGGATTGTCAAACTTCAGGCTCAGGTGGACCAGTTCCTAGTAGCCTCTCCACTTCGGGCTTGGGACTATGTGCAGCTGTTGGGCTCTATGACAGCCACGATGGAAGTAGTGCCCTGGGCCAGGGCTCATATGAGACCACTACAACACTCTCTGCTGCAGCGCTGGACTCCGGTGTCGGAGGATTATGCTGTGCGCCTTCCCTTGGACCCAGCAGTGCGCAAGGCGCTGAGCTGGTGGCTGCAGACAAGTTGTCTGCAGGGATGCCTCTTGTGACCCCGGAGTGGATTGTCGTCACGACGGACGCCTCTTTGACGGGCTGGGGAGCCCACTGCTTGGGAAGGACAGCGCAGGGGCTCTGGTCTCCTGCAGAGGCAAAGTGGTCTATTAACCTCCTGGAACTCAGAGCCATTCGGTTGGCGCTTTTGGAGTTCCTCCCGGTACTGGCGTTGAAGCCAGTACGGGTCCTGTCGGACAATGCCACGGCTGTGGCCTATGTCAACCGCCAGGGAGGTACCAAGAGCGCCCCTCTAGCCAAGGAAGCCATGAATCTATGCCAGTGGGCGGAAGCGAACCTGGAACAGCTGTCGGCGGCCCACATTGCCGGAGTCATGAATGTCAAGGCGGACTTTCTCAGTCGCCATACCTTGGATCCCGGAGAGTGGCAGTTATCGGCTCAGGCGTTCTTGCACATCACGAAGCGCTGGGGCCAGCCGAGCCTAGATCTGATGGCGTCATCGGCCAATTGCCAAGTGCCGCGTTTTTTCAGCAGAGGACGGGACCCTCGATCTCTGGGAGTAGATGCTCTTCTCCAACAGTGGCCGACACAGGAGCTTCTCTATGTGTTCCCGCCCTGGCCCATGTTGGGCAGGGTACTAGACCGGGTGGCAAAGCATCCGGGCCGGATAATCCTGGTGGGTCCGGACTGGCCCAGACGTCCCTGGTATGCGGACGATCAGGCTCTCAGTGGACGACCCTCTGCGGCTGCCAGTGGAGCAGGGCCTGTTGCATCAGGGTCCCGTGGTGATGGAGGATCCCTCTCCCTTTGGTCTTACGGCCTGGCTATTGAGCGGCAGCGTCTGAGGAAGAAGGGCTTCTCAGACAAGGTCATCGCCACTATGCTGAGAGCGAGGAAGCGCTCTACTTCTACTGCTTACGCCAGGGTTTGGCGTACCTTTGCAGCGTGGTGTGAAGCAGGCTCACTTTCTCCCTTCACTGCTCCAATTTCTTCAGTGCTGGCGTTCCTGCAAGAAGGTCTGGAGAAAGGCCTGTCGCTCAGTTCCCTTAAAGTCCAGGTAGCTGCTCTGGCTTGCTTCAGGGGCCGCCTGAAGGGTGCTTCCCTGGCTTCGCAGCCAGATGTGGTACGCTTTCTCAAGGGAGTTAATCACCTGCGCCCTCCTCTGCACTCAGTGGTGCCTGCGTGGAATCTCAACCTGGTGCTCAGAGCCTTGCAGAAGCTGCCTTTTGAACCCTTGTCGAGGGCATCTCTGAAAGACCTGACGTTGAAAGCAGTCTTTTTGGTGGCTATCACTTCAGCCAGAAGAGTTTCCGAGCTCCAGGCACTCTCATGTCGAGAGCCTTTTCTGCAGTTCACTGAGGCAGGAGTGACTATTCGCACAGTGCCTTCCTTCCTGCCCAAGATTGTTTCTCGCTTCCATGTGAATCAGCAGCTCTGTCTCCCTTCCTTTCGTAGGGAGGACTACCCAGAGGAATACTCTGCTCTCAAATTTCTGGATGTGAGACGAGTCATCATCAGATACTTGGAAGTGACCAATGATTTCCGGAAATCGGATCATCTGTTTGTCCTGTTTGCAGGTCCTCGTAAGGGTCTGCAGGCTGCTAAGCCTACAGTGGCAAGATGGGTCAAGGAAGCCATTGCAGCGGCTTATGTGGCCGCGGGGAAGGTGCCGCCTATTCAGCTGAAGGCTCACTCCACTAGAGCTCAGGCGGCCTCGATGGCAGAGGCCGGGTCCGTCTCCTTGGAAGAGAAATGCAAGGCGGCAACTTGGGCATCGGCCCATACCTTCTCCAGGCATTACCGCTTGACTGTGGCTGCTCGGGCGGAGGCCCGGTTTGGAGCTTCAGTGTTGCGGTCAGGGATTTCAATGTCCCGCCCTGGGTGAGTACTGCTTCGGTACATCCCACCAGTCTATGGATTGATCAGCATGATGATATGGAAGGTAAAATTATGTATCATACCTGATAATTTTCTTTCCATTAATCATAGCTGATCAATCCATAGCCCCTCCCAGATATCTGTACTGTTTATATTCTGGTTGCATTTCAGGTTCAAGTTTAGTCTTCAGTTCCTGTTCAGGAGGACTTCGTGTTCAAGTTTTTTCAATTGGATTCTTCAGGAGTTGAGACGAGTTTGTGTTACAGTGAGCTGCTGCATTCCTCTCCCCTCCGTTTTACGGGGCTGGATTGAGACATAAATTCTGCCGGCGCTCCCTCCCGCTTCGGCGGTGTTAGGGTCAGTCAGCTCCTCCCGCAGTTGCGGTTGCAGGATAAGCCAGATCCCCCCGCTTCGGCGGGGTGGTGTCCCTCCCCCGCTCTGCAGGGATGAGCTGGACGGATTCCCCTCCCCCACTTGTGTGGGGATGAGCTGGGTTAATTCCCCTCCCCCGTTTCGGTGGTGGTGAGCTGGGCAGAGTGTCCCTTTGTGGGTGTAATTCTCTAAGTGCTGAGTCCTGCGGATGGAGCTTGGATATCGACATACTGAGGAGTTTCCGGCAGCACATGACCACATATAGGGAGGCAAAAGGATTGCTCTCTATCTCCACCTGCTGGTAGATGGACACAACCCACCAGTCTATGGATTGATCAGCTATGATTAATGGAAAGAAAATTATCAGGTATGATACATAATTTTACCTTGTTTGAGAGGAAGATGCTAGGAAATCCAGGCTGTGATTTTTCTCATGAGTAGGATAAAGGGGACAGGTTGATAAGCACACAGAGTCTAAAATGGACTTAAAATCTAAACGGTAATATCTTCTAAGTGTAAATTAATATCACCTAACAATATAAGGGGTCCTTTTACTAAGGTGCAGTGAAAAATGGCCTGTGGTAGTGTAGGCGCGTGTTTTGGGTGTGCGCAGATCCTTTTTTTCAGTGCGCCTGCAAAAAATGCCTTTTTAAAATGTTTGCCGAAAATGGACGTGTGGCAAAATCAAAATTGGCGCGCATCCATTTTGGGACTGGGACCTTACCACCAGCCATTGACCTAGCAGTAAAGTCTCATGCGGTAACCGGGCGGTAATGACCTACACTTATCAAATGCCACTTGGCGCTCGTCTGATATGTGCGGCCAAAAATAAAAATTATTTTTTGGGTGTGCATATTGGACACGTGCCCAAAATGAAATTACCACAAGAGCCATGCGGTAGCCGGGCAGTAACTCCATTTTGGCGCACATTGGGTGCATGTAGGTGCTTACGCAGCTTAGTGAAAGGGCCCCTAAGAGAAGTAAAATAAAAACTCAGAATCTCTTGCATTTTTTTATAGCTACCAGGAGGATGATAGATCACAATAAGACCAGCATTACCTGTTAAATTAGAATCAGTCAATTTACAACATAGTAATTCTAAGTCTGGGATGGAAATAGAATCAGCAATGAAATTTTTTAAAGAGTCCTTATAAACAATTACACTACTACCTTCTTTTTTAACTAGTCTGGAGCTGCTTAAAGCCTTGTAACCAGGAGGAGAAAGCTCAGATAATACAGTTGAATTATTATCTACAATCCAGGTTTCAGTGATAAAGGTGAAGCCTACCTGTGAATCACCTATGAAATCTGTAATGAGAGAGGATTTATTACAAACTGATCTAGCATTAAAATAAAAGCAAGGAACTGGAAGATAAGAAGAAGTTTTCTCTGAACAAGTCTAAATGTATTTATTTTATTTATAGCAGCATTTATATCCCACATTTTCCAAACAGGTTTGGTTTAATGTAGCTTACAATGTTAGTTAGTGGAGGTGGGGATAGGAATTAAACTTCTAAAATTAGTGGGAAGCCTAGGTTGCCTCTTTAATTTACTAGTAGATTGATTCCCTATAATAACCACTATCTTGTGGGTCATAGAGTGGCTAGGCCTACAAAATAAATTGGAATTTATAGAGCCTACATTAGAATTAGACCCAGGTACCAGTGATGCAAAACTATGAGGGGGTCTTTTACTAAAGCTTAGCTTGAGTTATTTACAGCAGGGCCCATAGGAATAAAATAGGCCCTGCTGCAGATGATTTGAGCTAAGCTTTAGTAAAAGACCCCCTTCGGATTTACCCATTCCACAAGGTAAAAAATGCAAAGAATTAATAAGAGCAATAGACTATAATAACAAAAATGAAAGTACCAAAGTATAGAAGGGCCCAAACTGTAGCCCATAAAAGGGAACTACATACTCCTTAGGTGTGCCTCTTCAACAGTGTGCCTCAGAAGTAAGCACGTTTTTAAAACACTGCGAGCACTGATTACATCAGTGGGGGGGGGGGGGGGGGGGGGGGGAGGGTAAAGCCACACCACCAAGCTGCTGATGGTAGAAACAGCTTCCACTGCAGAAAAGATGGAGGAAAAGACCATAGTCTGCTATTGAAATAGACATGGGGAAGCTACTGCTTGCCCTGGAATTGGTAGCATGGAATGTTGCTATTATTTGGGTTTCTACAAAATATATAGGAGTACACTAAAACGTGGCAAAATATCTTAGAAATTTGATTTTACAATATAGACTATACCCTATTACTGTATATTTTTCTTTTCTTTTTTTTTCCCTTTTATAGTAATGAGACCATCATATAGTGGTGGTTCAGGCTATTGGTTCTCCTATACAGTTATTTCATATCTGAAGCACTTTCAATTGTATAATCATCTGTCTCTAAAGCTTCAATATTTTATTATTTAAACATTTAATTGTGAGAGGTTTTGTGAGGTTTTTTTTAATAGAAATTGTTTCAGCCAGCAACCCTGAGGGTGTCTTTACTAAAGCTTGGATCATTATCTACAGCAAGGCGTATTTTATTCCTATGGACCCTGCTGCAGATAACCCCCTGAGTCAACAGGATCACAGCGCTGTCAAAAAGTTATTGCCCCCAATACCCACAGACAACAAAATGGCATTTTGGTTTCTCAAACCTGCTTCTGAGGTGGTTTTAGAAAAGATCATTGCATGCTGAAAAATATTAAAAGAATAACAAATGACCAAGATATTGCCACTAAAAACATTTACGCTGTTCTAAATTATTAAGAAAGAACTTCAAACGGAGTTTCCAGTACTCACGATTGCACAGCACATTAACAATGCGACACCATCTTAGTAGCACTAAGGCTTACAGCGCAGAGTGACACCACATATTAATGTGCTGATGTCATCAGAATGAATATTAATTAGCCATGTGGTTTTTTTTTCAAACAATCACCTATATATGTAAATTACTACCACACTTAAAGTTTTTTTTTTTTAATTTGAAAGCAAAAAATTGAAAGCAAAATGCCAGAGAAGGGGGTGGGGAGAGAAATAAAATAAAATTTCTAAACATCACTAGATCTATTAAGGCCTTTTGGCTTAAGTACCAAGAAATGGATCCAATGACATTCCTTATAACATAAGTGAGCATTCAAATCCCAGCCGGAGGACACTGTTTTATTTGTTTCAAGACTACAAATGTTCAGAAGAATGCCCCAAGGTAAGGCTAGTGGGACTAAAGAAGGTCATCAGTTCTACAGTCTGAACAACTTCATGTTTCTAGCTTATAGACTGCAGGGTGCAGAACAAGATATTAGGTATTGTGTTGTGAATCTAAAATCGACTTCAGACACATTCTGCCTGTGGACCCAGATTATTGCCAAATGGCGTGTAGACATGCCTGCTGGCCCCACACACCTCCAGGAATTGTAATAGCAGTCAGGCATTAGCAAACACATTGTATTACCATAGAACACTTCAACGGGACACCCTGAAAGTCATGATTTATGGTGACTTCAGACCTGTACTATGGAACAGTCACCAATGATGTGAGGAGTAGGATAGTAAAGGTGGTCTGTTAGCCTAATGGTTAGTGCAGCACTCTTGAATCCACATAACATGGGTTTGATTCCCACCTTCACTTCTGGTAGTGTTAGTCAATTCACATGTTTTATATTGTGTATTTGACACATCACTTAGGACTGGCATTCTGCTGTTATACACAGGTTATTGACTAGCATTACATGATGTCATTCTTGTGAATCCACATGCTATTGAAGGCAGCACAGTGCTAATTGTTTTCTTTGCCTGAATGTGCCTCTACTGATCTCTACTATTGTGTGGCGTCAAATGCAAAGGTGAAGGTGTGTGTGCATCACATATAACCTGTAATTATCTGTTGCTTGACCCTCACTCATGTTGTGCTACTACTCTGTTGCCGTTAGGAGATGTTAGGTAGCTGTTTAGGCTGCTAGACACTAGTCACTGATGTGCAAGGGAGTGTGTTTTGTGTGACGTTTGGGAGTGTTTGGTTGGTTCAATAGATAACACCATGAGTGGGGGGGGGGGGGGGGTGACCCTCTATGTAAGTGTGGTTGCCCTCTGTATATGTGAGTGTAGTGGTGCTCTGTATATGTGAGTGTGGCGATCCTGAATTTATAGTCTATCATGTCATATGTTACAGTTGCTAATGGTGCTGTTTGGACCAAGATGGTATTGGCTCTTCCCTCACCAAGGTTGTTAGGCACGGACACGGTGAAAGATCTGCTCCACAAAGGTGAGTGTGATGTCTGCAGAACGGTGTGATAAATGGGAAATGCTTAAAGTGAGGTCTCTGAACTGTGCAGAAGTATTAGTAGTGGTAGGCTGTTGAGTTATTATAATTGTTAATGATGTGAGGTGTACCATGCAGCTGAGTGTTAGGGGAGGTGCTCAGGTGAACTGTGGACTTGGAAAGACTGATGCGCCATAGGCAGTGTGTTTGTATACCTGCCTCATCCCACATGCTCTGTGTTAAAATAATATGTACAAGTGGTGATTTGGTATGCTTATAAAATGCATGTGCTGGTGTGGTTTTTGCTTTCACAAATGGTGCAGCAATATATGTATAGATGGCCACAGTTTGGGACAGGGCAAGGAATGAATGCTGTAGGATAACTGACAGGTAAATGTCAGGTATAAGGAGGTGAATGTTTGTGGTCCCAAAATGGGTGTGTTAGGCCTCATTGTCCTGTTTCCTAGGGCACTATTTCCCAAGTCTATGTCACGGTTGTGGCCGTGTTCTTATGTTCAAGACCTACTGTTTCTTTGTATCTAGCTCTGTGACCTCTCCAGTCTGCCTTTTTCCCTATTGTTGTTCTTCCTGTAAGCCAAGCCTCACTTTGGTCTCCCTGCTTCTACTTCATTTTCTGTTGTTCTTCCTGTAAGCCAAGCCTCACTTTGGTCTCTCTGCTTCATTTCCTACTTGTGACATCATCAGCAAGCCCTTTGTAAGCACCTGGGAACTATCATGTTGGTCCTTTGCAAGAGGTCTCTTAATCTTGTGTTACCTGTTTAGAGCATTTCCCTGCTTGGCTTTGTTCCTGAGTATCTTGCTCCTGAAGGTCTGTTCTGTGTTTCTTTGAGTCTTGTGTTTCAATGCTTGCTTTGTTTCTTTGTGTTTGCTTTTGTACCTTGATCCTGAGAGCCATACCCTGCCCTTGGTGTCTGTATCTGTTTAACTCTACCCTTGGCTCCTGCTTTTAGTCTAGCCCTGCTTTTGACTCTTGCTATAGTTAAGCTCTGTGTTTAAGCCAAGCTCTGTTCCTGTTTCCCCTGTTTGTTTCCTGTGTGTGTAGTTCTTGTCTGTTTATTCTGAGTCTGTAGAAGCTAGCATCATACCTGGTTATTTCACTGCTATCCAGCTGTGGGTGCTGGTAAGCACATTGCTTCTTTGTTTGTTTGTCTTCCCTTAGTCTGCTTAATCCTTTGCCTGCCATGTTTGCTTCCTGGCTCTTGAGCTCTGTTTCTGCCAAGTTCTGTTCCTGTGTGTGTTTGAGCCAGGTTCTGCTCCTGCTCTATGTTTGAGCTAGTTCTGTCCCAGTCCCTTTCAGTATCCTGTTCCAGCCAAGCCAAGTCCCTTTCAGACTCCGGTTCCAGCCAAGCCAAGCCCGTTCCAGAATCCGGTTCCAGTCAAGCCAAGCCTGTTCCTGAATCTGGTTCCAGCCAAGCCTGTTCCAGAATCTGGTTCCAGCCAAGCCTGTTCGAGAATCCTGAAGCCTGTTTGAGAATCCTGAATCCTGTTCCAGCCAAGCCTGTTCGAGAATCCAGAATCCTGTTCCTGTCTTGTTTATTCTCTTCTGTTATTCTTGTTGCCTAGCTCTTACCCTGTCTTGCCTGTCTAGTTGTGCTTTGTCTTGTCTCTTTCATTCTAGTCCTGTCTGGATCCAGTCCTTGCCTTGTCCTTGTCTTGCCCTTTTCTGGACCCAGTTTTAATCCAGTTCCGAGTCTTGCCTTGTCCTGTCTGGGTTCCAGTTCTTGCCTCATCTGGATCCGGTTCTTGTGTTGTCCATTGTGTTTAGTTACCTCTGTCCTGGCTTGTTGAGTCTGTTAGTTTATCCTAGTCCAGTCTGTTCTGATTCCTGCCTGTGCCAGCCCAGGTGATTTGTCTGCCAAAGCTCCGGCTTTGGTCCAAGGACTCACTATTCCTGACAGTTGTGACAGTCTACTCCTGGAGTACCCACTGGTATCTGTTTTCCCACTTATCCACAATGAATAGGCATAAACCTGATTTGCATACACTGCCTCCGTTATATGCCAGTCTCTTTCATGCATTTTAATTGTACCTGACTGGCAAGGGGTACTCCTGGGCCACACTTAGTAAACATTATCCAAGGACTGCTGAGGATATGGTTCTGTGAGTAAAGTCCTTGCCTGGAACTCATCACAATGCTGTCTTGTGGGGTCTCCAGCTGCTGCATGTGAGTAACGCTTATCAGGTTGCGTGGTGTGGGTTGCTCAACTTCTCCACTGGCACCACTTGGAATGAACCTTTTAAGGTGATGTGTAGGTACTGTCCTACATCCTCAATGTTCTGTTACAATGGGTTCTCTGCATTGTCTATAAACCTGTCTTTTGGGCCTTACAAAGTTTGGGAGTGTCCATATCTGTGGGACTACTGTTAATCCATCCAGTGGTGCACTCCATTTCAGGCCTTCTGACTTCATAGGTGGATTCTGTCTATAGTCTGTTCTTTGTGCCCCATCCCCTTGGTTGCCAGTCAATGGGTGAGGACATTAATCTTGGCATTCCATTTTGAGATTATCCAGAGAACAAGAATGTTAACCTTAGACCAACATGGTTTCTTAGCCTAAATGACTTGCCTAGAAAAGCCTTCTCCATCCAGATGATGTTTGTATTACCACTATTTAATACTAATGACAATAAACTCAACACACACACTGAAATAAATATGATCTCTGAAATCTAGTGGTGCACTTTGCATCTTTTGGTGTGTTTTAGGCCTCAAACCTGAGGGAAACTTTTATTACATACTAACATGTACTGGTTTGTCTCCATTATGGCTCATTTGTCTTTTCTTTTTTTTTTTTTTTAAATCATTTATTTATAATTTTTCATTTTACAAGGGTCACTTGCAAACAGTAATACAGAGATGACTGTATATTAATACAATATTAGAGGAAAACAATCTCAACTAGATAAATGGATTATATATAATCTTTCTCTTTCTTAGACCATAAAATAAATAGGGAGAGTGAAACAAGACAAGGAGATCAATTAAACAACAGTAAACAAAGAAAACGTGGTATTAACCTGATTATCCCCAGTTATTATTTATCTGAATCATTATTCCACATTGATCGTCTGGTTGGCTTCTTCAAACCCAAGACGGTGTATAGTCAATTAATTTCGTTGGAAACATACGTATTGCCCAATATTAGTGGAAATAATACACCTGATTTCATTTTTTTCTCTTTTAAAACCAGAAATTATTTAACAATACAAACACTTGAATCTCTAATCCAATTCCCACTGATTAAGGTAATCCCAGTTTCACAGGCTTCACCCCTTTTGAATTAATATACTAAGAGGAATCATTTCAGAGGAAAAAACTTTAGGAGTCATACCCGGAACTCTGGGAAAACAACAATCTCGATATTAATCATCTGTAATAATATTCATTTTGTTCAAATTTTTCTGGTCTATTATCATTTTCAAAATCTTAACCGTTTCCTACTCCTGTAGAACTTAATTTGCTGTGTAATTTTATTTTTAACTGTTTTTTTATTAAGTTCCAGTTATACCAAACATTGCTCTCAATTACATCTTAACATTCACAACATAATGCTGAACTTCTATGTCAACTTTTGCTATGCTGTGTCAATTTTTCATTCTCAAAGGATTCGATTCGATTATCCATGTGGCTCACTAATAAGATTATATCTGAAGCAAAATTATTTACTACCACCGTTAGGTCCTGGAGCGCCTTCCAGATGATTTCAATGTAACCTCCACGGGAGCCAAAAACTCCAAGCTGATAGCTCTTATGGGTTTAGGAGTGGCACCGCCAACACGGGTTCAGCTGTAAATGACTTCCGCTTCAGCATACACTCCTAACTCACTCCTCCACTCCTTTGGACATGGTGGTTAAATGACTTGGGAGCGATGAAGTTGTTTCCAGGTCCAAGAGCATCGACGCTCCTTCGCCGGCGCTAATCAAAGGACTCATCAACCCAGTCATCTGTGGGCAGCTCGTCGCGCAGCGGTCCCACACTTGCTGCACAGGGGACAAAACGCTGGTCATCGGCGGCTGACCCCCCATTGTCCCCTTCCTCTCAGTTAAGGTAACTGCAAATGCAGAGAGGAAATTTCAAGTAAACAAAGACAGAAACTTCAGAGGACAGCTGGGCCGTTGAGCGTACGAGCTTCATCTTTCCACTCTCCCTGGTTTGGGACACTCTTTGTCTGGTTTCTCCTCAGAGGCCTGTCTGATATGGGTAACCCTTCAGCATAGCCCTCTGAGTCATTGAAATACAGAAGCCCCTCCACCACTACAAAGTGGTGTCCCTTCGGAGGGGTCATTTGTCTTTTTTAGTTCTGAGACCTGAGTGAGTCTTTTCTTATCCTCTGTCCATGTTAATCATTTCTGTTTTGTGTGGATCATTTGGTGGCTTTTTAGATGTGAAAACCCATAAAAGCATTTATTACATTCTGTACATGTAAATGGAATCTCTCCAGAGTGGATCATGTGATGTCTTTTTAGCTCTGATAGTTGAGTGAAGCTTTTATTACACTCTGCACAAGTAATTAAATTCTCTTAGGTGTGGGTCATCTGATGGCTTTTTAGTTCTGAAAGCTGAGTGAACCTTTTATTACACTCAGTATATGTGTATGGTGTCTCTCCTATATGGCTCATTCAGAAGATAGTGTTTGTATGGTTAGTTTGTGCAGGACAAGTGGTAGCTATGACCTGGTGAACTGTACCCTCCAGTTATGTATGTGCAGTTGTGTAAATAATTGGTCTGGAGGTTATATCACCTTCATGCTCTTTGCCCCCTTACTCCGTGCCTGTGACTCCCTCTTGGCAAATGATCCCAAGGCCTAACTGCCTATAAGGTATGCCCCACCCACCCTTTGAGCTGCATGTTTCCAAATCATTTCTGACTAACATTCACAGGAACACTATGTAGGAACACTATCAGGCTTATTTTCGAAAGAGAAGGCGTCCAAAAAGTGACACAAAAGGCACATGGGCTTCCCTGTGAAAGAAGGTCGTCCAAATCCAATAATCGAAACAGGGCCTAAGGACGTCCTCAGCACGAGGACGCCCATCTATGGTCGTCCCCACATGGGACTTGTTAGGGGCAGCGTTACAAGATGGGTGCCTCCAATGTATAACGACTAGCGAAATGGTTTCGCATGAGCGGGAACATGGGTGTCCTTAGTTAGACCTGAAATAAAAGCGACCAGGGTAAGGGGGAAGTCATCTTTAGACCCATTAGCGATTTTGTGGAGTTGGAAAGTTGGGTCCGGTATACCACCATACATTAGCCCATGTCGTACAAGAAGATGTATACTGACTCATTTCAACATAAGTACACAAATAAACATAATATTGACAATACCATTGTTGCCAGTCTAAAGATCCACAATTGGCTGTTACAAACATCACAGAAAGAAAAAATTAACAACAGAATAGAATGTATTTCTAGCAATATTGATACTAGCACGAGCACAGCTATGCCCACAAACAGTAGTCTCTCCAGATAGTAATCTTAAGAGTCAATGGCTCCAGGCACTGTTGTTTCAGGGTTGTGTGCTGCATGAGGCAAAGATGCCTTGTGACAAGGCTACATCCCCGATGTATAGAGTGAAGCAGCAGCACCATGAACTACATATCCCAGAATGCATTTCCAGTCCTAGCAGTGAGATCCCAGGGGATAGGCAAGCTGGCCATATATCGTCTCTGACCACAAGAGGGAGGGTGAATGAAGGAGCCAGTTCCCGGGACCAGCAATCTGTATATCATGCTGCCCACCTGTAATAGGGAGGGGTGGGCTCAGAAGCAGGAGGAGGATTGGATGAAAGAGGGAATTAATCAACCTGAGCAGGGGAAGAAAGCAGAACGGAATGGGAGCTTGAGGGCTGAGGAAGGCAGCCCCTGAAGGTTTGGAAACCTACATGGTTTTGGGAATTTATTTTGGTTTAAACCCTGCTTAAGTAGAGAAGCCTGATTTTCTTTTGGGGAAACCCTGAGTGGTGGGGGAATTACTAACCTGTTTTGAAACCTGATTATTGTGAGAACCTCTGAAGTTGGAAGGCTTGTTTATGAAGGAGGGCTGCCTGGTGGGAAGAGGGGTTCAGTTCAGGAGGAGAGGAGCAGTGCAGGCTGAAAATCCTTGGGCAAGACAGGTCCCTAAAGAACTGAAGCAGGCTGAAATACCTTGGGTGGAAGGAAGTCCCAAAAGTATTGAACCTCCTGAAAGTAAAGGCTGCTTGGTGATTAACACTGTCTTGAGGGGAAATCCTGCTTGTGGGACAAGTACTATTTGTTTGCTACTGACTGAGACCACAAAAGCAGGGATTTCCAAAGGACTAATGCATTCCCCTCTGGTAAGGGGGCAAAGTCTTTGTGTCATTGGTTGATGTACTAAGCAAGGCAGAACAGCCCTGCCTGAGAAGCAAGTCTCTACTCTGGAGTGAAGTTTTGTTTATGAATCTGGAAAATAAAGGAATGTTTTTGAAGTATTTCCTGGTGGCAGTTTTGTGAAGTTCTGGCTATTCAGGGGAGGCAGCTTCCTCCCCCATACTGGAGCAGCGGGCCCGTTTACAGCCTGTACATAAGACTGGTTGCAAGTTCACTGCTGTGGCTGACAGGGCCTCAATTCAGAAAGGTCCAACATAAACAGGATCCTTCCAAGTTTTATAGGTGTAGTGTTTGCGGTATACTAGATATTCTATTTTCAAGGCCTTGGTATTTGCTGTACCATCCCCCCTTTTGTCTGGTGTTTCCTCTGAAAAGCAAGACAAAATGTGATTAGAAAGTTGTAGTGCAGTGTAGGGATTATGCCATGGGGAGGCTCACACAGGCAGGCATCATGGTGCATCTAGAAGACTTTCATTTAGAGGGCCACATGGTGTCCAGGAAGGTAAAGAGTCCTTAAGGATGTGCTCAGATTTCATTCTTTACACAGTTCAAGGCATATGTAAGATATAATAAAAATCTTATTATGTAAACAGAAGCATTATCAAACATGAAACAATCAGTTATGTTAGCAATATTAAAACTACATTTTTTTTGTTACATTTGTACCTCGCGCTTTCCCACTCATGGCAGGCTCAATGCGGCTTACATGGGGCAATGGAGGGTTAAGTGACTTGCCCAGACTCACAAGGAGCTGCCTGTGCCTGAAGTGGGAATTGAACTCAGTTCCTCAGTTCCCCAGGACCAAAGTCTACCACCCTAACCACTAGGCTACTCCTCCAAACTAGGTGTAAACATATGAGTTTACACCTAGTAAGCAGAAAGGATTCAGAGTCAGAAGAAGAGAACCAAAGAAATAAATCATAACTCAAAATGTAACTTAATTAATTAAAGATTATACAAAAGAAATGTTATATTCCATCAAATCAAACCAACAGTCGAAATGCTAGAGTTTAACAATTCACCCAATAAATGGAGTATATCCTTAAAGCACACAAATGAGTCCAATTAAAAGTGTCCTTCCAGCAATGCAACTGTAGGTGTCACTGTTTGGATACTAAACAGTTCCGTAGAGTGGGTCTTGCCACATTTTATGGGTGAAATTCTTCTGTTATACCAGCTGGTCAGGCTGATATTTGTAAACAGGATAACATGATGCTTCTGAAGTAAATAAGGGGACTTTGAATGAATACAATAAAACAATTAAACAGAGCAATGTACGTAGTATCTGTCCAGTTCCTTAACAAAAATGCCATTAGCTCAATACTGGTTTCAGGTTGTATACTTAATGCAATTCTGGTTATAGTGAATTTAGAATAAAATAAATATGCTAGGCTGGTCTTTTTTTATTATTATTTAATTATTTAAATGTTCCAATATATCACCACTTAAAGTGAATATGCAATCGGCATTATTTAACATTAGGAAACAAAAATGATAAGTATATATCTTTACAGCCCATTTGTCCACAAGTTGAAGAAATTTGATTCCAAGATTAAGGAAATTAAAAAAGAAAAAGAAATACAAAAATTAATGATCAATAGATGCTTCCTCTGGTTCAGACCCCAGCCTGCTAAATTAGGGAAGGTTTACTATATTCACATCAACTCTTGCATCAATAAACTCTTTCAACTGATTTGGATCTACAAACTGAAAATGTTTACCCTCAAGCATCACATTACAAAAACAAGGACATCGCAAAACAAAATTTGCTCCCAATGCCACCACCCTGGGGCGAAGTTCCAAAAAGGCCCTTCGTCTCATCTGTGTAGGCCATGAGAGATCTGGAAAGATATGGACCTTTGAGCTCAAAAACAGATTTTCTAAGTGTCTCAACGAAAGCCGTAGTACGGCATTCCTATCAGGCTCCAACGCAAAAGTGGCAAGCAGAGTTAACCTCTGAGTAACTATTTCTAATGAGCTTTCTAAGAATGAGGTAAGATTCACTCCCTCCCCTATTACGGGGGGGGGGGGGGGGTTCCCACCTCCACTCCAGTACTCCCGATGTAATAAGCCCGTGTAATGGGAGGGAGGGAGTCCTTGTCCATTCCCAGGATGTCCACCAAATATTTTTTGACCCTCTCCAAAGGAGAAATTAACGGCGATTTGGGAAAATTAAGAAACCTAAGGTTAAGTCTTTTAGTCTGATTTTCAAGGTATTCAAGTCGTTTATGTAGGAAATTATTGTCTTTAACCAAAGCTGTTTCTATAGATCCCATTTCTTGAATTTTGATATCCACACGTTCCAATTTCTGGGTTTGCTGTGCAGTCACTTGTGCTTGAAGCAGGGCAGCCTCAGAAAGAACTTCAATATCAGAAGAATTCTGCTTTAAAGTAGTTTGCATAGAGGTTTGGATATTGTAAACCATGTCCCATAGTGACTCCAGCGTCACAATTGCTGGTCTAATCACTCCACTAGCCACAGGAGGAGATTGAGATAGACTATCAGCCCGAGCTAACTTGGAAACAATAGCTTGAGGCAGTACCTTTGAAGCCTGTTGTAGTAATGTTTCCCGAAGTTGAGAATCTAACTCCGTTGCTGCAGTCACACCCTCAGACAGGACCAGCTGAGCCACTTCGGCGTCTGTCTCTGTTTGAACAGCCAGCAACTCTCTTCCAGGCTGGGGAGGTGCAATTCGCTCCACAGGGCTCAAGGAAGCCCCGTTTCCACTCTCAATCGACTCCGAAGGGCCGAGAGCTGCAGTGGGGGTCGAAGTTCCCTGAGGACCCGGTTGCTGCCTGGGAAATTGCAGGGTTGTTTGTTTCAACGTCGAGGAGGTCACAGGAACCGAGGGAAATTCCTTTACCTTCCCCCTCTGCTTCCCCATGGTTAACGAGGCTACAGAGGCACCGAGAGAAACTCACAAACACAGCAGCCTCCAGGAGCAAACACAGGTGCGTCTATTCACAGCGCCATCTTGGAATGCTAGGCTGGTCTTAACTAAAAGAATATATCATAATTCATACACATATCCCTGTTCAAAAACTTTCATATATATTCACTTACACAAACCTTCTGACCAACTTACAGTGTACCATCTAGACATACTGCTGAGTATAGTAGTATGTACTCCTGCCATGTGACTATTCACAATACATACTGGTAAACAGTATGTATTACCTATTTTCAGCTCATTTAAAATAGACATTCTCATTTGTCCCAACATTTCTGTAACTTTCCAAAATTGATTGAGAAATTGCTTCCAACTTCTGCACAAGGTTTCTCCATTCAATTCAAAACATAATTTTAAATCGTTACCATTGCGGTTTTCTGGGTAATCAGGTCTGCTTACAAGCAAACCTCTACTTTAAAATCATTAGACAGACACATGTCATTAATTAAAAAAAAACAAATTAGGGAAAAATAAAAATACAGGAAAAAGAGGAAAATAGTTTAACATGACAGCTGTTTACAATCACCATTAAAAACTATATATGTTATTGTAAAGCATCCCGCTTGTTTCTGAAATAATATGGTGAAAGAGAAAGCAATTTAAACCAATTTTCTGAGGCAGTACAAAACACCCTCTCTCAAGGTACACAAAATATCCCAACTTCTTCCTAATCTAAACATTCATCTAGATTTACGTTTCCTGTGAGGTAATTTCTCTAGAATCTCAACTGAGGTAAAGTAACACAGATATTAATGAACTAAAACACATTAAGTAAAACTGGATACAAATATTACCTTGCATTATTAGCAAAACAAAAAGGTTCAACAGGATTGTTGTAAATCCTGTATTGATGAATCTCACTTGCAAAATACAGCTGATCGCTCAGGGATATAAGAATGTAAACATATGGGAACAATAAAGCATGTAAATTAGATCACGCTATTGAAATGCAGTACTAGGCATATGCATAAGAAATAACCAAGTATAGGAGATAGCTAGGACAGTGTAAATGCTCCATTGAGATTCTGTATCTCTGCAGCTGATCAAGAATCTCGGTGGAAGGCATTGAAATAATTAAAATAAAATATGTCTTTATATTCCACTGGCCTAGCTATGTCATGTTGCACATGTACATGTTTCATAAAAAGAAGCAGGAGAAAAATACCATTTATTTATTTATTGCACTTGTATCCCACATTTTCCCACCTGTTTGCAGGCTCAAGACCTGTCTTGACATCACCATTTCAGGGTAAAGGTTACAATAGATGTTACAGGGGTATCAAGAGTGACAAGGCTAACAAGTTGATCTAAACAGCAATTTTAGAAAGAGAAATGACTGTCATAATAAAGAAGGAGTGGTGCCGTGTTGTAGATGGTTATGGATTCTCATGGTAGGCTTTGGTGAAGAGAGAGGTTTTCAGTGATTTGTGAAAGTTGGTTAAAATAACCATAAAGTTATGCAAAAGAAAACATTAATGAGATAAAAGCTAGAAGAAATAAAACCGGGGGGGGGGGGGGGAACTGGTCTGTGACTGGGTGTGGTTTTGTCTCTGATGAGGCAAAAATAGTGCCAGGCATAGGCGGTCGGTGGCCCAACTGTTTGGGGAGGCTAAAGGGGGCGGGGTTAGGGGTGGGGCCAGGGGTGGAGCTTAATCCATAATTGTCTGATAACACACAGAAAAAAATAAATAAATAAAAATAAAAGTCACAATACCTTTTATTAAATGTAGATATTAGATATGTATCATATGTCAAAGAATAAAGTGGTTGCTCAAAGCATATACTAACCACAATCGCTCAACTGCAAAACACTATGCACAACTTTGTGCAAAAACACACTCAGAACCTTACTGAACCATAAATATTACACTGGGCAGAACCTAATACACCAATATACCATCCATACGGAAAATGCAGACCGTCAACAATATGAAACAAGGGATCATAATATCACAATTCTCATGTAGAGCCACAAAACACCCTAATTCATGTTTAATGTGGGATAAAATGCCATAAATAATTAAATAAATAAATATAAACTTTTAACGTTGAGCACCTGATTCTCAAAGTGGACATATTCCAAACACTATAATGAAAATAAAATGATCTTTTCTACCTTTGTTGTCTGGTGACTTTGTTTTTCTGATCATGATGGCCCAGTATCCGATTCTGCTGCTATCTGTCCTCTTAACTCCGTTTCCAGGGCTTCCTTTCCATTTATTTCTTTACTTTCCGCTTTCTTCTTCATTTCTTGTCCTACATCCGTACGTAAAAGCTGGATCCTCCGTAGACTTGACTGTCCAGTGGATCCAGCTTCTGCCTATTTTCTCCATCCATGTGCTGTTTTTCTCCTCTCTTCCTTTTTCCTCATCTCATCTCCTCTCCTTCCTCTCTCTTCCCTCCCCTCCCCTCTATGTCCAGTAATTTCTCCTCTCTCCCTGGGCCCAGCCCTCCCATTCATGCTCCTCTCTCCCCTTCCCCCTCCATTCATCCATATCCAGCAATTCCCCTCTCTCCCTGGGTCCTGCCCTCACATCCATGTTCATCCATGCTCCTCTCTCCCCTGCCCCTATATTCATCCATATCCAGCAATTCCCCTCTCTCCCTGAGCCCTGTCCTCCCATCCATGTCCATCCATGCTCCTCTCTCCCCTGCCCCCCTCCATTCACCCATATCCAGCAATTCCCCTCTCTCCTTGAGCCCTGCCCTCCCATCCATGTCCATCCATGCTCCTCTCTCCCCTGCCCCCCTCCATTCTTCCATATCCAGTAATTCCCCTCTCTCCCTGAGCCCTGCCATCCCATCCATGTTCCTCTCTCCCCTGCCCCAACTGCCCACCCTCTTCTACCCCCTAAGATCCCTTTCCTTTTTTTTTCTTTTAAATTTACCTCCGAGTCCGGCAGCGCAACGTCAGTGAAAGCGCTCCCCTTCGCTCAGTGTCCCACCTTCTTCTGACGTCATGATGTCAAAAGAAGGCAGGACACTGAGCGAAGGGAAGCGCTTTCACTGGGAGCGCTTTCACTGATGCTGTCAAAGGGGGATACTCCTAGGGAAGCCTGCACACATTCCCTAGATACATACAATGCAAAAGGCAAACGTTTATCCCAGTTTTCATAGTGTGATCCTAACCCCTTCCTTAACAAAATCTTCAAAGTTTTGTTGAACCTCTCCACTAGGCCGTTGGTTTGAGGGTGATAGGCTGAAGTACAAATGTGTTTAATACCAAAAGCCTCCCAAACCTGTACAAGGGTGCGAGAAAGAAAATTGGTGCCTCTATCAGTTAACACCTCCCTAGGAAAGCCAACCTCACAAAAAAGCCGAATCAGCTCCGCAGCAATCACCTTGGCCGAGATATTTTGCAAGGGTATGGCCCAGGGGAAACGGGTAGCCATATCAACAATCACCAGAATATAAGAAAACCCTCTCCTGGACTTAAGTAGGGGACCGATAATATCCATTGCCAATCTCCCACACGGATTCTCCATTATGGAAGAGGGTGCAATGGAGCAGGCCTTGGCCCTTTCTCTGTCAGATTCTGACATACCACATAGGATTTACAGTATTCCTCTACCTCTTTATATACCCCAGGCCAGTAAAACCGCCCTAGTAACTGTTTCACTGTATTCTGGATCCCTTTATGTCCTCCCAGAGGATGGTCATGCGCTAACTGTAACACCAACTTCCGGAATCCCCTAGGTACAATAAGTTGTTTAATCTCCTCCTCACTGCCCTCAGCTGGCATCACCCGAAACAGTAAACCCTTCTCTATCACAACTTGGGTCCCTATGTGCCCCCCACCGGCTCCCTCGCCCGTTCCCAGGCATATTTCAATGTGAGATCTGACTCCTGTTCCCGGCTAAAATAAGGGAACCTGCTCAACAACTCCTCAGGATCCTCCAGAAACTCCCCCTACCTGCTCAATCCCTTTCATTGTCTGAGCCCTGTGCCTCTGCGTTAATTTTTTTCCTTGCCTTGACTCCCGAGTCTTCCCAGGTGCCCCTAATACCTCCAAATGAAAGGGAAAAATATGTGATAAGTTCTGCTCTACTCCTTCTCGCTCTTTCCTCTGCCCCCGAGTAACGACCAACCCTTCCTTTTCTCTTAAACAGTGCACAAATGGGGGCCAATCCCTCCCCAAAATTAGTTCCTGAGGTAGCCGGGGTAATATTGCCACCCATACCCAGTGTGACCCTGAAGGACCTTTTATACCAACCCGCTTAAGGGGATATGTAGTGGTAGCCCTGTGAACACACTGAATGCTGACCTCCCAGCCCCTATTATCATTACATACTCCCCTCTTTCCCTTTATTCTTTCCCACAGGGCCCGAGACAGCATGGTCTGATCCGCCCCTGAATCTAGCAGAGCATTGACCCAGACCCCACATATTTCCACTGCTTGCCTCAATTGCTTCACCACTGGCCCTTGAGAGTACGAGGTGAACCCTAATTTCGCAAAACAGTCCTTCCTCAGATGTCCTTTCCTTCCACACCGGTAACACATTCTCTCCTCATTCACTGAAGGTCTGGCCCCTGTTACTCTTGCCACCTTCTCCCCCATTCGTCCCCCTCCCCTTCACACCGCTGGGCCTCCAGGAAGCATTCCATGCTTTTAATGGCCTCCTCAAGTGATGTACACCCCTTCTTTATCAAATCCACCCGAAACTTTTCAGGTAGTGCCTCCAAAAATTGTTCCAGCACAAGCTCTTGCATTACCTGATTCATAGTTCTCTTTTCAGGCTCTAACCACTTTCCTGCTAAATCCAAAAGCTTTTGAGCCAACGCCCGGGGTGTTTCACTCTCCACCCAGCGTAATTCTCTGAATCGCCTTCTATATGTCTGTCGGCTCACTCCATACCTGTCCAGAATAGCTTCTTTCAATTTGGTATAGTCCGCCACCTCCAGTGTAGGCAAAGCCCTAAAGGCGGCCAAGGCCTCACCAGACAGCGCAGGGGCTAATCGAATTGTCCATTGTTTCTGGGGCCACCCTGCAGCCACCGCCACCCTTTCAAAAGCCCCTAAGTAATCTTCAATATTGTCCGACTCAGTCAACTTACCCCACGGCAGCCAGTTCACTCCTGGAAGTCCTCTTACTCCCACCGCTCCTTCTGCTCGATCCACTCTTCCATCCGGCCCCCTGTCAGACAACCGTCCTCCACCTCGAAACAACTCCTGAAATAAGTCCAAGAGAGGTTGCTTCTGCGTCCAGGAAGCCGCCAACGACTCCTCCAACAGCTGATGAGCCATCTCTTGCTGTTTCTGAAATTGATGCGTCATAAACGCAAACAGCTCTTTGGGATCCATATCCTTCACCGGATTCCCCGCACCTGCAAAAAGACAGAAAAACAACCACCCAAGTGCGGTATCTCACAAACTCTTTTCCACTGCACCGAAACTGTGCTTCTCCAATTACTGTATCCTCCCTCGCCTCCTCCCTAGGTACCCTTTACCTGGGTAGGCGAGTAATACGCCTTTGTCAGTGTTGGCCCCCTTGACGGGCTTCAGGAACCTCCAGGACTCCCTCCCCTCGCTCCGACTGCTCGACTGGTCTGGTCCGGAAGTCTCTCCACTCCTTCCAGGACACTCCTCCTGCCCGTGGACGTTCACTGTGATCCCACCACTGCCACCATAATATGTCAGGCTCAGTCGCCAGATCCGCACCACTCTTTCTCAGTCTCTTCCTTTCTTCACCAAGCACGCCCTTCACTCCCGAGTCGACAGTCTGCAATCAGGGTCTCCGGACAACAGGCAAATCACCAGAAGTGCTTTATTATCTCCTGAGTACATTTAATCTGCTTTAAGGCTTCACAGACCTTCCCCTCTCCTCAGTGTAGCTCCACTTTTAAACACAGTTCATTGGAGCCCTGCTTGCAATACAGTTCAGCTTGGGCCTGCTTTCCACACAGTTCACTTTGGCCCTGCTTTCAATATGGTTTTCTCCAGCACTGCTTCTAATCCAGTACTTAGTGATACTGCTCTTTCACACAGCTAATGAGCATTGCTCACAATTCAGTTCAGTTAGCAATGTTTTCCTCATCAATTCAGTTTAGCACTGCTTTCAAACACAGTTTAGTTTAGCATTGCCTTCAAACACAGTTCAGATTAGCACTGCTCTCCAACACCGTTCATCTTAGAAATGAAATTAAACAGTTCAATTCAATGGCAATATGGTCTAAGTCACTTTCTCACTCTTAGACCTAATGACCCACCTCCCTCGTTTGTCAGCATAAAACCACCTGACATCCACCCACCGGGTCAATTCACCAAGGCTTCATTCACTCTCTCCAGTTCAGTTCATAACTCACTTTAAGAGCCCTCCACCAGCACTTCCATTTCCTCCTCATTCTCCCCTCCTTCCACCTCCTCCAATTCCATTCTCTCCTCCCCTTCCTCTCGGTCTACGGGCTCCTCCCTTCCCCCATCTGATTCCATCTCCCAATCACACCCCGGCTCCTCCCTCTCTTGCATAGAATCTTCTCCCTTCACCTGATCCCTCTGCTGTTGCTGCACTGCCTTCTGGACCTTGTAGTTTCTTAGCTCCTGGCTTCTCTGACGTTGCCCTGCCTTCTGGGCTTTGTAGTTCCTTGGTTCTGAATCTCTCTGGTGCTGCACTGCCTTCTGGGGCTTGTAGTTTCTTTGCTCTTCACAAAGTATAGCAAATATCAAGGAGTTATTCTGTGTTGGCTCTGGGATGTCAAAATGAATTTAAAAGTTATGGACCTGTCAACTTTGTACTCAATAAACATAGACACATTGAGGGGTTGGCAGGGTCTCCCACTGTCTCTCTTAGGGCGCGTGGCGATTTACAATATGTTACTTTTTCCAACGTGGATATATGCATTTCAAATGCTACCTCTGTACTTGTCACATGCAGATGAGCGATGGTAGCACAAGAAAATAAACTGGTTCCTGTGGCAGGTGAAGAGAGCCCGAATGAGTATAGCAAGGGTACAGCTACCCCGGTTGAATGTGTGTGTGGGGGGTGGGCCTATTAAACCTGCATTTTTTTCTCCATTTCTGGCTGTTTGAGGCATTTATCTGATTGGTTTCGCACAACTTCCTATTTCTCATGCACCTCATCGGAGTTAAAATTGTTTGGATCCATGCATTTTGTGAGCTGGTTGCAGGGAGGGAGAGGGTGAGGGGTCTCCCTGGGCCTGGCGAAATACATCATTGGGCCCTTAAAGCTAACTTGGAGATGGGTTACTAGATTTCTTTCCCTGGACAGAGAACATTCTCCACTGTTACCCATTAGGGGTGATCCAGACTTCCCGGTGGGCAGTTCGTCAATGACCTTCCAGAAATGGGCCTCCCACGGCATACACTATCTGTTTCATATCTTAACAGAAAAGGGAAAGATAAAATTGTTGGATGAGATATGTTTAGAATTCTATCTGGAACAAAGAGACACTTTTGCCTACTACCAGCTAAGCCACTACATTAAATCATTGCCACAGTGGTCTTTGACAGCAGAAGTCTGGGAAAAATTCAATGAGCTATTGGGACTAGATGCCAATGGCTATTGACAACTAAGATCATGGAAAATGTGCTTTGGCACGAGATCCACATTAAATTTCTGCTGAGGCTTTATACTCCCCGCATAGAGTGTGGAAGGCAACGTTGAGGGAAGATGACTCTTGTGATAAATGCAAGACCTTGGGGGCCCATCTGGGACACATGTTCTCGTTGTGCCCTCAGGTGCAACAATTCTGGACAGAAGTGGCTTTACAAATATCAACATACTGGAAGGTGCCCTGGAAGCTGTCACCGGGGCACCTGTTTGGACATTTCTCTGCCAGTGAACGATTACCAGCAAAGATGAAGGCATTCATCCAGCGTGCAGTGATTATGGGAAAGAGATCAATCTTGTTGTTATGGAGAAGCGAGGATGCCCCTACCGTGGCTCAGTGGCATTCGGCATTAATTCAGATGTGCTCTCTGGAAAAAAGAGGCATACAAAACTTAGCATCTAAACAAGGAGATGCATTCTGCGCGACCTGGTCTCCATTCTGGGGCACACTTACTCCAGTAGCCCGAAGTAGAATCTTGAATTTATGAAGGGGGGTAAGGGGAGGGGAGATAGGTAGGAGTTGGGGGGTAGGGACAACAAAAGAGGGGGGGGGGGAGGAAATAAAAAAGTTATTTATCAAGTTTTCATGTGAAGGTTTGCTATACGTCTTATCAGATGTTGATTTACTCTGTTGTACAAGAAGTTTCAGCAACCTATTATGTTCACTTTGCTACATCAATAAAGATGATTTATTTAAAAAAAAAGTTAAATTGTGTCAATAAGTCTCTGCCTAGTAAATTTACGGGGCACAGTAGGGCAGACAACAAGATAACTTATGACGTCTGATCCAGAGAAATGAATTTTTTTTTTAGTTCCAATATTTTTATTGTGTTTTATAAATGATAACAAATGGCTAAAATAAAGCAATTAGCCAGCTTAACAAGTTAACAGTAACAAGCATCAGCATACATGTTCAAGTTAGGGCAAGTCAGGGATTATTTCGATAACAGATCATAATCATTTCCAACAAAAGAAAAGTGTTCTAAGGGCTTGATGTAACATTAAATCCAGTAATTGTGCTTGATATTTGTCTATTGATGATTGTAACATTAGTGATCCACATATAACTATATTATATGATAAAATATCTTGAATATTCAAGGTGGAAGATATTGTGTCCCATATAGAATTCCAATATTCTTGAATATATGGGCAAGAATAGATGATATGTTTAAGATTTCCAACATCTTTTTCACAGGTCCAGCATTTATTCGCACTGTTTTTTTTGGTTTTATTGTGTTCAATTTGGTGAGTTTAGCAGGAGTCCATAGGGCTCTGTGTGCTAAGTAGAACATAGATTGTGAAATGGACACTGATTTGGTGGTATGAGTAATTTTAAACCAAAATTTTTCCCAAGTTTTTTTCATCTAGTTGGGCATTTAGATCGCATTCCCATGATTGCATGGTATTAGTAGGTTCTTTGAATTTAGCTAACTGTAGTATTTTGTACCATTTAGATGCGACTTTTTTGGAAGTCATAAAAGACTTGCAAAGTTGCCAACAAGAAGGGTAATCAGTAGTTAATTTTTTTTATATCTACAGAGTTAGTTACACAGTGTTTGAGTTGAACCCATTTATAGTATTGAGAACTTTTAAGACCATATTTTATACTTATTTGGGCAAAAGGTAGCCAAGAATTATCTTTTATAACATCATTGAGAGTCCATATACCAGCTTTTTTCCAAGTATTCCAATTTATGCAACAATTGTTAATTTTGAATTTTGGATTGTTCCAAATTGGGATGTACATAGTATGTGTTATGGGATGTGTGACAACTGAATCAAGTTCATTAAAAACAGTTCTAAGAGTTTTAAACAAAACATTAGAAGAAACATTAGTCTTTTGAGACCAAGGGAAGAAATGTGTGGGTGTGTCTGGTTGCTTTAGCATTTCAATCTGGAACCATGATGAGGTGTTGAGTTGTTCCTTATCATACATAAATGCTGAGTTTTGCTTTAGGAGAAAAGATATGTGATAATCATAGAAACTAGGAAAATTAACACCACCTTTTAGTGGGCAGGCCTTCAATGTTTTAACTGAAATTCTAGGTGTTTTATTATTCCATAAAAATTGTACTAATTTAGCTTCAACCTTCTTATATGTTGTTGGATTTAGTAACATAGGTAGCATGCTAAGAATGTAGTTAATTTTTGGCACTATCATCATTTTTATGGTTTCTAGTCTACCCCACCAATTAAGCCTTAATGGTGACCATTTTTGAGTAATTCAGTAATTTTAATTATATTTTCAGAGTTATATTTAATAGTGTCCTCAATAGTGGGGCCAAATAAAACTCCCAAATACTTAAGTTGATTATCATTCCATTGAAAATTATATTGTTGAATAATATGTTTCAGATGAACACAATTTATGGGCAAAAGTTCCATTTTTGTGGTATTTAATTTATAACCAGATATTTTGGCATATTTAGATATTAAACACAATATGTGAGGAATTGATGTAGGAGAGGTGAATAGTAGGACATCATCTGCATGCGCAGCTAATTTAATGTTTTGTTGACCGATTTTAACGCCACTGATAAGGGGGTGTTGACGAATCGCTGTTAATAATGGTTCAAGGGCTAGATTAAATAATAATGGAGATAAGGGACAACCCTGTCTAGTGCCCCTTGTTGGTGTAAAAGGCTTAGAAATTACATTATTAATTTGAATAAATGTAGTTGGGGAGGTATACAGGACTTTAATTATATTGATTGATTGTGCAGATAAACCATACCATTGTAGTACTTTGAACAAATACGGTCATTCTACACGATCAAATGCTTTTTCAGCATCTAATTCTATTGCAACCAAAGGATCTGATGTTTCTTGACCATGCATTAGTATGTTAGAGAGGGTTCTTGTGTTATCTGAGGAGGATCTCCCATTCATAAAACACGTTTGATCCGGATGTATGATTTTAGGTAGGAAAAGTTGTAATCTCTCGGCAACAATTTTGGCAAATATCTTGGCATCCAAGTTTATTAAAGATAATGGTCTATAGTTTTGCACAGAACTGGGATCTTTATCAGGTTTCAATAGCACAATAATATTGGCTTCAGTAAAAGTGCCTTTTATATTACCAGTTTCTAACATGTAATTGTAATAATCACATAAAATTGGGGATAATATAGACTTAAAGACTGAATATAATTCAATTGGTAAACCATCCGGTCCGGGAGCCTTTTTTGTCGCCATGTTTAGGATAACAAACCAATTTTGGTAACATGCTCATGGGATAACTTTAATTCTTTTTAGTAATTTCATAGGGGCATTGGCCAAAACTAAACTGCAAGAGCTGAGAATAATTAGTATGGGAATTTCCTCATGTCTGGGGGCCGCTCCAATACTCCGAAGCATAATGACCAACACTATTACAATTCCAACATTGAATATTGGGTCGGTGAGATGAACTGTACCCTGGTTCATAAAATTATTTATGGTGAGGCCCCGATATATATGTCAAACCTTATTAACCTTCCAGCAAGAAATACAAAAAAAGCATCACGCACATTCTTGAATCTCCACTACCCCAGCTGCAAAGGACTTAAATATAAATCTATATATGCATCAAGCTTCTCCTACATCTGCATGCAACTATGGAATTCATTACCAAGAGCCATAAAAACAACACATGACTTGGCAGCCTTCCGGAAAGAACTAAAGACCAACTTGTTTAAGGATACCTATCATAAGGATCCTTCTCAAATGAACTGACATCACATCTTTTACTAGAACAAGTTAATACTGAACTATTTGTATTGGTTTCTTTATCATACTGTCATTATGGGACGTTATACACTACCCTTGCTCTTAAATAATTGAAACGAATTGTATATCTACTTTCTTCTAAATGGTATTATATTTTCTGTTCTTGAAACTCTACAACATTCTGTAATTCTTAGTCCGGAAATGGTGATCACCATTACGGCATATTGTAAGCCACATTGAGCCTGCAAAGAGGTGGGAAAATGTGGGATACAAATGTAGCTAATAATAATAATAATAATAACAATAATAATAATAATAACAACTAGGTTGTCCAGCTTTGCCATGGTGAGAGAAACCAAAGCCTCTCTGTCTCACATGAAAATTATCTTTAGGTGGGCTATCATATAGTGGAGGTGCTGGTGAAGCCGTAGCTTCAGATGGAGGAGGTGGGAATTTGATGACCAAAACCCATGTACCTCTGCATTCAGAGGCAAAATGTCCAAAGCTGCCACAGTGCCAACACTGAACATTATGGTGGCAGGATGGACTAGGTCCATCTCTGCCATACATATAAAAAACAAAATTGTGATCTTTTTCGCCCTCACCCTTCTTATGTTTTTCATTATAATCAATTAATGCTGTTAAAGTGGGTGGATCAAAATATCCGTGCACTGGCCCACAAAAATCAGTTTGATTTTGATTCCATTTATGCAATTTAGTACGGGTCTTAGGAAAATCTGTTTTTGCTAGTGGAAAGCATTGAATTACTTTCTCTGAAGACATGGCCATCTTACACTCAATACTTGTAAAACACTTTTTCTACCAAGTAAACCTTCACATAAGGAGTGCAGTGGGGCAGTAACCCCCCCCCCCCCCCTTCACGTTCAAATTTGAAATTCTACTTACCACTGTCTGTGCGACATGCACCTGGGCATCCCGTCCACTGCTGGCACTAGTGGTGTAACCGGTCCTCTGTATTGGCGTGCTAATGTGGAAGCACGTTACCACTCCTGTGGAAACGATCGCCGGCCGGCCCATCCAGTACTTCCTGGATTCAATCACTTTTCATCTTCCCGAGTCGGCTCAGGCGTCCCTGAGTCGATGACTCCTTCTGGAGTGCTCCCGGTAGTTCACTTATATATTTCTCCCCTCCTAGGATTATCACTGTCTTTCCACTCTCACTCCAGTATTGTGGAGTGTTGAAAGACTAGTGGTGTTTAGTATTTTTACCACCTCTCTAAACTATAACATATAATTTAACAGCTTTAAAGAAATAAAATACAAGGCTACACTTATGAGAAAGTAATGTTAAAAGATTTATGACTTACCACTATGCATGTAAACCTGCACTGGTGATGTCCCAGAAATCCTGACTTTTCACAGTCGGAGGTCACCAATGTTTTTAGGAATAAAAGGCTGCTTATATCACCTCTCAAATTAGTACTCACCAACCACTCGCAATTTAGAGAGAGATAAGACTATGAGGGCCAGCATATGAGAAAGGCAATTCTTTAATTTCTTAGCAAGATCAAATACAAATGCTAGTTTCTCATGGGAGGATAAAACTGCTGCATACCCATGCTCTCTGTATCTATCACTCCAAGGTACAGAACTGAGATGGCTACTTTTATACACTTGTGTTTTACATTACTTCAGCATTTATTTTTCCTGAGAGATCATTCTGTTTTCTGTTCACATCATCTATCTCCACGTCACTAAATCACACATTCTTCTGTTCTCTCTTAATTGCACCTTTCCCAGGCCAGTTTGCACGTAGGAATGTCTTATCAGATCATAAGTTCATGGGCCTCACAATTTATAGCCTTTGCCCTTTGACTCTGCTCTAGGGTGCACAATTACGTTTATTATAGTGTTTACTTAGGTGCCAGCAGACCATGAGCTCTGATTCAGTAAAGAGGTCAACTAAGAGACATAAGTACATAATGAATAACAGTATTATTGGGGTCTCAGGCCTGACTTTGGGTCAGGATTTAAAATGAGATAAAAACTTACAGACCTGTGTCTCTGACTTGAACTTCAGTGTTGCTCAAAGGCACAAGCTATTGGGACACTGCAGAACAAACAGAAAACCACAAGGGTGGGGGTCTAACTGACAGGGTAACATTATTTAGCAACATGGTGGCCACAGATGTGTTGGTGAAAAATGGAACAAAGATGGCTTCATGGGAAGACGACGAGGTGGTGTTTTGAGGAAGATGTGGTCAAAAATGTAGAAATGAGGGGTCTTGCAAGAACATGACTTAGTCTTCCAGTAAGGGGTGGTCTTTTGCTAGCTGCCAATCAGTGTTAACCATGACATTAACTTAGATCCAATCAGGTGTGCTTACTGTCATATTACCCATATCCTGAGTGGACCTATAAAAATCGGTGTACTTCCTACTTCAAGTTAGAGAGGGGCGGCCACTGCTCTCTTTCTCCATGGGAAACCAATGTAGCGCATCAGAATTGGCAAATTACCCAATTGCTTTCTCATGACTACCTTTGAGTGATAAAATATATCACCTAAGACTAAAATCCAGAAAGCACCTATGTGCAGCTGGGAATACTATATTCCTATAACCAATTGAATGGTACTTCTCATGACAAATGGTGTTCTGTAAAATTGTACCTACAGAGCAATGACTAATTGTAATCATACTTGATGCTTAAGAAATAAAAGATACCTTCTTATACTTCTAATTATATTTGGTCTATGTTCTTGGTTACTTCAGAGCTAGTGCACAGCTCAGGTAATTAAGGAGTTCAGATAAACGAGGTAATTAAACCAGAAGCAGCCTCTGGTGATTTGTTCATCTCTGGCTAGAGGTTTGACCACTGGCCAGGGAGAGAGAAATACACCCAAACTATACAATAAGCACCGCCATACCGGGAAAAAACCAAGGGTCCATCAAGCCCAGCATCCTGTCTCCGATAGTGGCCAATCCAGGCTTCAAGAACCCGGCAACCCCCCCCCCCCCCCCCAAAAAAAAAAAACTTAATTCTTAATAATGTTCAATGGACTTTTCCTTCAGGAATCTGTCCAAACCCCCTATAAATTCCGTGAGGCCAGCCGCTGCCACCACATTCTCCAGCAACGAGTTCCAGAGTCTAACTACACGCTGAGTAAAGAAAAACTTTCTCCTATTTGTTTTAAATCTACCATATTCTAGCTTCATCTTGTGTCCCCTGGTTTTGTTGTTTGAAAGTGTAAACAAATGCTTCACATTTGCCTGCTCTATTCCACTCATTATCTTGTAGACTTCTATCATATCTCCCCTCAGCCGCCTTTTCTCCAAGCTGAAGAGTCCTAACCTTCTCAGCCTTTCCTCATAGGGAAGTTGTTCCATTCCCTTTATCATTTTTGTCGCCTTTCTCTGCACCTTCTTTAATTCCTTTATATCTTTTTTGAGATGTGGCAACCAGAATTGGACACAATATTCTAGGTGCAGTCACACCATGGAACGATACGACAGCATTATAACGTCCTTGTGTTTGTTTTCCATCCCTTTCCTAATAATACTCAACATTCTGTGCGCTTTCTTAGCCGCCGCAGCACACTGAGCAGAAGTTTTTAATGTCTTATCAACGATGACTCCCAGATCCCTTTCTAGGTCTGTGACTTCTAACGCGGAACCTTGCATGATATAGCTGTAATTCGGGTTCCTTTTACCCACATGCATCACTTTGCACTTGTCAACATTGAACTTCATCTGCCACTTGCACGCCCAATCTCCAAGTCTCACGAGGTCCTCCTGTAATCTTTTACACTCCTCCTGTGACTTGACGATCCTGAATAATTTTATGTCATCTGCAAATTTAATTACCTCACTAGTTACTCCCATCTCTAGGTCATTTATAAATACATTAAAAAGCAGTGGCCTATCAGCCTATATGTTCTGTTAAGCCTTAGCTCTTACAAGCTTTAACCATGGTTCATATTTCATAGTTCATAACTGTACCCATAATATACAACACCACTACTCCTTCCTCTATCTCCCCCATCCCATCCCCCTATCCCTCTCCATTCACTGTCCCCAATTTCATATTTCATTCCCCTACCTGTTTGTTGTCTCTGTTTGTCTCTTTGTCCTGTGTACTGCTGCAACGTGTTTGTGAAGACTGTCGTTTGCTGCTTGGAGAGTGAGTGGCTAGAGGGTGTAGCAGGAGAGTTCGTAGTGTGTCAGAGAGTGCCTGGAGTGTGGCTCTGCTGTGTGTGACCGCATTGTTTGGTGGTGGTGGGAGAGTGAGTGTCAGCTTCTGTTTGTTGCTGCTGTGTTTCACCAAGTTGGTAGGGAGAGGTGAGCACTGGTGGCACTGCATTGCACCTGTAGTGTGGGGAAATGGAGGCACTAAATGCACAGGTGGCTTACATGTTAGAGGAAGAGGGGAGGCACTGCAGGAAGTACTCACGCCCCAGAGTTTTCAGGCCCCATAGCAGTTTCCTAGACCTCACTGACCTGCAGTATCTCACTAGGTACCGGTTTGATAGGGCTGCCAATCAGCACCTTTGTGACCAGCTCAAACCCCTCCTGCAGCCCAGGACCCATAGGAACAACTCCATCCCTGTGCACCTAAAGATCACTGCTTCTCTATCTTTTCTGGCCACTGGGAGTTTCCAGTCTGTCCTATCTGTGAACACGGGTCTCACTCAGGCTTCCCTTTCTAACTGCCTCACCCAGTTCCTTGATGCCTTCCTTACCCACACCTCTGAGTACATCACCTTCTCCACCACCCCCCAGGCCCTGCAGAACAAGACAGCTGACTTGTACGCCGTAGCTCACTTCCCCTCGGTCATAGGCACCACTGACTGCACACATGTTGCACTCAGACCACCCCCCCCCCCTGGACACGAGAGGCCACTTATAAAACAGGAAAACATTCCACTCACTCAATATGCAAGTTGTGTGTGACGCCCACGGGGGAATTCTAGACGTGTGTGCACGATACCCAGGTTCCACCCATGATGCAGCACTCAGGAATCTTCCACAGGTTTGACTGAGGGGAGATCACTGGCGGATGGCTCCTAGGTAAGTGCAGCATGCATATGCCCAAACTATACCTCCTCCACCGGACAACCCTCAGCACTGTCTCCCTCCAGCTCACTCCGCAACCCACTATTCCCCCCCCCCCCCACCTCCACAATGTACCCACTCCAAACAATACATATTAATCTTTCTCATCTTGCTACTCCCCAAAGGTGACAGAAGCTACCCACAGTGGAGTTGACTCATAAGTACATAAGTATATAAGTAATGCCACACTGGGAAAAGACCAAGGGTCCATCGAGCCCAGCATCCTGTCCACGACAGCGGCCAATCCAGGCCAAGGGCACCTGGCAAGCTTCCCAAATGTACAAACATTCTATACATGTTATTCCTGGAATTGTGGATTTTTCCCCAGTCCATTTAGTAGCGGTTTATGGACTTGTCCTTTAGGAAACCGTCCAACCCCTTTAAACTCTGCTAAGCTAACCGCCTTCACCACTTTCTCTGGCAACGAATTCCAGAGTTTAATTATACGTTGGGTGAAGAAATGTTTTCTCCGATTTGTTTTAAATTTACTACACTGTAGTTTCTTCGCATGCCCCCTAGTCCTAGTATTTTTGGAAAGCGTGAACAGACGCTTCACATCCACCTGTTCCACTCCACTCATTATTTTATATACCTCTATCATGTCTCCCCTCAGCCGTCTCTTCTCCAAGCTGAATAGCCCTAGCCTCCTTAATCTTTCTTCATAGGGAAGTCGTCCCATCCCCGCTATCATTTTAGTCGCCCTTCGCTGCACCTTTTCCAATTCTACTATATCTTTCTTGAGATGCGGCGACCAGAATTGAACACAATACTCAAGGTGCGGTCGCACCATGGAGCGATACAACGGCATTATAACATCCTCACACCTGTTTTCCATACCTTTCCTAATAATACCCAACATTCTATTCGCTTTCCTAGTCGCAGCAGCACACTGAGCAGAAGGTTTCAGCGTATTATCGACGACGACACCCAGATCCCTTTCTTGGTCCGTAACTCCTAACGTGGAACCTTGCATGACGTAGCTATAATTCGGGTTCTTTTTTCCCACATGCATCACCTTGCACTTGCTCACATTAAACGTCATCTGCCATTTAGCCGCCCAGTCTCCCAGTCTCGTAAGGTCCTCTTGTAATTTTTCACAATCCTGTCGCGATTTAACAACTTTGAATAACTTTGTGTCATCAGCAAATTTAATTACCTCGCTAGTTACTCCCATTTCTAAATCATTTATAAATATATTAAAAAGCAGCGGTCCTAGTACAGACCCCTGAGGAACCCCACTAACTACCCTTCTCCATTGTGAATACTGCCCATTTAACCCCACTCTCTGTTTCCTATCCTTCAACCAGTTTTTAATCCACGATAGGACATTTTCTCCTATCCCATGACCCTCCAATTTCCTCTGTAGCCTTTCATGAGGTACCTTGTCAAACGCCTTTTGAAAATCCAGATACACAATATCAACCGGTTCCCCTTTGTCCACATGTTTGTTTACTCCTTCAAAGAATTGAAGTAAATTGGTCAGGCAAGATTTCCCCACACAAAAGCCGTGCTGACTCGGTCTCAGTAATCCATGTCCTCGGATGTGCTCTGTAATTTTGTTTTTAATAATAGCCTCTACCATTTTCCCCGGCACTGACGTCAGACTCACCGGTCTATAATTTCCCGGATCTCCCCTGGAACCTTTTTTAAAAATCGGCGTTACATTGGCCACCCTCCAATCTTCCGGTACCACGCTCGATTTTAAGGATAAGTTGCATATCACTAGCAGTAGCTCCGCAAGCTCATTTTTCAGTTCTATCAGTACTCTAGGATGAATACCATCCAGTCCAGGAGATTTGCTACTCTTCAGTTTGCTGAACTGCCCCATTACGTCCTCCAGATTTACCGTGAAGTCAGTAAGTTTCTCCAACTCGTCCGCTTGAAATACCATTTCCGACACCGGTATCCCACCCAAATCTTCCTCGGTGAAGACAGAAGCAAAGAATTCATTCAATCTCTCCGCTACGTCTTTGTCTTCCTTGATCGCCCCTTTTACCCCTCGGTCATCCAGCGGCCCAACCGATTCTTTTGCCAGCTTCCTACTTTTAATATACCGAAAAAAATTTTTACTATGTTTTTTTGCCTCTAATGCTATCTTTTTTTTGTAATCCCTCTTGGCCTTCTTTATCTGTGCCTTGCATTTGCTTTGACACTCCATATGCTGCTTCTTGTTATTTTCAGACGGTTCCTTCTTCGATTTTCTGAAGGCGTTTCTTTTAGCCCTAATAGCTTCTTTCACCTCACTTTTCAACCAGGCTGGCTGACTTTTGGACTTCTGTCTTTCTTTTCTAATTCGCGGAATATGTATTGCCTGGGCCTCCAGGATGGTATTTTTGAACAGCGTCCACGCCTGTTGTACAGTTTTTACTCTCTCAGTTGCCCCCCTAAGTTTTTTTTTTTACCGTTCTTCTCATTTTATCATAGTCTCCTTTTTTAAAGTTAAACGCTAACGTATTTGATTTTCTGTGTACAGTTACTTCAAGGTCGATATCAAAACTGATCATATTATGATCACTGTTATCAAGCGGCCCCAGTACCATAACGTTCCTCACCAGATAATGCGCTCCACTAAGGACTAAGTCTAGAATTTTTCCTTCTCTCGTCGGCTCCTGCACCAGTTGCTCCATAAAGCTGTCCTTGATTTCATCAAGGAATTGTACCGCTGTAGCGTGTCCCGATGTTACATTTACCCAGTCTATATTTGGATAATTGAAGTCTCCCATTATTATCACATTGCCCATTTTGTTCGCGTCTCTGATTTCTTTTATCATTTCTGCATCTACCTGCTCATCCTGGCGAGGCGGACGGTAGTATACTCCTATCACCGTTTTTTTCCCTTTTATACATGACCCCCATAGTGCACCCACAAACAGGGTCAGAGGAGAACTACAGTAGACATTGGACCACAAGTGGCATCATCGAGCGCACCTTTGGACAACTTAAGAACAGGTTCCGATGTCTGGACCGTTCTGGAGGGGAGCTTCTGTACAGCCCCCAAAAGGTGGCAAAGATATTCCTGGCCTGCTGCATTCTACATAATTTGGCAATGTGCAGAGGACAGGCCCTCCCAGAAGAGCCATAGCAGCAGGCCCCAGATGAAGATGAGCCCCTCCTCCTCCCGCCCACAGAGCAGAGCAGAGTGCACACCAGCTGGGGGTCACAGCCAGGCAAAGACTCATCGAGACAAGTTTTGTGTGAGAGTAAGTTGACATTTATTGCTTTCACATAGTACTTGCACACTACCACCACCACCCCTCCCACCACCATCACCCGCTCTGTGCATATTCCCCTCCCTCCAACCCTCACACTCCTTCCCTGCACCTCCTAGCGCTGCCGACGTCTTCCTTCCCTTCGCGCTCTTGGTTCCCTCAGTGTCCGCCTTCTTCTGACGTCAGAAGAAGGCGGGACACTGAGGGAACCAATGAGTGCAAGGGAAGGGAGACGTCGGCAGCGCTTTCACTGACGCTGCTGCGACCGAGGTAAAAGATTTAAAGTCCTCGGCGGCGTGGGGCGAGGGTAAGAACCGCGGCGGCGCCCTCCAGAGGTGTGTGCCCCCCTGCGGCGCTTACCCCGCTTACCGCATCGGCACGGCCCTGAGGCCAAGAGGGATTACGAAAAAAAGATAGCAGTAGAGGCAAAAAAAACATAGTAAAATTTTTTTTCGGTATATTAAAAGCAGGAAGCTGGCAAAAGAATCGGTTGGGCCACTGGATGACCGAGGGATAAAAGGGGCGATCAAAGAAGACAAAGACGTAGTGGAGAGATTAAATGAATTCTTTGCTTCGGTCTTCACCGAGGAAGATTTGGGTGGGATACTGGTGTCGGAAATTTCAAGCGGATGAATCGGAGAAAACGTACTGAATTCACGGTAAACCTGGAGGACGTAATGGAGCAGTTCGGCAAACTAAAGAGTAGCAAATCACCTGGACCGGATGGCATTCATCCTAGAGTACTGATAGAACTGAAAAATGAACTTGCGGAGCTACTGTTAGTGATATGCAATTTATCCTTAAAATCGAGCGTGGTACCGGAAGATTGGAGGGTGGCCAATGTAACGCCGATTTTAAAAAGGTTCCAGGGAGATCCAGGAAATTATAGACCGGTGAGTCTGATGTTGGTGCCGGGGAAAATGGTAGAGGCTATTATTAAAAACAAAATTACAGAGCACATCCGAGAACATGGATTACTGAGACCAAGTCAGCACGGCTTTAGTGTGGGGAAATCTTGCCTGACCAATTTAACTTCAATTCTTTGAAGGAGTAAACAAACATGTGGACAAAGGGGAGCCGGTTGATATTGTGTATCTGGATTTTCAAAAGGCGTTTGACAAGGTGCCTCATGAAAGGCTACAGAGGAAATTGGAGGGTCATGGGATAGGATGTAATGTCCTATTGTGGATTAAAAACTGGTTGAAGGATAGGAAACAGAGAGTGGGGTTAAATGGGCAGTATTCACAATGGAGAAGGGTAGTTAGTGGGGTTCCTCAGGGGTCAGTGCTAGGACCGCTGCTCTTTAATATATTTATAAATGATTTAGAGATGGGAGTAACTAGCGAGGTAATTAAATGTGCTGATGACACAAAGTTATTCAAAGTCGTTAACACGCGAGAGGATTGTGAAAAATTACAAAAGGACCTTACGAGACTGGGAGACTAGGCGGCTAAATGGCAGATGACGTTTAATGTGATCAAGTGCAAGGTGCAAGGTGGGAAAAAAGAACCCGAATTATAGCTACATAATGCAAGGTTCCACGTTAGGAGTTACGGACCAAGAAAGGGATCTGGGTGTCATCGTTGATAATACACTGAAACCTTCTGCTCAGTGTACTGCTGCGGCTAGGAAAGCGAATACTACTACTACTACTTGACATTTCCAAAGCGCTACCAGGGTTACGCAGCGCTGTACAATTTAACATAAAAGGACAGTCCCTGCTCAAGGAGCTTACAATCTAAAAGTCAATCTAAAAGACAGGTTTACAATCTAAAAACAAGTATAGAGTACAGAGTCCGTCTGATAGGGAATACTATAATTCACAAAAGGTTAGGTGCCGAAAGCAGCATTGAAGAGGTGAGTTTTAAGCAGAGATTTGAAAATGGGTAGGGAGGGGGCTTGGCGTAGGGGTTGAGGAAGATTGTTCCAGGTAAAGGGTGAGGCAAGGCAGAATGAGCGGAGCCTGGAGTTGGCAGTGGTGGAGAAGGGAACTGAGAGGAGGGATTTGTCCTGTGAGCGGAGGTTACGGGTGGGAACATAGGGGGAGATGAGGGAGGAGAGGTAGTGAGGAGCCGCAGACCGGGTGCATTTGTAGGTAAGGAGGAGCACTCTACCAAAACCTTCATCCACACCCTTGTCACCTCTCGTTTAGACTACTGCAATCTGCTTCTTGCTGGCCTCCCACTTAGTCACCTCTCCCCTCTCCAGTCGGTTCAAAACTCTGCTGCCCGTCTCATCTTCCGCCAGGGTCGCTTTACTCATACTACCCCTCTCCTCAAGACCCTTCACTGGCTCCCTATCCGTTTTCGCATCCTGTTCAAACTTCTTCTACTAACCTATAAATGTATTCACTCTGCTGCTCCCCAGTATCTCTCCACACTCGTCCTTCCCTACACCCCTTCCCGTGCACTCCGCTCCATGGATAATCCTTCTTATCTGTTCCCTTCTCCACTACTGCCAACTCCAGACTTCGCGCCTTCTGTCTCGCTGCACCCTACGCCTGGAATAAACTTTCTGAGCCCCTACGTCTTGCCCCATCCTTGGCCACCTTTAAATCTAGACTGAAAGCCCACCTCTTTAACATTGCTTTTGACTCGTAACCACTTGTAACCACTCGCCTCCACCTACCCTCCTCTCTTCCTTCCCGTTCACATTAATTGATTTGATTTGCTTACTTTATTTATTTTTTGTCTATTAGATTGTAAGCTCTTTGAGCAGGGACTGTCTTTCTTCTATGTTTGTGCAGCGCTGCGTATGCCTTGTAGCGCTATAGAAATGCTAAATAGTAGTAGTAGTAGAATCTTGAATGGTATGCAGTATCTGATCGGAAGCCAGTGAAGTGACTTGAGGAGAGGGATGATGTGAGTATATCGGTTCTGGTGGAATATTAGACGTGCGGCAGCGTTCTGAACGGATTGAAGGGGGGATAGATGGCTAAGTGGGAGGCCGGTGAGGAGTAAGTTGCAGTAGTCAAGGCGAGAGGTAATGAGAGCGTGGACGAGAGTTCGTGTGGTGTGCTCAGATAGGAAAGGGCGAATTTTGCTGATGTTGAAGAGGAAGAAGCGACAGGTCTTGGCAGTCTGTTGGATATGCGCAGAGAAGGAGAGGGAGGAGTTGAAGATGACTCCGAGGTTGTGGGCAGATGGGACGGGGAGGATGACGGTGTTATCAACTGAGATGGAGAGTGGAGGAAGACGAGAGGTGGGTTTAGGTGGAAAGACGAGGAGCTCGGTTTTGGACATGTTCAGTTTTAGGTGGCGGTTGGACATCCAGGCAGCAATGTCGGATAAGCAGGCCGATACCTTGGCCTGGGTCTCCGCGGTGATGTCTGGTGTGGAGAGATATAGCTGGGTGTCATCAGCATAAAGATGATACTGAAAACCATGAGATGAGATCAGTGAGCCTAGGGAGGAGGTGTAGATTGAGAAGAGAAGGGGTCCAAGGACAGATCCCTGGGGAACTCCAACAGATAGTGAGTGGGATGGGAGTGGAGGAAGATCCTTGAGCGTGTACTCTGAAGGTGCGGTGGGAGAGATAAGAGGAGAACCAGGAGAGTACAGAGCCCTGGAACCCAAAAGAAGACAATGTGGCAAGAAGTAGATCATGATTGACAGTGTCAAACGCAGCGGATAGATCGAGGAGGATGAGGATGGAATAGTGGCCTCTGGATTTGGCGAGGAGCAGGTCGTTGCAGACTTTAGAGAGTGCTGTCTCTGTCGAGTGTAGAGGGCGAATTATTATTATTAGTATTATTAGGAAAGGTATAGAAAACAGGTGTGAGGATGTTATAATGCCGTTGTATCGCTCCATGGTGCAACCGCACCTTGAGTATTGTGTCCAATTCTGGTGGCCGCATCTCAAGAAAGATATAGTGGAATTGGAAAAGGTGCAGCGAAGGGCGACGAAAATGATAGCGGGGATGGGACGACTTTTCTATAAAGAAAGACTAAGGAGGCTAGGGCTTTTCAGCTTGGAGAAGAGACAGCTGAGGGGAGACATGATAGAGGTATATAAAACAATGAGTGGAGTGGAACAGGTGGATGTGAAGCGTCTGTTCATGCTTTCCAAAAATAGTAGGACTAGGGGACATGCGATGAAACTACAGTGTAGTACATTTAAAACAAATAGGAGAAAGTTTTTCTTAACTGAACTTGTAATTAAACTCTGGAATTCGTTGCCGGAGAGCGTGGTGAAGGCGGTTAGCTTGGCAGAGTTTAAAAAGGGTTTGGACAGTTTCCTAAAGGAGATGTCCATAGACCGCTACTAAATGGAGTTCGGAAAAATCCACAATTTCGGGAATAATATGTATAGAATGTTTGTGCGTTTGGGAAGCTTGCCAGGTGCCCTTGACCTGGATTGGCCGCTGTCGGGGACAGGATGCTGGGCTTGATAGGCCTTTGGTCTTTTCCCAGTGTGGTATTACTTATGTACTTATGTCCTCTGTGTCCAAAAGGCAGCCTGCTGCCTCGGCTGCCCTGTGGAAGTCTGGCCACCTTGCGGTCTGTGGCTTGCCCTGCAACCTGGGCACAGGACCCAGAAGGGGAGCTGGTGTGGTGTCTGTTGAACCAGTGGCTGGGGGGGGGGGGGGGGGGGCTGAGGATCTCAAGCGCCTCTTCTTTGCGGGTGGTTGCTGTGCAGTGGTGGAAGTAGACGCCACTTGTTGCTGCATCAGGGCTGTACTAGGTGCTTTCAGGTCACGGCGTAGGCCCTCGATGCTCTGCTCCAGCCGTTTGAGCTGCTGTACCACTTCATATTGGGCCTGTACCGCTTCCTGTTGCACCTGTAGCACTTCCCATTGTAGCTCCAATTTCTGGCGCCGGTAATCTTCCAGGTGCACATTGTGACCCAGCAATTGTGTCGCGAGGCGCAGTAGCTGCCTCCTCTGGCTGGATGACCTCTGCTGAGGATGAGCCCCCCCTTCTGCATCATCTTCTTCTTCTGTGCCACCATTGGCAAAGGCTACGGGTGGTGGAGGGAGAGCCGGCACTGCTGCTGGGTCCTGTGGTGCCACCCCATGGTCCTGCGTGCTTTCTTGTGCAGGCACACCTCCAGGCCCACTGGTTTGCTGCTCTGTGTGCTGGGGCTGGTGGGCTCTAGGGCCAGCTTCTTCCTCTGACAGGCTGTGATCACCTGCATAGGAAAAGGGGAGGAAGTGTGTTGGTCAAAATAACCCACTTTTGTTTTTCAGCATGGTGAGGAATGGGATTGGCAGGCAAGCCACAGATGTCATTGTACATGGTACAGAGCTGGAGACGAGGAGCGCAGTGTACTACAGAGACTGATGTGGAAGAGAGTCACACAGGCAGGTGGGTAGACATAGAACTGTGGAAGGAGTGCAGAGGACACAGTGTCTACAGCACAGAGGTATGGGAAGGAGACATAGGCGTAGTTTGACTGTTTCATTTGGGGGGCCAAAGAATGGGCGGAGCATATTAGCATATCATTTGCATATATACATATGCAAATGAATATGCTAATATGGAGGAAGGAATTAAAATTTACAGGCAAAATATCACAGATGCACATTTCAAAAAGCTGACACATTTCAATTAATAAATTATGAATAAAATACTTTTATCTACCTTTGTTGTCTGATCATTTAGTTTTTCTATTTGTTTTGGTCCCAGTGTCTTCTGTTTTATGCAGTGTCTTCTTTCCAGTAGGCTTCCCTCTGCTCCCCACCCTCTCAGTCCCATCCATCTCTTGCTCCTTCCCTCTGCTTCCCACCCCTCCCAGTCCCATCCATCTTCTGTTCCTTCCCTCTGCTCACCATCCCTCCGTCCCATCCATCTTCTGCTCCTTCCCTCTGCTGTGCCTGACCTCTCCGAATCCCATCCATCTCCTGGTCCATTCCTCTGCTCCCACCACCCTCCCAGTCCCATCCATCTCTTGCTCCTTCCCTCTGCTCCCCACCCCTCCCAGTACCATCCATCTTTCTTCTGCTCCCCACCCCTCCCAGTTCCATCCATCTTCCTTTTACTGCCCCCCCCCCCCGCGAGGTCCAAGATCGTGACTCCGTTACCCCCTCTCTTCCTCCCTCCCTCTGAGGCAGGCAACAGTCTTCAGCTTTTCAGCATTCCTGGCAGCGGTAGCGATGTACACGCTGCCTTCAGTCTGCCCCGGAAGCCTTCTCTTCAAGTTCCTGTTCCCACCTATGCGGGAACAGGAACTTGAAGAGAAGGCTTCGGGGCAGAGCCAAAGGCAGCGTGTACAACGCTACCGCTGCCAGGAACACTGGAAAAGACTGCTGCCTGCGCCGGAGGGAGGGAGGAAGAGAGAGGGGTAGACGGCACGCTCCTCTCCGTCCGCTTGGCTTCCCTGCCCGCGTCCCGCCTTCCTCTGACGTCAGAGGAAGGCGGGACGCAGACAGAGAGGGCAGGGAAGCCAAGCGGATGGAGAGGAGTGCGTGCCTGCATGTGTTTTTTTTTTTTTTTAACCTAATGGCGCTGCGGCGCCTCGTCGTCATTTGGGGGGGCATTGCCCCCCCTCGCCCCCCCCCCCAGTCTACGCCTATGGAAGGAGATATGCAGTTTGGTGATGGGGAAAAGAGGAGACAAGTGCAAAGTGATGCATGTGGGTAAGAGGAACCCAAATTACAGCTATGTCATGCAAGGTTCCGCGTTAGGAGTCACAGACCTAGAAAGGGATCTGGGAGTCATCGTTGACAAGATGTTGAAAACTTCTGCTCAGTGTGCTGCGGCAGCCAAGAAAGCGCACAGAATGTTGAGTATAATTAGGAAAATGATGGAAAACAAACACGAGGATGTTATAATGCCATTGTATCACTCCATGGTGCGACCGCACCTCGAATATTGTGTCCAAGTCTGGTCGTCGCATCTCAAAAAAGATATAAAGGAATTGGAGAAGGTGCAGAGAAGGGCAACAAAAATGATAAAAGGGATGGAACGACTTCCCTATGAGGAAAGGCTGAGAAGGTTAGGGCTCTTCAGCTTGGAGAAAAGGCGGCTGAGGGGAGATATGATAGAAGTCTACAAAATAATGAGCGGAGTAGAGCGGACAGATGTGAAGCGTTTTTTTACACTTTCAAGCAATAATAGAACCAGGGGACACAAGATGAAGCTAGAATATGGTAGATTTAAAACAAATAGGAGAAAGCTTTTCTTTACTCAGCGTGTAGTTGGACCCTGGAACTTGTTGCCGGAGAATGTGGTGGCAGCGGCTGGCCTTACGGAGTTTAAGGGGGGTTTGGACAGATGACTGAAGGAAAAGGCCATTGAACATTATTAAGAATTAAGTTTTTTTTAGGGGGGGAGAGGGGGGATTGCCGGGTTCTTGAAGCCTGGATTAGCTGCTGTCAGAGACAGGATGCTGGGCTTGATGGACCCTTAGTCTTTTCCCAGTATGGCGGTGCTTATGTGCTAAGGCCCCCAAAGCTGTGAAACAGTGGTAACCTACACACACATTGCTGGAAACCCTCCCTCTCCTCCCTCCACCTGGCTGTATCATGATCTGTAATGAATAGTGATTTGTATTGCATGTGGTGTTCTCACCCCTTCCCCTACTTAGGAGCACCACACTGTCCCCCACTTGTGTAAAACAGAGTGTAGTGTAGCACAACAGATACCCCAGCTTACTAATGGTCAACCTACCTGAGCCCTCAGGCTATGCTGATGTGTCAAGGGACCCAATGCCGTGGATTCCCTCGAGGGGGGGGGGGGTCAAATTAGCATTGTCATCTGCTGGGTGGTTGGCACCAGCCTTCTTCCTGACATCACGCCTCAGCTGGTGCCACTTCCGCTTGCAGTCTTCCACATCCCTGCCACAGTGGAAGACCGCGTTGACTCTGTCCCTTACTGCCTCCCATTCTCTCTGCTTCGTTGTAGCAGCCAGCCTCTGGCCCATGGGAGCAAAGAGATGTGTATGTCTTCTCTGGATTTCCTTCACCAGCAGTTCAATTTCAGGGTCACTGAAATTACCCTTGTGGGTGGGTGGCTACTTTGGTGCCATTGTAACAAAGCGATGCAAAGATTCGAAAATACTGAGAAGGGCACTTAAATACTATCCCAGGGACGCCCATGTAAAAACGCGATGGGCGTCCCCGAGATAGGCGTCCTAATTTTGATTATTGACAAAATCCTTAAATGTCCCCAGCTGCTCTGGCGATTTGGGTGTCCTCATTTCGATTATGGGTGGAGAACTATGGACGTCCCCAGCTGCTCTGTGTTTTGGGCATCCTCATTTCGATTATGGGTGGGGAACTGTGGACGTCCCCAGCTGCTCTGTGTTTTGAGAACCCTAATTTCGATAATGGGTGAAAATGATAAACATCCCCAGCTGCTCGTCCCATTTGGAAGTTTGCATTCCCTTTATTGGCATCTGTTTAAACAGCTTTCTCTGTGTTTGCACTTTAGAGGTTTTTCTTTAAATTATGGGGTGGTATTTTAAACCGTTTTAGCTTCAGTTATAGTAAACCTTGTTTTTGCCACTGTATGCTTTTGTACATCTGTTTGTTTTTTTATGGGGTTTTTTTTTTGGGGGGGGGGGGGACTTTTTTTGCCAATTCTTGAAAGATAACTGGTGTGTGGGCTTTGTACCTTTCCTTTCCAAAAGTTTCAGACTGGGTGTTAGCTGGTAGCTTAGCATATACTCTGCATTTTCTACATGTGACCAATTCTCCATTCTCTACCCTCCAGGAGCTCCTTGCTCTGTGTGCTGCTCCCTCACTTCCCCCCATTCTATCTCTCCTTTGTTGAAGCAGGCAGCCTCTGGTCCCTTGTAGCCAACAGATTCTTGCACCACAAGTTCAAGGTAAGCTCATACCTCTCAGCCACCTCTTCCCTTTCTGCTATGTAGGTGCTAAACAAATACTTCTTGCATCTTGCAGGTCAGCTGGTCAAGAGGATTGCAAGAGACAGCAGTGGACTGTAATACACTGGACTCTGAGAGCCATGATTGTTTCTACCCAATTCATTGTCAGACTTGTGAGTTCTTGTACCAAGTAGAGCGCTGCCAAGCCCGGTACTCGGACCAGGTTTTGCTTGGCGGTCGGAGAACCCCGGGTTTCACCTGCGCTGACTGCCGTTCCCCAGAGGTTGAACCCCTAGGTGCAAGCGGCCTGCAGGGCTTACGAGATGGAGTAGGAAGCGGGGTGATGAACATGACGGCCAGACAGGCAGCAGGCAAGAGAGTGATCCAGGTACAGGCAGAGTCAGTAGGCAGGCAGCAGGTCAAGAGAGTAATCCAGGTACAGGCAGAGTCAGTAGGCAGGCAGCAGACACAAGAGTAATCCAGGTACAGGCAGAGTCAGTAGGCAGGCAGCAGACACGAGAGTAATCCAGGTACAGGCAGAGTCAGTAGGCAGGAAGCAGACACAAGAGTAATCCAGGTACAGGCAAGGCCAGTAGGTAGGCAGCAGACACAAGAGTAATCCAGGTACAGGCAGAGTCAGTAGGCAGGCAGCAGACACAAAAGTAATCCAGGTACAGGCTAAGTCAGCAACGAAGAACAAAATAGAGGAGAAGCACACTACTGAGCAAGTAACACCTACCAAAGTAGAAGCCGAAGCAAGGAGTCTAGGGAGAGCTCAGCTGATAAAGTGCTGGTGCCTGACATCAGCAGGGGAAGGAGGAACCGGAAGACCAATAGGAGAGAAGCAAGGGAAGCCAGGCAGAGGAAGAGCAGACCCAGGTGGGTGGAAGCAAAGCAATCAAGGAACCTGGCAGCCAGGCAGAGAGAGAGTAGAGCCAGGTGCATGGAAGCAAAGCAATCAAGAAGCCTGCAGCCAGAGAAGAACTACACACACATGGCTCAGGGCTATGCCAGTCAAGTGTGCGTGTCGATCGGACCCTGCGCAGCCCAAGGACGCCGCTTGCATTGAGGTAGGGGACATGACAGTACCCCCTCCTTAAGGACCCCCCTCTGCCTAGGTCTGTGTTTGGATGGGTAGCAGGTATGGAACTTTTGGATCAATTCAGATGCATGGACTTTGGCAGCGGGCTCCCAGAAATTATCCTTGGGACCAAAGTGCTTCCAGGGTAGCAAATAGAACAGCCGTCCCCTTTGACATTTGGAGTTCAGAACCTCATCTACCTCGAATTCAGGATCCGGCTCGGAATCAAGAATGATGATCTTCTTTGGCTCTGGGTGCCATTTCAAGGTTAAGAATGGCTTTAGCAGGGACACGTGGAAAGCATTGTGGACCTTGAGATTACCTGGTAACTGGAGACGATAAGTGATGGCTCACAACCAAGATCGTACTGAAAAGGGTCCAATGTATCAGGGAGCAAACTTGAAGGAGGGTAATCAGAGTCTCTAGTATTTGGTACTAAGCCAACTTTTTGTCCAGGTTGAAAGGTCGGAGCAGATTGCCTCTTACAATGTACAAAAAGCTTGTATCTAGCAGCGGCTCGCTGAAGATGTTGTTGGACCATGCTCCAAATGTCCTGGATATCAGTGAGGGTCTGTTGGAGCTGAGGCGAGGCTTGGGTCTGAGGGATCGGAAGTGGTAGTCGTGGGTGACTCCCTGTATACTGTAAAAAATGGTGACGTACGAGAGGCAGTGTGGAGACCATTGTTATAGGCGAATTCAGCCCAGGGGAGTAATGTGGACCAATCATCCTGTCGGTTATTAGTACATAAGTACATAAGTAATGCCATACTGGGAAAAGACCAAGGGTCCATCGAGCCCAGCATCCTGTCCACGACAGCGGCCAATCCAGGCCAAGGGCACCTGGCAAGCTTCCCAAACGTACCATTCTATACATGTTATTCCTGGAATTGTGGATTTTTCCCAAGTCCATTAGTAGAGGTTTATGGACTTGTCCTTTAGGAAACCGTCCAACCCCTTTTTAAACTCTGCTAAGCTAACCGCCTTCACCACTTTCTCCAGCAACGAATTCCAGTTTAATTATACGTTGGGTGAAGAAATATTTTCTCCGATTTGTTTTAAATTTACTACACTGTAGTTTCATCGCATGCCCCCTAGTCCTAGTATTTTTGGAAAGCGTGAACAGACGCTTCACATCCACCTGTTCCACTCCACTCATTATTTTATATGCCTCTATCATGTCTCCCCTCAGCCGTCTCTTCTCCAAGCTGAATAGCCCTAGCCTCCTTAATCTTTCTTCATAGGGAAGTCGTCCCATCCCCGCTATCATTTTAGTCGCCCTTCGCTGCACCTTTTCCAATTCTACTATATCTTTCTTGAGATGCGGCGACCCAGAATTGAACACAATACTCAAGGTGCGGTCGCACCATGGAGCGATACAACGGCATTATAACATCCTCACACCTGTTTTCCATACCTTTCCTGATAATACCCAACATTCTATTCGCTTTCTTAGCCGCAGCAGCACACTGAGCAGAAGGTTTCAGTGTGTTATCGACGACGACACCCAGATCCCTTTCTTGGTCCGTAACTCTTAACTTGGAACCTTGTATGACGTAGCTATAATTTGGGTTCTTTTTTCCCACATGCATCACCTTGCACTTGCTCACATTAAACGTCATCTGCCATTTAGCCGCCCAGTCTCCCAGTCTCGTAAGGTCCTCTTGTAATTTTTCACAATCCTGTCGCGATTTAACAACTTTGAATAACTTTGTGTCATCAGCAAATTTAATTACCTAGCTAGTTACTCCCATCTCTAAATCATTTATAAATATATTAAAAAGCAGCGGTCCTAGCACAGACCCCTGAGGAACCCCACTAACTACCCTTCTCCATTGTGCATACTGCCCATTTAACCCCACTCTCTGTTTCCTATCCTTCAACCAGTTTTTAATCCACAATAGGACGTTTTCTCCTATCCCATTCGCTGGAAGGTCTTGAGAGTTTGATTGACCTGTTCCACCATTCCATTGGTGTGTGGGTGGTATGTGGATGAAAAATGGGTGGTGATGCCAAAAGCAGAACACAGTGCTCTCCAGAACCTAGAAGTGAATTGAGATCCCTGATCACTTATGATCCGGAGAGGTAGACCATGTAAACGAAAAATAAGCTGGATGAAATTCTTGGCAAGAGTAGCGGCTAAGGGGAGAGATTTCATGGGAATGGAATGGGCCATACGGGAGAATCGATCCACTACTACCCAAATAACTGTGTGACCTTGGGACGGTGGTAAATCAGTAACAAAGTCCATGGATGCTTCCTGCCAAGGGAGCTGTGCAACGGCAGTGGCTGTAAGAATCCCCACGGCTTGCCAGGAGAGGATTTGTTTTGGGCAGAGATGGGACAGGTAGAAACAAAATGTAAGACATCCAGAGCCATGCGTGGCCATCAATAGTACTGAGAGATTAAATGAAAAGTCTTGCGGAATCCTGAGTGACCAGCAAACGTGGAGGAGTGTCCCCATTTGAGAACCTTCTTCCTGGACTGGGGTGGAACAGAGGTCTTCGTGCTGACGGAAGAAACTACAGTTGTGGAGGCAACACAGGAAGGATTAAGCATCGGGTAAGATTCCTCAGGTTCTTTGTGAAGGTTGAAGGCCCTGGATAGCGCATCATCCTGAATATTCTTTTCAGCAGGTCAAAGTACCAGGCGGAAGTTAAAACGGGCAAAGAAAAGAGACCAGCGTGCCTGTCACAGGTTTAGTCTCTTAGCATCCTGAAGGTATAGGAGATTCTTGTGGTCGGTGATTACTGTGATGGGGTGCAAGGCCCCCTCCAGGAGATATTGCCATTCCTGAAGAACCAATTTAAGGGCCAAGAATTCCCGGTCCCCAATGGTGTAGTTACGTTCTTCCGGAGAAATTTTTTTGGAAAAAAAGAAACAGGAATGATGCTTGTCAGAGTCTGAGGTTTGAGACAGAATGGCCCCTGCCCCCAGCGAAGAGGCATCCATCTCTAAAATGAATGTTTTTTTGATATCCGGGCTTCAAAGTACAGGAGCAGAGAGAAAGGCTTGCTTTAGGTGGCGAAAGCCTCCTGGGCCTCCAGTGTCCAGTTCCTCACATCAGCACCCTTCCTGGTCAGTGCGGTAAGAGGGACAGTGATAAGGGAGTATTGATGGATGAACTGCCGGTAGTAGTAAGCAAACCCCAAAGACGTTGCAAAGCCCGGAGACCCTGGGGCATGGGCCAATCCCGGATGGCTCGGAGTTTGGTGGGGTCCATTTGGAGCCCCTCTGAAGAGACGATATATCCCAAGAATGGAATAGACCATTGATGAAACGAATGCTTCTCTAGTTTGGCGAAGAGACAGTAGTCCTGGAGGCGTTGGAGAATGGTGCGGACATGACGAGGGTGGTCTTGAACAGAAGTAGAAAAGAAATAACTATCATCCAGGTAAACTATGACTGAGGAGTACAACAGATCTTGAAAAATGAATTCCTGAAAGACCGCAGGTGTATTACAAAAGCCAAATGGCATGACTAGGTATTCGAAATGACCTTCATGGGTATTAAAGGCGGTCTTCCATTCGTCCCCATGTCAGATTCGTACCAGATTGTAGGCACCTCGGAGATCCAGCTTGGTAAAGATAGATGCTCCCTGCAGATGATCGAAAAGTTCTGGAATCAGAGGGAGTGGATACCGGTTCTTAATGGTTATTTCATTAAGACCCCGGTAGTCTATACAAGGTCGCAAAGAGCCGTCCTTCTTGGTTACAAAGAAGAAACCTGCCCCCGCCGGAGAGGAGGAGTGTCTGATGAAGCCCTTTTGGAGGTTTTCTTGAATGTATTCTCGCATGACTTTAGATTCCTCCCAGGAGAGGGTGTACAGCCGACCCCAAGGTGGTGTCTTGCCCGGAAGTAATTCGATAGGGCAGTCAAAAGGACGATGCGGAGGAAGGGAATCAGCTTCCTGGGCATTGAAAACATCTTGGAAATCTCGATATTCCACAGGAAGGGAAGCATCGCAGGAAAGCAGGCCCCCGGGGGAAGCAGAAATAGTCCTCAAAGGAGAAACCACCAGCATGAGACAGGAGCAAAACACTGGGAACCCCAACTGTCGATATCGCTAGTGGTCCAGTTGATACTTGGTGTGTGTTGTCGTAACCAAGGCAGGGCCAAAATAACAGGATGGATGGCCTGGGGAAGAACCAGAATCTGAATCTCTTCCTTATGTAAAATTCCTACTTGCATCTGCAATGGCCGAGTGACATGGGTAATGGAGTAGGGTAGAGTCAGTCCCTGAATGGAGGTCACTTGTAACGTAGGTTTACAGGCCATTGAGGGCGTTCCAAGCTGGACTAGGAGACTGACGTCAATAAAATTCCCTCCGGCCCCTGAATTGACCAAAGCCATGGTGCTAATACAAAGTTCCTTCCAGCGCAGGAAAATAGGGACAGAGACAAGATTATCCGGAATAGGTGAGAATCGACCCAGGGCCACCCCCTTCAGAGGCCCTGGGTCAATGCATTTCCCAGTTTATTCGGGCAATATCTCAGGAAATGGCCAGCCTGCCCTTTCCTTCTCAGAGAGGCGATGCCGCACGATAACCATTGGCTCTTTGGAGATTCCAGAAGTGGTGCCAGTAGATCCTTTAGGAGAAGAAGGACGTGACACCCCAGGAAAAGGCCTCTGTGATTGACGCTGAGCAGAACATTCCTGTGTCCTCTATTGAAATCGAACGTCGATACGGACGCAGAGGGTAATCAGGGCATCCAATGTGGTCGGAAGTTCCCAGCCTGCCAACTCGTCTTTGATTCAGCCCGTTAACCCCTGCCATAAGATGGCCATGAGGGCCTCCTGGTTCCATCTCACCTCGGAGGCTAGGGTTCGAAAGCGTAAGGCATATGCCCCCATCCACCTCTGCGCCCCCCCACACACACACACAAATTGCAGAGCTGGCTATTCCCAGGGAGAGAGTTAGCTGGTAAAGTATTAACAACATGTAATTTTATTATACATTATTGGTGCAAAGGATATGCACATGGTTTTGCTTTTTAAACCCAAGGTAAATCCTAAGGGTGGTTGAACAATAAACTGTGTTGTTTCTGACTTTACTTGTTTTGGAGTGCTTTGGGTCCTCCTACTGATCTGCACATGTGCTGTCTGGAATTTTGGAAGAAAGAAATAAGGAAATAAAAATTAAATTTTGGAAGTACTCTGTAGAAGTTGTTTTCTTTTGCAATGTGATGTGATGGATCATGGATGCCTGTTCTGGTGTATGAATGTGATAATCTTTGAATAACTACCTATACTAAATGGCTATGGATTTCTGAACATATGGTATCATTAAAATACAAACTTTTAAATGCTCAGTTGGGTATATATCATATATATGCTAATCTCAAATGTTTCAGACATATCATCTATTTGTTCCCATGATATAACTGAACTCTATTATTCTGTCTCAGTGTATTTTGAAATATGTAAGCCAACTTTGCTTGGAATGTGTGATAAATGTTTTTTTTTTTTTAAATCCTTTATCCTCCATCTTTTAAGACACTGCCTACCTGCTGGATAGTGATGGTGGCACAAGGAAAGCAAGTTTGGTCCAGTGAAGACTAACTCAAAATAACCTGGCTGTTCCTTAGCTGGGCCGTAGTATTACCATATTGAAAATGTGGCCATACCAAGACACAGAACAACCTTTTAGGGTAGATAGTGTTCACAATGAGCTCCTTTTATTACCGACCAGACAGAGATAAGAGTTTTCAGTTTTGGCACAGTATAAGTTATCACAAGAACAAAATATAAGAAAACCAATACGGGCTGCATTAGGGGCTTATATAGCCCATTTATGTAAAAACAAAAGAAATCTGCATGAAACAAAATAATCCATTTATGTATCTAAAAGGTAAACTTCTGCAAAACAGATGAAGATCTGATTCCATGTGTGCCCCAAATTACTACTACTACTTAACATTTCTAGAGCGCTACTAGGGTTACGCACTGCTGTACAAATTAACAAAGAAGGACGGCCCCTGCTCAAAGGAGCTTACAATCTAATGGACGAAATGTCAAGTTTGGGCAGTCTAGATTTCCTGAGTAGATGTGTAGTGGTTAGGTGCCGAAGGTGACATTGAAGAGGTGGGCTTTGAGCAATGATTTGAAGATGGGCAGGGAGGGGGCCTGGCGTATGGGCTCAGAGAGTTTGTTCCAAGCATGGGGTGAGGCGAGGCAGAAAGGGCGGAACCTGGAGTTGGCGGTGGTGGAGAAGGGTACTGAAAGGAGGGATTTGTTTTGAGAGTGGAGGTTACGGGTAGGAACGTAAGGGGAGATGAGGGTAGAGAGGTAAGGAGGGGCTGCAGATCGAGTGCATTTGTAGGTTAGTAGGAGAAGCTTGAACTGTATGCGGTACCTGATCGGAAGCCAGTGAAGTGACTTGAGGAGAGGGGTGATATGAGTATATCGGTCGAGGCAGAAGATAAGACGTGCAGCAGATTTCTGAACGGACTGAAGGGGGGGATAGATGGCTAAGTGGGAGGCCAGTGAGGAGTAGGTTGCAGTAGTCAAGGCGAGAGGTAATGAGAGAGTGGATGAGAGTTCGGGTGGTGTGCTCAGAGAGGAAAGGGCGAATTTTGCTAATGTTATAGAGGAAGAAGCGACAGGTCTTGGCTATCTGCTGGATATGCGCAGAGAAGGAGAGGGAGGAGTCGAAGATGACACCAAGGTTGTGGGCGGAAGAGACGGGGACGATGAGGGTGTTATCAACTGAGATAGAGAGTGGAGGGAGAGGAGAAGTGGGTTTGGGTGGGAAGACAATAAGTTCGGTCTTGGCCATGTTCAGTTTCAGGTGGCGGTTGGCCATCCAGGCAGCAACTCTACTTCCATTTAATTTCAATATTCCATCAACTTTATAGATTACAACAACAGTTAAGACGAACCCAGCAGGACACAGGATATTCTCACTGAAATTTGGCCATTCATGCCCATTGCCATTGTCCTCTTTCTCCCATCTAGAGTAGTGCACTATCTTGCCCCCCCCCGGGCCCCCCTTCCTTTTCACACTTTATGATCCCCTGGCCCCGGCCCCCTAGCTGCAGCTTGCTGCTCTTGTCAAAGTAGCACTAGCAGCAGCAGAAAATACAATGAAAAATGTTTTTAAAAGTTAATGAAATAAATAAATATTAGTTCGCTGCGGGGCCTACCTGGCTGGAATGGAAGTGATTCACAGTGAAGATCCAAGATTCTTCTGTGACGAGGAGGAGTGGAGGACGATAGAAGACTGGTGGCCAGCAGCGGCAGGGGTGTGAGGAGACGGAGTGCACTAGCAGTGCAGGAAGCAGAAGGCGCCAAACACCTGCAGGACTCAGGACGGAGCCATTACAGAAGCAAGAGAACAGAGAAGGGCGCACTCACTGGTGCGCAGGGTGCCGCAGGGGGAGGAAGCCGGCGTCGTGACGTTACGGTCATCATGGGCGGGACTCGAAGACCGGAGAGGCGAGGAGAGAGCGAAAGGAGCTGCAGAGGGAGGAAGCGGCATTGGCAGAGGCGGAGAGAGTGCGAGGAACCGCTGGGAGGAGACAAAGTGAGCCGTTGGGAGGAGACAAGTGAGCGGAGGTAGGTTGGGCAGCATGGACAGAGCAGAAGTCAGGACCCCCCCCCCCCCATATGGTTTGCGCTTTCACCTGAGGCGGTCTGCCCCCACTGGAACCAGCCCAGTGCAGCACGACAGGGCCTCCCGCTTAGGGGGGAAAAAAACCTTTCCCATCCCTGCTGACAGAGACAGCTGAACAACCGGCTCGCAAAACTGCTCAAAAATTAACAACCGGCTCTGCAGAGCCGTTGCGAGCCGGCTCCAGCACACCACTGCATATGCCCCTACAAAGCAATTGCCTTGTTGAATCCGTAGAAGTTCTCCGTATGCCGAGAAGGGATGGCCAGGCACGTTGAAAACTAACCTAAAGGGGTAAAGAAATTCCCCAAGATCAGTGAGTAGAGGATCCCGCTGCTCCCAGAGAGGAGAGGCCCAAGCCAGGGATGGTCCGGAGAGCAGGGAGATTATATAAGTGATCTTGAGTTTATCGGAGGAAAAGACTCTGGGTTGCATTTCAAAAAACATGAGACATTGGTTGAGGAACCCTCGACAAGCGGACGGGGTACCGTCAAACCGTGGAGGCTGGAGGGGAGAGTTAGGGGGGGGGGGGAATTCATTTAACCGTTGTAATAATTGAGAAAGGCGATCAGTGTATTACAGTTATGATTTTGCTTTTTGCAAGAAGGAAGCATTTATTTGTAATTTGTTTATAATGAATAAAAAGAAATTTAAAAAAAAAAGGGAGCCTTAACCCAGGAGTGGGTAAAACTGGTCCGGATGGTGCAGCAGGAACTTGCCGTTGGGATCGAAGAGTAGACAACTGGGAACAAAAGTCCTGCAGGACTCCGGACAGACGATTCAGCTGGGCCTGTTGCTGAAGAACCTGGGCAAAATTCACCAAGTCGGGTTTGTCTGGCGAACCTCATGGCTTTGGCTTACTGTCAGACCTGTGAGTTCTTGTACCAAGTAGAGCGCTGCTGAGCCCGGTACTCAGACCAGGTTTTGCTTGGCGGCCGGACAACCCCGGGTTTCACCTTCCCCAGAGGTTGAGCAGGCGGCCTGTAGGGCTTACGAGATGGAGCAGGAAGTGGGGTGATGAACGTGATGGACAGACAGGCAACAGGCGAGAGTGATCCAGGTACAGGCAGTCAGTAGGCAGGCAGGCAGCAGGTCAAGAGAGTAATCCAGGTACAGGTAAGGTCAGGAGGAAGGCAGCAGACACGAGAGTAAAACAGGTTCAGGCAGAGTCAGTAGGCAGGCAGCAGACACGAGAGTACTCCAGGTACAGGCAAGGTCAGTAGGCAGGCAACAGACACAAGAGTAATCCAGGTACAGGCAGAGTCCGTAGGCAGGCAGCAGACACGAGAGTAATCCAGGTACAGGCTAAATCAGCAACGAAGAACAAAATAGAGGAGAAGCACACTACTGAGCAAGTAACACCTACCAAAGTAGAAGCCGAAGCAAGGAGTCTAGGGAGAGTTCAGCTGATAAAGTGCTGGCGTCTGACATCAGCAGGGAGAAGGGGCAGAGCCATAGGACAAGAGCAGGGGAAGGAGGAACCGGAAGACCAATAGGAGAGAAGCAAGGGAAGCCAGGCAGAGGAAGAGCAGACCCAGGTGGGTGGAAGCAAAGCAATCAAGGAGCCTGGAAGCCAGGCAGAGAGAGAGCAGAGCCAGGTGCATGGAAACAAAGCAATCAAGGAGCCTGCAGCCAGAGAAGAACTACACACACATGGCTCAGGGCTGTGCCAGTCAAGTGTGCGTGTCGACGGGACCCTGCTGAGCCCAAGGACGCTGCTTGCGTTAAGGTAGGGGACATGACAATTGTACAGATGTCTTGTTCTCTATTGGATGCACTCAGCTGTGGCTGCCTGTGGGGTGGGGGTGGCGGAGGGGAAGAGGCCTTGAGAATGGATGTGTGCATCCCACATGGTTAAGGGCTCCCCATTCTCTTTATGTTCTCTGCATTCAAATCTTACCTCTATTTTCACCAGGTTCACAGGTATCCACAGCTGGTAGTTTTTCTCCCGCTTTGCACCTAATGTGTCTCCCCGCTAGGTTCCATCCTTCTTTATGTGGTGAACCCCAGTCCCCTTTTATGAAGTGCCCACCCATTCTCAAGGTTGCTGGGGTGGGGAGGGGGGGGGAAGCATATATGCACTGAATATCTTTTCCACATTATTCAACACAGACCTACAGTCCTCCATAGTTATGGAACAACATTTCTAAATTCTATCCTGCAAACTATTTTCAAGGTGGCCACAAGTGCGTGCCTACCATGGCCTTGAAGCCCTTAAGTCATGGTGAGGGAGAGGGGTTCTGGTTACAGTTCCTATTCTAAATTACCTGCAGGTGGCTACAGTCCGTTCCCTATATAATTCCCCTAGCCTTTGCCCTTCTGTACCTGATGTATTATATTGCAATTGTGATGAAGTAAACCCATCCATCTAATGCTTTTACCATTGTTTTCACTTTTCTCCTCAGCACTATATACCATTGCTGATACATTCAATGTGAAAAGATGACCCAGCTGTTTCTAGCTCCTTCCTCGCCCTCACCAATGTGGTTTGGTTGTGGGTAAGGGTATCTGGTGATCAGACAGCAAACATCGTCTATGCGCTACCTGTGGTTATCTGTAAGTTTCTACTTGGCCGATCACTAGTGCTAGACAACATACCTATTATTTACACAACTCTGTGCAGTGGGGCTCTATGGTAAGGGGGGGAGAGGCCCCCCTTATAATACAGCCATGCCGTTTGGAAGGAACAGGTGGCCTTCTGCATGGCCACACACATGACACATATGTACCAAAGTTTCTCTGTCACAGTTCACCTGTCATGCAACCCAGATTGCTGTCTCCTCTCACATCAACCCCAGCATTTGATAATACCACATATGTAGTGCACAAAGTAGAGACACAGACACTGGTTGGTGAAAAAGTTTAACATTCTAATATAATATTAAAAAATAAACTAACAATACATTTTTTGAGTCCCATCAGTGAGGCCTCTCCTGTCCCTCCATAACTCTTCCTAAAATGTCTATTATAATGTCTATTATCAGCAGCAGGAGACGGCTGTGTATTTCCTGCCGCTGCTGTACAGATTGCCGAAGTGCTGCAACCTCCAGCAGCAACTGGTTTACTACAGCAACCAGTTGCTGCAGGAGTTGCAGTGCTGCGACACTGTTGTCCAGTGGTGCTGCTGGTGCTGGTGGTGTGGCTGGGGTTGGTGGGTGCTCCTCCTCCTCCCCTTCCAGAGGAAGCATATCTGCCCATTCATCTCCCACAACCACCATTTTCTGTTCCTCCTCTTCTTCCTCGGCCACTGGTGATGGCACTACTGCCTCCTCCTCCTCCTCAGCCACTGGTGATGGTGCTGCCTCCTCCTCCTCTTCCTGTGGCTGCTGCCGCCCTGTGTATGTAAAAGGATTGTCCTTGAGACCAGCACATCCAACATAGCTTGCATAGTGCAGGAGCTGGCTGGCCTGAGGTGGGGGATGGGAAAAGGTGTGGTGAGCCCTGGGCTATACCCATGGGGTGTGAGATGCATGAGATGACATGACAGGAACCCTGGAAGCTGGTCTGACACAGAGTACACAGGATATGTTGGCAGACCACACTCATTGGTCAGCAGCATGTTTTCATTATGATTTTTGACTATGGTTGGCTGACCAGTTTTTTTTTTTGGGGGGGGGGAATGACATCCACTAAGAGTAGGACCTCAGGCAGGAATACCATGAAACAGTATCCACCCCAGAAAGGGGGATACAGAAATGAGGCATGTCATCTCATTCATCTCAGAGAAGGGAAGTTGCAGCCTGTTACGTCTGTGCTCACCTTGCCCTCTGGTGGCCAGAACCGGTGTCTACTATGAACTATCACCTGTTCCAGACTTTAGCGCAGTCCAGTCCGGATCTTCCAGGCTGCCATTGCTGCTTGCTGCTGGGCTTATTAGTCATTTGGGAACTCTCTGCCTTTGCATCGTCTAAGGTCCCTGGTATGTTGGTGCTTTGTGCACGTCTGCCTAGTCTGGTTTCTAGTTTTAGTTTCTTGCCTGATTCTGCTGTCTGTCCAAACCCGGTTTGTTCCCTGGTTTTCTCTACTGCCTGCCTCCTGCCCTGACCCGGCTAGTATCCTGGTTTTCTCTTCTGTCTGCTGCCTGCCCAGACCCGGCTTGTACCTTGGGTTATTCTACTGTTTTGTGTCTAGTTCTTGGTGGTCTGTGTTTCTTGTCTGTGGCTGCTCTGCAGCTTTCAGTTCTGTGTCTTATCAGCAGTGTTTTATTCCCTGTTTTAGTGGCTGCTTGCAGCTTTCAGTCCTGCCCGTTAGCTTTCCCTTCCTTGCCCTGCTGCCCCTGTATGTTCCTTTCCCCTCTGGCCCTCAGTCCTGGTTCAGCCTAGTGGGGTATCCAGTCCTGCCTTGCCCAGTAAGTCCTGCCGGCCATCTGCAGCCAGGGTCTCAACTCCTGGTGAAAAGCGGCCAAGTGCAGGTGAAGTTTAAGTGTGCCTGCTCTGCATATCCCTACTTGTTTGCTGCAACTCCAGTCCAGGGTTCCAGTTCTGTTCTGCCTAGTCTGTAGTGTGGGGTGGTTTTGCCTGCCACTGCCGCTCCTCGGCAGTGGCCCAAGGGCTCACAAACCTAGTTCCAGCTTTGAAAACGTGACAGTATGCAAAGGCCTTTCCAACCTTGGACTTTTTCCTCGGTGGGCAATCCCAGGTCTTAGCCTGGGTGCAGCTCCTAGTCTGAAAGTCTGTCCTGACCCAGTTTCGGATCTTAATTGATTAATGACACTTCAGACCTACCGTGAAAGACTCTGTTATGATCCGGCTGCCTTTCAGGTGCTGTAGAGGACTTGCAGCTCATCTGCATATCCTTTCAGCCTTCTCCATGGTGACTCCAAGGCCCGCTCCGATCCACTCTGGGCCTCCGCTCTAGGTGCCCAGCGCTCCCGCCAGGTGCTGTGGAGGACTTGCAGCCCTTCTGCATTTCCTCACAGCTGTATCCGGGGTGACTCCCAGGTCCACCCCGATCTTCCCAGGGCCCTCGCTCCAAGTACCCTGAGTTTTCAGGTGCTTTTTGGCTAGGATCAGGTGACCCTCAGGGGGAGGAATGCTGGCTTCGGCCTAACCCCTGGTAAGCCTTTTCCTCAGCTGAGAGGTGCCCAGCTCTACCACCGGCTGCCCTTCAGGTGCTGTAGAGGACTTGCAGCTCATCTGCATATCCTTTCAGCCTTCTCCGGGGTGACTCCCAGGTCCGCTCCGATCCAATCAGGGCCTCCGCTCTAGGTGCCGCGCGCGGCATTTTGCTCTTTACCTCTATTTTTCTCCCAGTTACTCTATCTGTTGCTTAACACCTCAGTCACTACATATGCACCCATAAACACCTCAGTCACTACTCATGGCCCCTATACACATTCTTTTCCTTGCCCTGTCCCTTCCTAATCTTTTCCCCCTCCCCCACCGCTGTCTACTGCAGGCACTCACTGCCCATCCATGTCCTCTCCCATCCTGCTCACTACTACAATACCCTATCCACCCCTGTCCCTCACCACCAAGGTTGCCAGGTGGGCGGTTTTACCGCCCAATTGGGTGGGTTTTCGCCAGCGGCGGTGGGAAAATTTCGCCGGCCGTGGGATGCGGTTTTCCCGTCGCCACTGTGCGAGTTCGGCAGTTCTTTCCGGGGCTCCTATTGGTCCAATTCGGTCCAACAGAAGCTTTTCCGGGGCTTCTATTGGACCAATAGAAGCATTTCAGGGGCGGGGCTGACGTCAGGGATGACATAGGGGGCGGGCCTAGTGATGTGGGAGGCGGGGTTAGTGATGCGGAGGCGGGGTTAGTGACGCGGGGCGGGGTTTGGTGACGCGGAAGACGAGGATTGGCTACGGGCGGTTTTTGGGCAGGTTTACGGCTGTTTCGGGCTGGGAAAATTTTTCCCAGCTGGCAACCCTGCTCACCACCTCACCATCTCTCTTATCCCCCTCCTCCTTTCTAGCTCTCAACCTTCATCACTTCCTTCCTGCCATTAACGCATCCCCATTCCTCCTAAGCGCATCCCGTCTTCGTCGCCCTACCTCCCCCACCCTCCTCCGCACTCTCTTGCTCCTTCTCCTGCTATCCGCGGAAGACATCAATCCCACTCCAGGTCCCCCACACCTGTCCTCGTCCTATCCATGCAAACGATTCCGGGATGTCTCCAATCTCATCTCTAATCTCCTCCTCCCCCCTCCCCCTTCTCGTGTGCCCTGTGGAATGCCCGCTCTGTCTGCAACAAACTTTCCTTCACCCACGATCTCTTCATCTCCCGTTCCCTCTAACTGCTCGCCCTAACTGAAACCTGGCTCACCCCCGACGACTCTGCCTCAGTCGCGGCCCTTTGCCATGGAGGTTATCTTTTCTCCCACACTCCCCGCCCAGTTGGCCGCGGAAGAGGAGTCGGGTTTCTACTTTCGCCCTCCTGTAGTTTTCAACCCCTCCTCCTACCGCAGTCTCACTGCTTCTCATCCTTTGAAGTTCACTCCATCCATCTATTCTATCCGCTGCCACTCAGAGTCGCAGTCATTTACCGCCCCCCGATAAGTTCCTTCCTTACCGACTTCGATGCCTGGCTCTCCGTTTTTCTTGAACCCTCATCTCCGTCCCTCATTCTTGGAGACTTTAACATACACTCTGATGACCCATCCGACTCCTACGCTTCTCAGTTTCTCACTCTGATATCCTCCTTCAACCTCCAGCTGAGCTCCACCACCCCTACTCACCAAACTGGCCATTGTCTTGACCTTGTCCTCTCCTCTACCTGCTCACCCTCCAATTTCTGCGCCTCTGCTCTTACTCTCTCAGATCATCACCTGATCACCTTCACACTTCATCACCCTCCCCCTCAGTCCCGCCCAACACTAACCACTACTTTCAGGAATCTCCAGGCTGTCGACCCTCCCACTTTATCCTCTTGTATCTCTAATCTCCTCCCTTCCATCATGTCCTCCGAGTCTGTCAACAAGGCTGTCTCTGCTTACAATGCCACTCTCTCCACTGCTCTGGACACACTTGCACCATCCATCTCCTGTCCCACAAGGCGTACTAATCCCCAGCCCTGGCTGACCCCTTGCATCCGATACCTTCGCTCCTGCGCCCAATCTGCCGAACGCCTCTGGAGGAAATCTCGCACCCACTTCATTCATTACAAATTCATGCTATTCTCCTTCCAGTCCTCCCTATTCCTTGCCAAACAGGACTATTACACCCAATTGACTAATTCTTTCAGCTCCAACCCTCGTTGTCTCTTCGCCACCCTTAACTCCCTCCTCAAAGTGCCCTCTGCTCCTACCCCCCCTCCCCTCACTCTCTCCTCAATCACTAGCTGACTACTTCCGTGACAAGGTGCAGAAGATCAACCTCAAATTCACTACCAAGCCACCTCCTCCTCTTCACCCTTTAACCCACTTCCTCAACCAACCAACCCAGGCCTCCTTCTCCTCTTTTCCTGATATCACCGAGGAGGAAACCGCCCACCTTCTTTCCTCCTTGAAATGCACCACCTGTTCCTCTGCTCCCATCCCCACCAACTTACTAAACACCATCTCTCCTACTGTCACCCCCCCCCCCATCTGTCATATCCTCAACCACTCTCTCTCCACTGCAACTGTCCCTGACACCTTCAAGCATGCTGTAGTCACACCACTTCTCAAAAAACCATCACTAGACTCTACCTGTCCTTCCAACTACCGCCCCATCTCCCTCCTACCCTTCCTCTCCAAGATACTTGAACGCGCCGTTCACAGCCGCTGCCTTGATTTTCTCTCCTCTCATGCCATCCTCGATCCGCTTCAATCCGGTTTTCCCCCTCTACACTCGACAGAAACGGCACTCACTAAAGTCTGTAATGACCTGTTCTTTGCCAAATCCAAAGGTCACTACTCCATCCTCATCCTCCTCGACCTATCCGCCGCTTTTGACTGTCAATCATAATTTACTTCTTGCTGCACTATCCTCATTTGGGTTCCAGGGCTCTGCCCTCTCCTGGTTCTCCTCTTATCTCTCCCACCGTACCTTCAGAGTACATTCTCATGGATCTTCCTCCACCCCCATCCCACTCTCTGTTGGAGTTCCTCAGGGATCTGTCCTTGGACCCCTTCTTTTTTCAATCTACACCTCTTCCCTGGGCTCGCTGATCTCATCTCATGGTTTCCAATACCATCTTTATGCTGACGACACCCAGCTTTACCTCTCAACACCAGACATCACTGCGGAAACCCAGGCCAAAGTATCAGCCTGCTTATCCGACATTGCTGCCTGGATGTCCAACCACCACCTGGAACTGAACAAGGCCAAGACCGAGCTCATTGTCTTTCCACCCAAACCCACTTCTCCTCTCCCTCCACTCTCTATTTCAGACGATAACACCCTCATCCTCCCCGTCTCATCTGCCCGCAACCTCTACATAACAGATGAGGTGAAGATGTGATTCCATGTGCCCCAATGAAAGGAGAGTTTAATTTTACTTCCATTTAATTGCAGTCTATTCCATCTTATAAACACAAGGCTTCCCAATGCATTACAACATTTAAGATGACGGGATATCCTCACTGAAATTTGTCCATCTGTATTTGTACAGAACAGTGTAGAAAAATGAGTACAAAATACATTATTTATAACGGCTGTTTCTACTACCAGCTACAATATTTTTTTAGCTGTTTTTAGTTTTGTTCAAATTTTATTTCACGATATTTATATCTCCGTAGGGGAAGCTTTCAAATAAATTAAAAAGCTGTCAAATAAGTAAGAAAAAGAAAAAAAATATTTTGTTCTCTACCTTTTAAGGCAGCCTACCCAAATGTATGAGGTGTAGACTTTTAACAGATGGACCACGCATAAGCAGTCTGTTATTTCTAATTTTGTTATTGTTTTGGGTGAACTAAAACGGCGGCAAGCTCCACCTACTGGCTTCAGTCCGAATAATGAACTAGATAGGAACACCCCCGTCTCCTGTTTTCTTCAACCTCCTTGGTCTCAGAAGGGAAGCGTCACCCGTATTGCTGAAAACAGGAAGTTACGTCAGAGTGGACGAAGCAGGCAGCAGCGAGCGGAGACGGAAGCAGTGGGACTGATGGTGATATCTGGTATATGAGTTTGGTGGTAGAAGGAGGAGGATGTTAAGAGAGAAAGGAAAATATGTTGGACTGGAATGAGATTATAGATGGCAGACCATGGGAAGGGGAGATCGGTACCAGAATACTACTACTACTATAAATCATTTCTATAGCGCTACCAGTCGTACTCAGCGCTTCACAATTGAACGTGAAGAAAAGACAGTCCCTGCTCAAAAGAGCTTACCATCTAAATTGTGAAGTGGGTTACTCGGCATATGAGGGGAGCCGAAGGTGTATGACTTGGTATCTTTGCAAATGTTGTTAGAGCCAGCCGACGTTAGTTCAGCTGTATATCAGGACCCGGTGAAAAAGGATCTGAAATGGATTGAGTGGTCCAAACCCTTTTCTTATATGTATTTTTTTTTGTAAATGTGAACATTTTTAATTGTGTCTAGGGTTGGGAATTGGAATTTTAGTTTTTTAGGTTTAAATTTGTAAGTGGGGAAGGAGTTTTGCCTGTTTCCTTTTTGGAGATAGGAAACAGACTTCCATAGTTTTTGTAAACCGCTTTGAACCACAGAAAGGCGTATATCAAATCCTATTATCTTTACCCCTTTGCCTTTTTGCAGTCTTTACTGAAGTACCAGTATAAACGCGTTTTTTCCTGCTAAATGTTCAAAGGGCAAGGTCATCATATGAATCTGAAAAAAAAACGTTTGTGAAAATGTTTTAGCTGAAAAGATGGTGGACAAAATAGACACGTGAAACTGGTTTCTGCTGTAATTTGTTGAAGCTAAAACTTGTATGCGCCTGCTGTGTTGCCCCAGGTCATCTCCCAATATCACTAAAACCCCTTTGGTGCTAGCTCATACAAGTGGACAGAATGGTCCTTTTATTTTTTTTTTGGTTGATATTTATCAACAGGAGGTGCTAATCTGGAAAAAGAATGAAACATTTATATTGTGTAACACAGACCGTTTTGGACAGAAGAAAAAGTAATTTCGTGAATGCCTTCAATTAAGGTGTTAGAAGTACTAATTACATTTTAGATAGGGAAAGGGAATCGGACTTGGTATACCGCCTTTCCGTGGTTTTTGCAACTACGTTCAAAGCGGCTTACATAGTATATACAGGTACTTATTTGTATCAGTAACAATGGAGGGTTAAGTGACTTGCCCAGAGTCACAAGTGGGCAGATGATGAAAAGCCCTGCACTGTTCCAAACAGCGCTCTAAAAATAGCGCAGGAACAGCGCGGGGCTTTACCGCCCCTATGATCAGAGATAATTGCTTGCAAATTTAAGCACGCTATTCTTTCTGACCATAAGGTAGAAGTGCGGGAGGATTGTGCACTTATTTGACAGGTCTGGGCTGTCAAACATGGGCTGGAGGGCCATGGGACCACCAGACCCCAATTGCCCACACCCCGAGCCAAGCGAAATGGGGGCTGGAGGTCCAGCGGACCTCCGGTCCCCCCGACACAAGTTCGGGGAGGTGTCCACCCCCCCCCCCAACCCCCCCCCCAGCATCCCCTCAGATGTCCCTGGTGGTCTAACGGCCCTTCTCTCACCCCCCTACCTTCAGTTGGATCCCTCCTCTTCCATTGGCGTCACCTCGAAAATGGCGGTGCCCTGCCCAGTGCATCCTGGGATGTGCGGGGTGGGGCTTCATACCAGTCCCCTGCCTCCTTCTCTGATGTCAAAATCCTGGGGCAGGGGACCAGCAGAGCCAACAGATCACACTAAAGACTGCAGCCATGCACCTACTTGTTATTTTGCCGCTGCTGGTCAGTGGCGGCAGCAGAAGAGAGGCGAGGAAGGTTATGTTTTAGGCTTGGCCTCTCTAAGTATCATACCGATTGCCTATTCTGGTGACAAAAATATAGCCATGGAGGTTCCAATATTGTCAAATCTGAATCACTCATTATTAACCTGAGGGAGGAATGGTTCAAACATGTACAGAGATTATGCAAAATCTGGGTCAGGGGGACCAGCAGAGCGAATATAGCGCACCTGAAGGCTACAGCGCTGTGCCTACTTGTTGTTTGCTGCTGGTGGTTGGAAAAAGCAGCGACAGGGAACAGAAGATGCCAAAGGAAGACCTGGGAAGGAAGAGAAAAGACAACAAATGGAAGAGAGAGAGAGAGGCGGGAGATGTTGAATGGAAAGGGGGGGGGGAAGGAGGGAGGGGAGACACTGGATGGAAGAGGATAGAAAGAAGATGAGCTGAAGAATGGGGAGGCACAGTGGAGAGATGCTACAATTCTGCACCTCAGTCACAGACAAAATACATCTACATTGGAGTCAGCTCTGTGGATCCAGTGGGTGCTGAGTATCCCCAATATTGAGCAAGCTCCTTCACTGTGTCCGCAGAGGGGTTATTTGTATTGTCTGGCACCCCCAATCATTTTGAGATGTCGGTGCCTAAGCACAGAGACTTGCATCTCCTGCTGCTGAACCTGTCCCTTTCACATCCCGGGTCAGGAGGGTAGGAGGCCTACACCCCTCAGATCTGTTTGGGGAAGGGTCCCAATGGGGCCTTCAGAGCTTTTTGGCTCCAGAACTTGGTACAGTTGGTACGACAGCAGCTGCAGTCAGACGGGGTACCCCCTCTGCGTTCTAAACAGTGTGGGATGCCTGAGGTGCCCTTTCCCTCAGAGGAGGCGGGGAAAGGCCTCCAAGGTCTTCTCGTGCTCAGCCTACAGGAGACTGAGTCTGAGGCTCCCCTGTCTCAGGAAGCTGAGGAGGAGTGCTCCCATGTGATCCATCTTTCAATGAGAGGAGCTGTCTCATCTTTTTGATGAGATTACTAACGTACTAAGGCCATTTCTATTCTGTAAACTTTGGCTGTAGACTTCGTTAAGGGGGATCCATTGCTGGAGGGGCTCGCTGGGACCCCTAAGCATTTTCCTCTGCACAAAGCTCTTATCCGCATGATGATGGTGGAGTGGGAAAATCTAGAGGGTCCCACTTAGAGGTGCCAGGGCTCTGGATCACCTTTATACCTTCACTCTGGAGGAAGTTAAAAGGTATTGGTCTTTTCCTAAGGTGGATTCTGTGGTCATGGTGGTCACCAGGGTGACTGCTGTGCCTGTCCAGGGGGGCTCGGCTCTGAAGGAGCTCCACGACAAAAAGGTGGAGCAGCAGCTTTGTCTAGCCTTTACTGTGGGACGTCCAGTAAGGACTCAGTGAATTAGATTTTGTGCTTAGGTTTTAATTTCATTTTTTCACAGAAAAAGCCAATTTCAAATGTTTTTAATCCTTCGTTTTTTTATTAATGGAGCCTTTTCCAATACTTTTATTTTCTCTTTTCATCAGATTTTATATAGGTAATGAGAAATGATAAGTAGTAGTAGTAGACTATATTTTAAATAGTTAGAATTTTTCATTTTGAGAAGGACTCTCAGCACTATAAATATTGGGCTGATCTAAGATGGCAGACCCCACACAGAGGTATGAAGCTGCTGCTCCACTTTCTGTGAACAAACTACTGCTGAAGCAAGTTTTACTCCTTTACTATTTATTTTTTATATATACTTTATTTTATATATACTTTTATATATACTTGATCTTTTCAGCATTGCTTTTTAGATCCTCTATCTTGGGGTGATAGTATCTGAGGATCTGAAGGCGACGAAACAGTGTGACAAGTCGGTGGCCGTAAGAAGAAGGTTGCTAGGCTGTATAGAGAGGGGAGTGACCAGCAGAAGAAAAGAGGTTTTAATGCCCCTGTATAAGTCGTTGGTGAGGCCCCACCTGGAGTATTGTGTTCAGTTCTGGAGGCCGTATCTTGCTAAGGATGTAAAAAGAATTGAAGCGGTGCAAAGAAAAGCTACAAGAATGGTACGGGATTTGCGTTACAAGACGTATGAGGAGAGACTTGCTGACCTGAACATATATACCCTGGAGGAAAGGAGAAACAGGGGTGATATGATACAGACGCTCAAATATCTGAAAGGTATTAATCCGCAAACGAACCTTTTCCAGAGATGGGAAGGCGGTAGAACTAGAGGGCACGATACGAGATTGAAGGGGGGCAGACTTAAGAAAAATGTCAGGAAGTATTTTTTCACGGTGGATACTTGGATACTTGGAATGCTCTCCCGCGGGAGGTGGTGGAGAGGAAAACAGTAACGGAATTCAAACATATGTGGGATAAACATAAAGGAATCCTGTTCCGAGGGAATGGATCCTCAGAAGCTTAGCTGAGATTAGGTGGCGGGGCTGGTGGTTGGGAGGCGAGGATATTGCTGGGCAGACTTATACGGTCTGTCCCAGAGCCGGTGGTTGTGAGGCAGGGATAGTGCTGGGCAGACTTATACGGTCTATGCCCTGAAAATGGCAGATACAAATCAAGGTATGGTATACACAAAAAGTAGCACATATGAGTTTATCTTGTTGGGTAGACTGGATGGACCATGCAGGTCTTTTTCTGCCGCCGTCTACTATGTTACTATGTTAATGTTTCAAGTTCAAGTTTTAAATCTTTGGTTTTCACTCCAGCGCTGCTTTTGCACTGCTTAGGAGTTTTGCTGCTACAGTTAACCCATTTTAGTATAGAACTCTTGTTTTATCTATGCTTCATTTTACCACTCTAGCCTTTTCACAGGTAAGATTAAAAGTGTTTACCTTTTACCTAAGCTAGATGCCTTTCATTTTTACTAGTATGCTTTTACGTTATTCCTTCAGGTAATCTTGGATGATCAGTCTTGCTATCCGGGCTAAGCCTTTCTTGTCCTTGGTTAGGTATGTTGGTTTTAAAGTTTATAATTTGCTTAATGAGCTCAGTATATTTGTTTTTCTGTCCTTTTTTATTCATATGTGGTTTTTAAGATTTTACTAATTAAAGATTTATATTGATGTTCTTTTTATATATGTCTTTTGTATATCTTACATATGGTTTATTGTCATTTTGTATGCAAAAAAAAAACTTTTTTATTATTTTGTGATATATCTTTTGGGTCATTCCATGTCAAGTGGTCTGATTTCAGAGAAGTGCCCTGCTCGACCATCACAGATTTCGATGAAATTTTCTGTGAACATTCATACATGTCCCCAATGAACATTGGTAAAGTTTTACATTTGCCGATGCAATACTTTCTGAGATATAGTAATCTGTTTGACCCCATACTGCAGCCTTCTATGGTATGACTCCGAGATTTCAGCAACTTTGAGACACTGTATCTCTGGCAGTAATTTGTTGAGAGAAACAAAACTTGGCCATCTTGTACAACGTTTTGCGCTCTATTAAACAAAATAAAAAAATCTTCATGAGCGATTTCCATGAAGAAAACTTGGAGCAAACTTGGTCTGAAAAATTTGCGGTATGAAAAAATTGTAAAGTTTGGCTTTTTATATCTCTGGAATTAAAGGTGTGATAAACGTAAAACTTTGCACACAACAACACAAGGTTTTCGAATATAAAATGTAATTCTAATATTTTCCATTAGTTCACAAATTGAGTGTAAATTTGATGATTTTTGAAAAACGCCAAAAATAGGGTATTTTTAGCCCACTTTTACAAAAAAAGACCTTCTGGAAACTCTTTTTAATCATTTTTATTAGAAGCATGTTTCAAACCCCTTAAAAAAGTAGGGTTGGTTTTTCATCGCTGGCATATTAAGGCCCTAGAAATAGGGACAAAGTTGAGGATGTTGCTATCGCAAAATCACATGCATTCTATTATTTTTGTTTTATACAGATATTATTAGTACCTAAATTGCGTTGGTCATTGTCACTACCAGTTCAGGAACTTGAACCAGTAACCCCATCGCCATAGGGGTCACGCCCGATAGCTGTGCAATACCAGTCACGGGTTGGTTTCTTGGATGAGGATCCCAAGCCTCTAGTTTGGTTTCTTCATCAAGGTTCCAAAGCCTTGTGTGGGTATCTGTCCGGTTCCCAAGCCGATGATTGGGCAGCTTATCCTAGGTTCCTAAGCCTAAAGTGGGTATCTTAAATGGTTCCCAAGCCGAAGTCTGTAATGTTTGTATGAACTGCCAAATTCCAACGATTGTTTATTTCTTTGTTAGCTGTTTTATGTCACTACCCCTGATGCAGCCTAATTGGCGAAACATGGCCACGCCGGGTCTGTACGAATACAGAACCTGTTTGGACTTTCAGTCTCTGCATTCTGTTCATTCCTTTGTTGTTGAAGACGCTGAGCGACATTTTGCTATTTCAGGCTGCCATTTGTGGCAGTTATGTGGCGAGGGAACATAAGAACAAAGAATAGCCACACTGAGTCAGACCAATGGTCCATCTAGCCCAGTATCCTGCTTTCAACAGTGGCCAACCCAGTTCACAAGTACCTGGCAGAAACCCAATTAGCAGCAACATTCCATGCTACCGATCCTGAGGCAAGTAGCCACTTCCCCCATGTCTGTCTCAATAGCAGACTATGGACTTTTAATCCAGGAACTTGCCCAAACCTTTTTTAAACCCAGATATGCTAATCACATCCTCTGACAACGAGTTCCAGAGCTTAACTATTCTTTGAGTGAAAAAATATTTCCTCGTATTTGTTTTAAAAGTATTTCCATGTAATTTCATCAAGTGTCCCCTGGTCTTTATACTTTTTGAAAGCGTGAAAAATCAATTTACTTGTACCTGCTCTACACTACGTAGGGCCATGCTGCAATGGTTTCAGCAGCTCCCGGAATCTCTGGAGGTGGCTCACCTGAGCTCAGGAACAGCCTTTTTGGTGGACGTTCTTTATGATCTGGTCCGCATAACTTCCTGCTCAGTGGCCGCTTTGGTGGTCGGACGCCAGAGATTTTGGCTTCAACACTGGGTGGTGGATGCAGCTTTCAAAAAGCTTTTGAGTCAGTTGCCCTTTAGTGGGCGGTTTCTCTTTGGCGAGGACTTTGAGAAGCTGCTGAAGGATATGGGGGAGGCATGGCCTCTCTGGCTCCCTGAGCTGCGTAAGAAAGGCTTTCAGCGTTCCTCCGCTTCATAAGAGGTGCACTAGAGGGTCAGGGCAGTTTTGGCCTGCCCGTCGCTCTGTTTTTTTTTTTTTTTTTTTGGGGGGGGGGGGGGGGGAGGTTGCCAGGACAGGTCCTTCAGTCAGGGTTCCTTTTGAGGCACCAAAAGGGCTTGCGCCTTCAGTGTAGTTGCAGCTTCCAGTTTGCCAATGAGGGTGTATCGGGCCAGTGGGAGGTAGGCTGTTTCTCTTTCGAGATGAGTGGAGGTGGTTGGCAGGGGGTATGCTCTGGAGTTAGCCTGTCCGATGCCTTCATGGCCTCACCCTGTGGTTCAGCTCAGAAGTATAACAGACTGTTGTGTCCATTCTGCAGCACCTGTGTGCTGTCAGGGCAGTGAAGCCTGTGTCTCCGGCAGAGTGTGGCCAGGGACGGTACTCCATTTATTTCGTCATCCTGTTGGCTCCTTCTGTTCATTTTTGGATCTCAAAGGGGTCAACACTTTTCCTCAGGGTCTAACACTTTTGTATGGAGACGCATTCAGTTTTAGCCTTGGTGCAGTCGGTGGAGTTCCTGACTTCCCTGGACCTCACAGAGGCTTATCTCCATATCCCTATTGTGGATCATCCTAGGAGATATCTGTGCTTCTTTGTGTTTTGGCAAGCATTTTTAGCTTGTTTATCATTTATTGAATTTGCTATACCGCTTAGTTGGGAACAAATCAAAGCATTTTACAATTGAGAGCAATAAAAAAAGTGGTAAAATAGAAAAGAACTCTTTCCAGAAAAATATCAGGAAGTATTAGTTCCCACCATTGTTTGGAGTACAAAAATCCTCAGGGGGAAAAAGCCTCAGAACCCTATCCTCTACTTCCATTTGATGGAAGAAAGTTATGGTAGGATTACTTAGGGTTCTTTTACGTCGCCGGCATAAAAAAACTCTGGGAAATATTTTGTTAAAACTCCAAACAAACTAGTTATCGAGGATCTATCCAAACATATAGTAACAAAATCAAAAAGACATTCCAGTTTAAGCTGTCACATTAAGTTTGAATGTTTCTTTGATTTTGTCACTATATGTTTAGATAGATCCTCGATAACTAGTTTGGAGCTTGAACAAAATATTTCCATATCATCAAGCTGATCAATCCATAGACTGGTGGGTTGTGTCCATCTACCAGCAGGTGGAGATAGAGAGCAAACTTTTGCCTCCCTATATGTGGTCATGTGCTGCCGGAAACTCCTCAGTATGTTCTCTATCTCAGCAGGTGGTGGTCACACACAGCAGCAGCTCTGGCTAGGCCTCCAAGCCTAATTCTTAGGTTTTGTTGAGTGCCTGGGGTTGAGGGCTCTTTTGAGCAAGTGCAAACCTGGTGGTGCCAGGTCCCTCCTTTTCTCCCCCCTCCCGCTGGCTCCGTTTAAAAAAAAAAAAAAAAAGTTTTAAACGTCCTTAAAGGCGTTTATTTCGACGTTTATTTAAACGTTCATTGCAGCTACTCACTGGGACACCAGTTCGTTACAGCTCGGAGCGGACAGCAGGTAATTTTTACCTTTTTATAGCGGGCAGGGGGTTCCCCGATTCTTCTCCTCGTGGCATATGGCGTCGGAGGGCGAGGGCGCAAAGGGTCGCTCCCCGGATCGCTTGAGCGCTTCTAGAGGGGATGCGGGGGGCTTACAGCCTGATTCGCCCTTTTTGGGTGACAGTTTCGTGACCGATGAATGTCCCGGTCCTTCCTCCGGCGTGGCGGTTTTTCCCGCCATAAACGCCCATCCCCCGCTCCTCGCCTCCGCCATCTTGGCTGGCCACGCGGCTCGGACGGCTTCTTCGTGGGCCGCCCTTGAGGTTGGAGACATTAATGCCATGAACGCCCTTAATTTGGGCGACGGCACAAAAGCGGCTAAAGTTAAGCGCCGTTCTTCCCGCGCGGCTCCTTCGCGGAGTGTCGCGCCGGACGCCATTTTGGATGCGCAGCATGTCTCTCCCCCGCTCTTGCGAGCGCCGGTTGAGGGTGCGTCTAGGGCTGTTGCCCAGGCTGCGGAAGTGCACAGTCTGGGGGGTTTCTCCCCCGAGTTTGTTTTGCTGCTGCATCAGGCCTTCCTCATGCACAATGCTGCCCCTGCTCCCTCGTCTGGTAAAGAGGTTGAGGTTCCCAGAGGTAAACGCCCTCGGGTTGATTCCCAGGCCTTGGAGGACTTTGTCTCCTCCGATGTAGATGAGGGCAGCGTGTCTGAGGTCTCCCAACGGTCCTTTGCGGATTCCTTGGAGGAGACGGATCCCCGCTCGGATGGAGCGGATGACCCCTCTGCAGCGCGGCTTTTTAGCCCAGAGGATTTGCCCAACCTGTTGCTACAGGCCATGGACACTTTGAAGATTTCCTCTCCGGAGGACGTCTCTCCCTCAGCCCCTGTTGGCTCTGCCATTATGCTGGGGACGAAGCGCCCGCCTAGAACCTTCCACGTGCATGATGCCATGCACACCTTAATTTCGGCTCAATGGGATGTCCCGGAAGCGAGCCTTAAAGTGGCTAGGGCTATGTCCCGCCTCTATCCTTTGGCTGTGAGTGAACGTGAGGCCTATCTGTGGCCTACCGTGGATTCTTTAATCACTGCGGTGACTAAGAAAACGGCGTTGCCGGTGGAAGGTGGCATGGCCCTAAAGGACGCCCAAGACAGAAGATTGGAGGCGGCCTTAAGGTCGTCCTTTGAGGCGGCTGCTTTAAGTTTGCAGGCCTCAGTTTGCGGCTCCTATGTGGCCAGGGCGTGCCTGACTATGGTGCAGCGGGCTTCCCCCTCGGATCATTCCTTGAGGGCTGCTTGGCCGGCCCTGGAATCGGGCTTAGCCTATTTGGCAGACTTGCTGTATGATGTCTTGAGGGCCTCAGCGAAAGGCATGGCTCAGACAATCTCTGCGCGGCGGTGGCTTTGGCTGAAACATTGGTCTGCTGACCACGCCTCTAAATCCCGCCTGGCTAGATTGCCTTTTAAAGGCAAGCTGCTCTTTGGGGTCGAGCTGGACAAAATCGTGACCGATCTCGGCACGTCTAAGGGCAAGAAGTTACCAGAGGTCAGGGCTCGGGCTAGTACTCGTCCCGGTACCTCCAGAGGACGGTTGCAGGAAGCCCGTCGGTACTGCCCGGGCAAGTCGGGTTCCTCTGCCCCCTCTTCCTTCAAGAGGAATTTCTCCCCCAAGCAGCATTCCTTTCGCAGAGACTGCCGTCCCGGAGGTGCTCACTCCGGTCCTCCCCCAGGGTCTCGTACCCAATGACGGGGCCTTGGTCCACTCCCCAGTGCAGATTGGAGGACGGCTGTCCTCGTTTCTGGGCGAGTGGACCACCATAACTTCAGACGCGTGGGTGCTGGAAGTCATCAGAGACGGCTACAAGCTAGAGTTCTGCCGACCCTTAAAAGACGGGTTTGTACTCTCTCCCTGCAAGTCTCCGGTCAAAGCTGTGGCAGTGCAGCAGACCTTGGACAATCTGATCCGCCTGGGCGCGGTCGTTCCTGTGCCAGAAAGTCAGCTTGGCAAGGGACGTTACTCCATTTACTTTGTGGTACCAAAGAAAGGAGGTTCTGTCCGGCCTATCCTCGACCTCAAAGGGGTCAATCGGGCCTTGAAAGTACGGCACTTTCGCATGGAGACTCTCCGCTCTGTTATAGCGGCAGTGAAGGCAGGAGAGTTCTTGGCTTCCTTGGACATCAAGGAAGCGTACCTGCATATTCCCATCTGGCCGCCTCATCAACGCTTTCTGCGTTTTGCAGTCCTGGGACGACACTTCCAGTTCAGAGCCCTCCCATTCGGGTTGGCTACTGCTCCGCGGACCTTTTCCAAAGTAATGGTGGTCATCGCGGCCTTCCTACGAAAGGAAGGGGTACAAGTCCATCCTTATCTGGACGACTGGTTGATCCGAGCCCCCTCTTATGCAGAGTGCGGCAAAGCTGTGGACCGGGTAGTTGCTCTTTTGAGCTCCCTGGGATGGATCATCAACTGGGAGAAGAGCCAGCTGCGCCCGACTCAGTCCCTGGAGTACCTGGGAGTTCGATTCGACACCCAAGTGGGCAGAGTGTTCCTGCCAGACAATCGGATTGTCAAACTTCAGGCTCAGGTGGACCAGTTCCTGGTAGCCTCTCCTCTTCGGGCTTGGGACTATGTGCAGCTGTTGGGCTCTATGACAGCCACGATGGAAGTAGTGCCCTGGGCCAGGGCTCATATGAGACCACTTCAACACTCTTTGCTGCAGCGCTGGACTCCGATGTCGGAGGATTATGCTGTGCGACTTCCCTTGGACCCAGCAGTGCGCAAGGCGCTGAGCTGGTGGATGCAGACAGACAAGTTGTCTGCGGGAATGCCTCTGGTGACCCCAGAGTGGATTGTCGTCACGACGGACGCCTCTTTGTCGGGCTGGGGAGCCCACTGCTTGGGAAGGACAGCGCAGGGGCTCTGGTCTCCTGCAGAGGCAAAGTGGTCTATCAACCTCCTGGAACTCAGAGCCATTCGGTTGGCGCTTTTGGAGTTCATCCCGGTACTGGTGTTGAAGCCTGTACGGGTCCTGTCGGACAATGCCACGGCTGTGGCCTATGTCAACCGCCAGGGAGGTACCAAGAGCGCCCCTCTAGCCAAGGAGGCTATGAATCTTTGCCAGTGGGCGGAGGCGAACCTGGAGCAGCTTTCAGCGGCCCACATTGCCGGAGTCATGAATGTCAAGGCAGACTTTCTCAGTCGCCATACCTTGGAGCCCGGAGAGTGGCAGCTATCTGCTCAGGCGTTCTTGGACATCACGAAGCGCTGGGGCCAGCCGAGCCTAGATCTGATGGCGTCATCGGCCAATTGCCAAGTGCCGCGCTTCTTCAGCAGAGGACGGGACCCTCGATCCCTGGGAGTAGATGCTCTTCTCCAACAGTGGCCGACACGAGCTCCTCTATGTGTTCCCGCCCTGGCCCATGTTGGGCAGGGTGCTAGACCGGGTGGCAAAGCATCCCGGCAGGGTAATCCTGGTGGGTCCGGATTGGCCCAGACGTCCCTGGTATGCGGACTTGATCAGGCTCTCAGTCGACGATCCTCTGCGGCTGCCAGTGGAGCAGGGCCTGTTACATCAGGGTCCCGTGGTGATGGAGGATCCCTCCCCCTTTGGGCTTACGGCCTGGCTATTGAGCGGCAGCGTCTGAGGAAGAAGGGCTTCTCAGACAAGGTCATTGCCACTATGCTGAGAGCGAGGAAGCGCTCTACTTCTACTGCTTACGCCAGGGTTTGGCGTATCTTTGCAGCGTGGTGTGAAGCAGGCTCACTTTCTCCCTTCACTGCTCCAATTTCTTCAGTGTTGGCGTTCCTGCAAGAAGGTCTGGAGAAAGGCCTGTCGCTCAGTTCCCTTAAAGTCCAGGTAGCGGCTCTGGCTTGCTTCAGGGGCCGCCTGAAGGGTGCTTCCCTGGCTTCACAGCCAGATGTGGTGCGCTTTCTCAAGGGAGTTAATCACTTGCGCCCTCCTCTGCACTCAGTGGTGCCTGCGTGGAATCTCAACCTGGTGCTAAGAGCATTGCAGAAGCCGCCTTTTGAACCCTTGTCGAGGGCATCTCTGAAAGACCTGACGTTGAAAGCAGTCTTTTTGGTGGCTATCACTTCAGCCAGAAGAGTTTCCGAGCTCCAGGCGCTCTCTTGTCGAGAGCCTTTTCTGCAGTTCACTGAGGCAGGAGTGACTATTCGCACAGTGCCTTCCTTTCTGCCCAAGATTGTTTCTCGCTTCCATGTGAATCAGCAGCTCTGTCTCCCTTCCTTTCGTAGGGAGGACTACCCAGAGGAGTACTCTGCTCTTAAATATCTGGATGTGAGACGAGTCATCATCAGATACTTGGAAGTGACCAATGATTTCCGGAAATCAGATCATCTCTTTGTCCTGTTTGCAGGTCCTCGTAAGGGTCTGCAGGCTGCTAAGCCTACAGTGGCAAGATGGGTCAAGGAAGCTATTGCAGCGGCTTGTGTGGCCGCGGGGAAGGTGCCGCCTATCCAGCTGAAGGCTCACTCCACGAGAGCTCAGGCGGCCTCGATGGCCGAGGCCGGATCCGTCTCCTTGGAAGAGATATGCAAGGCGGCAACTTGGGCTTCGGCTCATACATTCTCCAAGCATTACCGTTTGACTGTGGCTGCACGGGCGGAGGCCCGGTTTGGAGCTTCAGTTTTGAGGTCAGGGATTTCTATGTCCCGCCCTGGGTGAGTACTGCTTCGGTACATCCCACCAGTCTATGGATTGATCAGCTTGATGATATGGAAGGTAAAATTATGTATAATCATACCTGATAATTTTCTTTCCATTAATCATAGCTGATCAATCCATAGCCCCTCCCAGATATCTGTACTGTTTTTATTCTGGTTGCATTTCAGGTTCAAGTTTAGTCTTCAGCTACTTCAGAAAGACTTCGTGTTCAAGTTCTTCCTTCACTTGGATTCTTCAAGAGTTGAGACGAGTTTGTGTTACAGTGAGCTGCTGCATTCCTCTCCCCTCCGTTTTACGGGGCTGGATTGAGATTTAAATTCTGCCGGCACTCCCTCCCGCTTCGTGCGGCTGTAGGGCAGCTTTGTACCCCTCCCGCTTCGGCGGTGTTAGGGTCAGTCAGCTCCTCCCGCGGTTGCGGTTGCAGGATAAGCCAGATTCCCCCGCATCGGCGGGTGTGGTGTCCCTCCCCCGCTCGGCGGGGATGAGCTGGATGGATTCCCCTCCCCCACTTGTGTGGGGATCAGCTATGATTAATGGAAAGAAAATTATCAGGTATGATTATACATAATTTTACCTTCCCAGGGGGTTTTTTTTGTTGGTGACGTAAAAGAACCCTAAGTAATCCTGCTTCTATCATATGGAAGTGGAGGATAGGGTTCTGAGGCTTTTTCCCCCTGAGAATTTTTGTACTCCTTCATACAATGTTGGGAACTTAAATACTGTCTGCTATTTTTCTGGAAAGAGTTTTTATGAAGAATTATATATTATTTCTCTTCCCTCCTCTATATTAATGGTTTAAAATAGAAAAGAACTCCAGAGTATGACAGAAAAGAACTAACTACTATCATTCATATAGGAAAAAAGAGTTAAGAAAGGTAAGTTATATAAATCAAAACTAGAAGACAACCATTCAAACATTCCATCCAACATTTCAGCTATTCTTGGTCTCTCATTGCAGACTCGACTATAATTATGTAGAAAAAGCTCATTTATTTATTTATTTGTTGCATTTGTATCCCACATTTTCCCACCTATTTGCAGGCTCAATGTGGCTTACATAGTACCGTAAAGGCGTTCGCCAACTCCGGTAGAGAAACAAATATAAAGGTGAGTCTTCAAAAGTGTGCAGAAAGAAGAGTAGGATGTTTCAAGACGAAGGTTATGAAGTACGGAATTCCAAAGTGCTGGGGACAGGAAATAGCTTGCACTTGATCTTGTTGGATTTCCATTTTGCCTTAGAAGGATGGGGGAGGACCAGCTTTCTATCATTTAAGGAGCGCAGAGTTTGTGAAGGTGTATAGGGAATTACTAAAGAAGCGAGATAAGCAGGAAACCAACTATGAAGATCTTTGTGGGTTAGTGTAAGAATTTTAAACTTAATCCTGTATTCAATGGGCAACCATTTTGGACCTTGCCTTTTGGCCAGGCTACAGCATCACATACATTTTCCAGTGTGTTGGTGGTAGTGGCAGCGCATCATCAGCGCTAGGGGTTTCGGGTTCACCCATACTTGGACGACTGGCTGTTTCAGGCAGACTCAGCAGCGGAGGCCTGTCAGGCCACCAACCAGGTTCTCTACCTTCTGGATTCCCTGGGGTGGGTTGTGAATCATTCCAAGGGCTATCTGAGTCCATCTCAGGTTTTGGAGTACTTGGGAGAGTTCACTTTGGCACGTGCTGGGGGATGATGTTTTTACCGGAGGAACGGGTGGAGAAGCTGCGGACTCAGACATGCTGATTGTGTGAGCTTCCACGGCCCACGTTCTAGGACTGCTTGCAGCTCCTGGGCTCTATGGTTGTGACTCTGGAGGTGGTGCCTTGAGTGAGAGCTCGTATGTGCACTTACAGTGGATCCTGTTGTCCTAGTGGACTGTGGCCTCTCTTGACTTAAATCTTCTGCTTACACCTAGGGCCAGACACTCAGTTTGGCCTGGTGGGACAGCCTGGTGAACCTGTTGGGGGAGGGGGGTTTCTCTGGATATTCTTCAGTGGGTTCTGGTCACCACGATGCGAGTCTCCTTGGCTGGGGAGTTCACTGGTGCGAGTAGGGCATGAGGTGTCCTAGTCCATCAACAGCCTGGAGACCTGGGTGGTCCAGTTGGCTCTGCTGCTCCTGGAAGGGAAAGCGGTCAGAGTGATGTTGGACAGCGTGACTTCAGTGGCACACATCAATAGGCAGGGCAGAACCCGGAGTCAGTTGGTGGCCCTTGAGGTGGCAAGCCTCTGACATTGGGCGGAAGCACATTTATTTAAAATTTTTTATCCTGCTTCTAGTGGCAGCTGGGGCAGCAGACCTTTCAGCTCATATGGACTGCTGGAGGGCTCTGTTCGACTTGATGGCCACATGAGCCAATGCGAAGTTGGAGTGCTGCTTCAGTTGATGAAGGGATGGGAGGGAGAGAAGCCAAACTGCGGCGGGGTTGGGGGGTGGTGGAGTCACTTCAGTGCTACCTCTGGCTCTGGAACTCCATTCCCATCCCATTGTGGCACAAATTAATCCCTGCCTTTAATCTAGAAGTTTGAACAATGCTGTAAGAGTCCCATAGCCTCTGTAAGAAGAAGACAAGTTTGTGTGCTCCTGGATAACTGAAAGGAGACCAGGTGAGATGGCCTATAAATCCTGGCAGAGACTTAATTTTATTAGCTAAGTATGCAGCAAAATCATTACAGTTCAGTTTTGAATGGGCATGCCTGTTCTGTTTTGGGGATTGCAGTAAGCCATTTATTATGTTGAATAGATGTTTGGTTGAATTGACAGCACTGAGAGAAGTATTGTTGACCTAGGCACATCTTAGTTTATGTTCAAATAATTTTTATTGGGAGAAACAAGATTCAAATTCAATATTTGCATCATATAACTGATTATCAACTTTCCTTAAAGTAGTCTAAACAAATGCACATGCAAACAATCCCATTTATTTCCTTTATCTTCCTCCCCCCCCCCCTCCCCCCCCCTCCCCCCCCCCCCCCCCCCCATTACTAGATTCCAATTCAATTTAACTACTATACCACATTCTATTTAGAAATTCAGCAAGAAACTTCTTCCAGCTGGGGGGAAGAGTAGCCCATACTGGTTCCCACATTCCCGAAATTTGAGACCCGGGGTGCTATCAAGATCCCCTATTCCACATCTGTGTAACCGCATCTGATGGATTAGTTGTGACCTCCAGGCCTGGAATGCGGGTTTTTGAGTGGACCGCCAGCACTTGCAAGATTGAGGTAATCCCAAAAAGAATGGCAATCTTAATAAAGCCCTTAAAACCCTCCGGTGGGTCTGTGGAGAATTTGAAGTTATGAAAGAGCATCAAAGGATCTCTTATTATGGTGCAACCCCACATCTGTTTTACTTTGTTTAGCATTTCCCCCCAAAACTGTTGGACAAATGTGCATCCCCAGAACATATGCCCCAAAGTAGCCCATCCTCTTCCCACATTTAGGACAATTCCCATTTTTCGTAAACTTGACTAAGAATGCTCTACGTGGGGGAATATTTAGTCTCAAAAGCCATTTATACAGCCTCTCTCTCTGCAGTATCGAGAGCCTCTGAGTATACAGAGATTCACACTTCCGGAGACACCGCACATTCGAGGTCTCTTGACCAGCCTTGAGCCAGGCGCACGTAATCTATCTCCGGGGTTGAGTCTTTCAGTTGTTGATGGTGAAACCTCAACAGTACAGTTTGCTGGGCCCCCATAAGCACATAAGCACTGCCACGCTGGGAAAAGACCAAAGGTCCATTAAGCCCAGCACTCTATCTCCGACAGCGGCCAAGCCAGGCCCCAAGAACCTGGCAAAAGACCCAAAATTTAATAACGATCAATGGACTTTTCCTTCAGAAATCTGTCCAGACCCCCTTTAAACTCAGCAAGGCCAGCTGCCGTCACTACCTTCTCCGGCAATGAGTTCCAGAGTCTGACTACGCGCTGAGTAAAGAAAAACTTTCTCCAATTTGTTTTAAACCTACCACATTCTAATTTCATCTTGTGTTCCCTGGTTCTATTATTGTTAGAAAGCATAAACAAACGCTTCACATCTGTCCGCTCTATCCCGCTTATTATTTTGTAAACCTCTATCATATCACCTCTCAGCCGCCTTCTCTCCAGGCTAAAGCTTCTGCTAATACTTCCCTTACATCTTCTGTCAGATCTGTCTACTTTCGCGATGCAATGTAATGTTTTAATTGAAAATACTCAAACTGGTGCCCCGAGGAAATACCATATTGGGTCTGCAGTTCAGAATAGGGACGTAAGTTGCCCTCTTCCGCAACTACCTGGGCTATATACACTATACCCTTCTTCGCCCAATTGCTAAAGATACTATGCCCCTGGCCCGGTGGAAAGTCCGGATTGTTACAAATCGACAGCCAAGGAGAGGTGCTAGCTGAGAAGTAATGTTTCCGGCGCATCCACCGCCAGGAGGCCCGTAGAGAGTGTAGTAGTGGATGTCTCAAGAAGGCATGAGCCGGTAAGTGCCCACCAGTATGTAAAAGGTGACTAAAATGTACCTCTGAAAACATAGTTGTCTCCACCGATGTCAATGAAAAGTCTGATGCCCCCCGATACCAGTCATTTATATGGCGCATTGCACATGCAATTGTAAGAGATTTAATGTTCAACAGTCCCATCCCCCCTCCATCCCTCAGAGAAGCAACAATGTCTGTTGGCAACCTTGACCTCTTTCCTTGTCAAAGGAATACTTGCAAAAGCCTCGACAGTATTTTTTCCTCTCTGCGCTTAAGAAAGAGAGGAAGTTATTGGAACACATATAACCATTTAGGGGCAAAAATCATATTGGAGGAGTGGCCTAGTGGTTAGGGTGGTGGACTTTGGTCCTGGGGAACTGAGGAACTGAGTTCAATTCCCGGCACAGGCAGCTCCTTGTGACTCTGGGCAAGTCACTTAACCCTCCATTGCCTGCCGCATTGAGCCTGCCATGAGTGGGAAAGCGCAGGGTACAAATGTAACAAAAATAAAAAAAATAAAAATAAATAAATCCGCCCCCAGAGCGACAGTGGAAGATCCCCCCACATTGTTAATTTGCATCTGGTCATATCTAAAAGTGGAGTAATATTAGATTTATACAAAGAGGCCAAGTCTTTAGTGAGAAAAATCCCCAAATATTTCATCTTCGTATCCTCCCACCGAAGAGGGAACTGTCCTCTCCACAGGCGCTCTGTTTCCTCATCTAAGGCTAATGCACATGATTTATGAAGATTAAACCTGATATGGACCCAAACCCACTCATCAGATCTAGGGCCACTGTGAAGGATGGTTGGGGGTCAGTTAATAGCAATAAGATATCATCGGCATAAGCAAGGGCCTTCACTTCCTGTTCCTTGTCATCAGCAGCAGATGAATCCATTACGAATGGGTTGTGTCCACCTACCAGCAAGGGGAGATAGAGAACACTGAAAACCATAGTGCCTCCTGGACGGCTAGCTCCATCTGCCTCTCAGTATTCTCTATCTCCCAGCAGGGTTGGACGCAGCTTATTCAGGTCCTTCAAGAATCTGCCTGGGGTGGCTCCTGTGCTTTTGCCAGTTGTAGCAGGGGTGTTGTGGCTATTGCAGCTTCACTTTAAAGGCACATAGGTTAGCCCTTTCCATGCCTTACCCTTCCCCCTATGTGGATGCAGGTATATAGGTTTGCCCTGTCTCTGCCTTTCCCACTCTCTTCTATGTGGATGCAGGCATATTGGTTCGTCCTTTCCCTGCCTTTCCCACTCTTCTGGACCTCCGGAGTGCCTCTGTAGCTGTTGCCTCTAACTTTCCTCACAGCGTTAAAAATAAAAACGCGACGTGCTTGTTAGTGCTGCGATTCTGAGGCTATCTTCTGTCTGTGCAGCGTGACCGGAGCTCTGGGACTTGGTCTGTTGAGGTAAGAGTGTAACAAGGCGGTGGCCGTGGCTAGAAGGTTGTTAGACTGTATAGAGAGAGGTGTGACCAGCAGAAGAAAGGGGGTGTTGATGCCCCTGTATAAGTCGTTGGTGAGGCCCCACCTGGAGTATTGTGTTCAGTTTTGGAGGCCGTATCTTGTTAAGGATGTAAAAAGAATTGAAGCGGTGCAAAGAAAAGCTACGAGAATGGTATGGGATTTGCGTTACAAGACGTATGAGGAGAGACTTGCTGAGCTAAACATGTATACCCTGGAGGAAAGGAGAAACAGGGGTGATATGATACAGACGTTCAAATATTTACATAGTAACATAGTAGATGACGGCAGAAAAAGACCTGCACGGTCCGTCCAGTCTGCCCAACAAGACAACTCATGTGTGCTACTTTTTGTGTTTACCCTACTTTGATTTGTACCTGTGCTTTTCAGGGCACAGACCGTATAAGTCTGCCCAGCACTATCCCCGCCTCCCACCACCGCCTCTGGCACAGACCGTATAAGTCTGCCCAGCGCTATCCCTGCCTCCCAACCTCCAGTCCCGCCTCCCACCACTGGCTCTGGCACAGACCGTATAAGTCTGCCCCGCACTATCCCCGCCTCCCAACCTCCAGCCCCGCCTCCCACTACCGGCTCTGCTATCCAATCTCGGTTAAGCTCCTGAGGATCCTTTCCTTCTGAACAGGATTCCTTTATGTTTATCCCACGCATGTTTGAATTCCGTTACCGTTTTCCTCTCCACCACCTCCCGCGGGAGGGCATTCCAAGCATCCACCACTCTCTCCGTGAAGAAATACTTCCTGACATTTTTCTTGAGTCTGCCCCCCTTCAATCTCATTCATGTCCTCTCGTTCTACCGCCTTCGTATCTCCGGAAAAGGTTCGTTTGCGGATTAATACTTTTCAAATATTTGAACGTCTGTATCATATCACCCCTGTTTCTCCTTTCCTCCAGGGTATACATGTTCAGGTCAGCAAGTCTCTCCTCATACGTCTTGTTACGCAAATCCCATACCATTCTCGTAGCTTTTCTTTGCACCGCTTCGATTCTTTTTACATCCTTAGCAAGATACGGCCTCCAAAACTGAACACAATACTCTAGATGGGGCCTCACCAACGACTTATACAGAGGCATCAACACCCCCTTTCTTCTGCTGGTCACACCTCTCTCTATACAGCCCAACAACCTTCTAGATATAGCCACCGCCTTGTCACACTGTTTCGTCACCTTCAAATCCTCAGATACTATCACCCCAAGGTCCCTCTCCCCGTCTGAACCTATCAGACTCTCGCCACCTAACACATACGTCTCCCGTGGATTTCTATTCCCTAAGTGCATCACTTTGCATTTCTTCGCATTGAATTTTAATTGCCAGACCTTAGACCATTGTTCTAGCTTCTTCAAATCCTTTTTCATGTTTTCCACTCCCTCCAGGGTGTCCACTCTGTTACAGATCTTAGTATCATCCGCAAATAGGCAAACTTTACCTTCTAACCCTTTGGCAAGGTCACTCACAAATATATTGAACAGAATCGGCCCCAGCACCGATCCTTGAGGCACTCCACTACTCACCTTTCCCTCCTCCGAGCTAACTCCATTTACCACCACCCTCTGGCGTCTGTCCGTCAACCAGTTCCTAATCCAGTTCACCACTTTAGGTCCTATCTTCAGCCCATCCAGTTTATTTAAAAGCCTCCTGTGGGGAACTGTGTCAAAAGCTTTGCTGAAATCTAAGTAGATTATGTCCATAGCTTGTCACTGATTCAATTCTCCTGTCACCCAATCAAAAAACTCAATGAGATTCGTTTGGCACGATTTCCCTTTGGTAAAACCATGTTGTCTCGGATCTTGCAACTTATTGGCTTCCAGGAAATTCACTATCCTTTCCTTCAGCATCGCTTCCATTACTTTTCCAATAACTGAAGTGAGGCTTTCCGGCCTGTAGTTTCCAGCTACTTCCCTATCACCACTTTTGTGAAGAGGGACCACCTCCGCCGTTCTCCAATCTCTCGGAACATCTCCTGTCTCCAAGGATTTATTAAACAAATCTTTAAGAGGACCCGCCAGGACCTCTCTGAGCTCCCTTAATATCCTGGGGTGGATCCCGTCCGGTCCCATGGCTTTGTCCACCTTTAGCTTTACAAGTTGTTCATACACACTCTCTTCTGTAAATGATGCTGTATCCACTCCACTATCATTTGTACTTTTTCCAGTCCATCGCGGTCCTGCTCCAGGATTTTCTTCTGTGAAAACAGAACAAAGCATCTATTTAGCAAATTTGCTTTTCCTTCATCACTATCTACATAGCGGTTCGCAGTATCTTTTAGTCTCACAATTCCCTTTTTAGTCATTTTCCTTTCACTAATATACCTGAAGAAACTTTTGTCACCCCTCCTTACATTTCTAGCCATTTGTTCTTCCGCTTGCGCTTTTGCCAGACGTATCTCTCTCTTGGCTTCTTTCAGTTTCCTCCGGTATTCCTTCCCATGTTCCTGTTCTTGAGTTTTTGTGTATTTCTGGAACGCCAACTCTTTAGCCTTTATTTTCTCAGCCACTTGCTTGGAGAACCATATCGGTTTCCTTTTTCTCTTGCTTTTATTTACTTTCCTTACATAAAGGTTTGTAGCCCTATTTATAGCTTCTTTCAGCCTGGACCACTGTCCTTCCACTTCTTGTACTTCCTCCCAGCCCATCAGCTCCTTCCTCAGGTATTCCCCCATTTTAGTAAAGTCAGCACGCTTGAAATCCAGGACTTTGAGTTTTGAGTGGCTGCCCTCCACTACAGCAGTCATATCAAACCAAACCGTTTGATGGTCACTGCCGCCCAGGTGGGCACCCACTCGGACATTGAAAGGTATTAATCCTCAAATGAACATTTTTCGGAGATGGGAAGATGGTAGAACGAGAGGACATGAAATGAGATTGAAGGGGGGCAGACTCAAGAAAAATGTCAGGAAGTATTTTTTCACGGAGAGAGTAGTGGATGCTTGGAATGCCCTCCCGCGGGAGGTGGTGCAAATGAAAATGGTAACGGAATTCAAACATGTGTGGGATATGCATAAAGGAATCCTGTGCCGAAGGAATGGATCCTCAGGAGCTTAGTCAAAATCGGGAGGCGGGGCTGGTGGTTGGGAGGCGGGGATAGTGCTGGGCAGACTTATACGGTCTGTGCCAGAGCCGGTGGTTGGGAGGCAGGGCTGGTGGTTGGGAGGCGAGGATAGTGCTGGGCAGACTTATACGGTCTGTGCCAGAGCCGGTGGTTGGGAGGCGGGGATAGTGCTGGGCAGACTTATATGGTCTGTGCCCTGAAGAGCACAGGTACAAATCAAAGTAGGGTAAACACAAAAAGTAGCAAATATGAGTTATCTTGTTGGGCAGACTGGATGGACCGTGCAGGTCTTTTTCTGCCGTCATCTACTATGTTACTATGTTACTTGTAGGTCCTCCGGGGAGGGCCCGTGATTGGTGCGTTTTTGGCGCTAATCCGCCATTTTGAACTTTTCCGTCATTTTCGGCGATGGCTGCGGAGGTTGTTAAGCGCTGTTCACGTTGTGGCAAGTGCAGATCAGCAGCAGGGCTCTGTAAATCGTGCTCTTCAGACGTCAGGGCCGGCACGAGCATGGCGAGCAATGTCTCTTCCCGCTCGGTGGAGCTGGCAGTGGGTGCCATCTTGGATGCGCTGCATGGTCCGACCCCCATAGGAGTGGAGGGGTCTGAAGCCGGAGGGGAGTCTTGGATGGAGACTACCAGAGGAGCTGCTTCCCCCGGATTGGAACCAGGAGACCAGGGTGAGCCTTTCTCCCCTGAGTTTGTGTTGCTTTTACATAAAGCGTTCATGTTAAAGAGGGCTCTGTCACAGGTGTCTGACTCTGCGTTGCAACCTGGTTCCCCTCCGGCGGAGGCTGTCCCGGGATTGCTGTTAGGCGTTTTCCCCCCCAGACAGTGGGCCGCAGGACAAGCGTAGAAGGGTAAATTCCCGTTCAGAGAGTGGTGCACCTCCCTCCCCCCCCCCCCCCCCCCCCGTGGTCGGGCTGTGGGGATTCTGAGGGGTCTGGCAGGCCTTCGTGGTCTGAGGAGCCAGAGGAAGGTGCCGGATTGCCACTGGATCCAGATGATCCCACCGCGGTTAGGATTCTCCACTGCGAGGAGCTGCCAACACTTATTTCAGACGCCTTGCAGGCCCTCTCTATTGAAGATCCTGCGTTTGGCGAGGCCTCCTCTGGTAATCCGAGGATGGCAAGTACTAAGAAGCCTGCTCGAGCCTTTCCTTTGCATGACTCCATCCAAGAGCTTATTTCGGCTCAATGGGCTGACCCCGAGGGGCCTTTGAAGGTTGCCAGGGCAATGGGGCACTTATACCCTCTTAGTGAGGAGCACTTGGCACGCTTGGCCGTGCCTAAAGTGTATGCTCTAGTCACAACTGTGACAAAGCAGACTACCCTCCCAGTAGAGGGAGGGGTCGCCCTGAAGGACATGCAGGACTGACGGCTGGAATCAGAATGAAACGATCCTTTGAAATCTCAGGCCTAGCCTTACAGGTGTCTGTGTGCAGTTGTTATGCTGCTCGAGCCTGCCTCGCTTGGTTGCAACAGGCAGTGGAACAGCCCGAGGATGGCACCACAGATGGAGTCAGCCTTGTCATTTTTGGCTGACGCCCTTTATGATCTGGTCAGAGCCTCGGCTAAACAGATGTCTGTGGCGGTGGCTGCTTGCCGCCTTCTATGGCTACAGCATTGGGCGGCTGACATGGCCTCTAAGCAAAGGCTGGTGAAGTTGCCCTTCCAGGGCCTTCTCCTATTTGGTGAGGAGTTGGAGAAATTGTCAACGGCCTGGGGGATGCTAAACCCCAGTGGTTACCCGAGGATAGGCCGCAGCCTTCTTCCAAGGGTCAGGCAGTTCCCTCCTCTTCCAGACCTCGCTTCTGTGAAGCTAGAAGGTACCGCCCGGGGCGTTCTGCTGGGTTTGCTTCGCGTGCCTGTTTTCAGCAGAGGAACTCCTTTTGCTCAGACAAATGCTCCGCAGCGGCCGGTTCAAGGCCTGGAGTTCATGGGCGACCCTCTCAATGATGGTGTGCCGGCCCACTCATCGATTCCTGCAGTTGGTGGACGTCTTTCCCTCTTTCTCGAGGAGTGGGTCAAGATTACCTCAGATCAGTGGGTTTTGGACCTGATCAGAGACGGCTACAGATTGGAATTTACTGCCCCGGTGAGAGACGTGTTTTTTGGAGTCCCGATGCGGCACTGCTGTCAAATGGGCGGCGGTAGAGGAGACCTTGCAAGGCTTGTTGCACCTGGGAGTGGTGATCCCCGTGCCTCCCGCCGAATGCGGCTGCGGCTGTTACTTCATTTACTTTGTGGTGCCGCAAAAAGGCGGGTCTTTTCGGCCCATCCTAGACTTGAAGGAAGTCAACGAGTACGGCATTTCCACATGGAAACCTTGGGCGAGAGCGCACCTGAGACCGCTGCAGTGTTCCCTGCTACAACGTTGGTCTCCCATTTCCCAGGATTATCAGGGCAAACTCAGTTGGCTCCCTGCGGCCCGACTCAGCATGGAGTGGTGGCTCTCAGACAGCAAGCTGCGTCGAGGAATGCCGTTAGTGCTCCCCGACTGGTGCCTGGTGGTAACCGATGCCAGCCTGAAGGGATGGGGAGCTCATTGCCAGGAGAGGCATGCCTAGGGTCTGTGGACACTCGAAGAATCGAAGTGGTCCATCAATTGCTTGGAGTTAAAAGCAATTTTCCAGGCGTTGCTGGCCTTTCAATCGACCTTGGAGGGATTGGCTGTCAGAGTGCTGTCGGACAATATGACGGTAGTGGCCTACATAAATCGTCAAGGCGGAACGCAGTGCAGAGTACTGGCTGCGCAGGCCGCTCAGATTTGCCACTGGGCCGAGCTGCATCTACAGTCCCTGTCATCAGCTCATATTGCAGGTCAGAGCAACGTGCAAGCCGATTATCTAAGCAGACACCACATCGACCCAGCGGAGTGGGAGTTGGCAGACGAAGTGTTCCTTCAACTCTGTGCCAAATGGGGAACGCCCGTAGCGGATCTGATGGCGTCAAGCACAAATGCCAAAGTCCCGTGCTTTTACAGCAGACGGAGAGATCCTCGCTTGGCGGGGTTGGATGCTTTGGCTCAACCCTGGCCTCTGGGCCTCCTGTATGTGTTCCTGCCTTGGCCTTTGATAGGGTGACTACACCTGCGAATTCGGCTGCTCCAGGGAGTGGTGATTCTCATTGCCCCGGATTGGCCCAGGGGGCCCTGGTATGCGGACCTCCGGCGGATGCTGGTGGAGGCTCCTCTTCCTTTGCCTCTGGTACCGAACTTGTTGACGCAGGGCCTGGTAACCATGGAGGATCCCTGCCGCTTTGGTCTTATGGCATGGCTATTGAGAGGGCGCAATTGAGAGACAAGGGCTATTCTAACAAGGTCATCTCCACTCTCTTGCAGGCCCGCAAGTGTTCTACTTCCGTTGCGTATGCCCGGATTTGGCGCCAGTTTGAGGCCTGGTGTGTTCCGAAGACGATCACACCCATGCGGGCTTCTGTCTCACCGATTCTTGACTTTTTGCAGGATGGTGTACAAAAAGGCTTGGCCTATAATTCCCTGCGGGTGCAAATGGCAGCATTGGCATGCTTTCGAGGGAAGGTCGCTGGCCTCTCCTTAGCTGCACATCCAGACATTGCACAGTTTCTTAGAGGGGTGCTTCGGCTCCGTCCTCCCGTGCGGGCACCTTGTCCGGCTTGGAACCTGGGGCTAGTATTAAAGGCTCTTCAGTGGTTCGCCCTTCGAGCCACTGAGGTGAGCTTCGGAGAAGGATGTGACACTCAAGACAGTCTTTTTGGTGGCCATTACATCGGCGAGACGGGTGTCTGAGCTCCAGGCGCTGTCCTGTCGAGACCCATTTCTGCAATTCTTAGAGTCCGGAGTTACGGTACGTACTGTGCCTTCCTTCCTGCCTAAGGTGGTTTCAGCGTTTTACCTAAACCAGCTTATTTTTCTGCCCTCCTTTACTAGGGATGATTTTCCGGAAGATTGTAAGCTCTTTCGAGCAGGGACTGTCTTTTCTTCATGTTAAATTTGTGAAGCGCTGCGTACGACTGGTAGCGCTATAGAAATGATTTGTAGTAGTAGTTGCACCTTCTGGATGTGCGCAGGGCTCTGTTGCAGTATCTGCAGTTGTCAAATGCTTTCAGGACCTCTGATCACCTTTTTGTATTGTCAGGTCCTCGCAGAGGGTCTCCAGCGTCTAAAGCCACTGTAGCCCGTTGGCTTAAGGAAGCCATTTTTTCTGCATATCTGCAATCTGGCTGGCCTCCGCCTGACGCCTTTAAGGCACATTCCACAAGAGCGATTTCTTCCTCTTTGGCTGAGACGAGAGCACTCTCTCTTCAAGAGATATGTAGTGCTGCTACTTGGGCTTCTAAGCTCTCTTTTGCCCGTCATTACAAGCTAGATGTGGCTGCTAGATGTGGACGCGCTTTTTGGAGCAGAAGTGCTTGCGCGTGGTGTGGCTTGTTCCCGCCCTCTCTAGGGATTGCTTTGATACATCCCATTCGTAATGGATTCATCTGCTGCTGATGACAAGGAAGGGAAAATTAGGTTCTTACCTTGGTAATTTTCTTTCCTTTAGTCACAGGAGATGAATCCATGATACCTCCCTGATTGACTCTGTTTTGTGTTCAGTTTTTCCTGCAGACATGTTCCCTCATTGGGAGAAGTTGGAAACCAGTCTTCAGGATTTCTGTTCTACTACAGGAGGTTGAGTTCGTCCCTCCTTTATGTTATTGCTCCTGTTCTGGGGCGTTCATTCGCTGTGAGGAAAGTTCATGTTATGCTACTTTGCGGTTTAACACTGCTTTGGAAGCTTCAAATACTGAGGCAGATGGAGCTAGCCATCCTAGAGGCACTATGGTTTTCAGTGTTCTCTGTCTCCCCCTGCTGGTAGGTGGACACAACCGATTCGTAATGGATTCATCTGCTGTGACTAAAGGAAAGAAAATTACCAAGGTAAGAACCTAATTTTCCCATCCCTCAATCTAACTCCCTTGATTTCACTACTAGCATTTAGCAGTCTTAGCATCGGTTCCAGAACTAGGTCAAATAACATCGAGGAGAGTGGGCAACCCTGCCTTGTTCCCTGACAAACTTTGAAGCTCTTCGAAAGCCCCCCATTAACAGCTATCTGTGCCTCTAGGCCGTTGTATAAAGCTTTGAGGCCCCTCAGAAAACCGTCTGGGATGCCTACCCACTCTAGAACCTGAAATAGAAACCCCCACTTCACTTGGTCAAAAGCCTTGGCGGCGACCAGGCTCACCACTATTGCCGGCTCATCTTGTAATCTACATTGGGCCATGGACAATAGTGCTTTCCTAATATGTAAGACTGAGTGTCGGTTGGGTACAAAGCCCACTTGATCTGACCCTATTAAATCTGGCAGATAATCCGCCAACCTACCGGCCAATATTTTCACCAGCAATTTAATATCAACGTTGATTAGTGAAATGGGGCGATATGAATCTGGTTCCTCGGGAGCCTTACCAGGTTTCAATAAAAGAAAATCCCGCCATGCTCTCAAACTTCGGAAAGCCCCCTCCCTGTATAACCGAGAGATGATATTCAAACAACGGGCCTAAAATAGTGTTGCAATATTTTGTAGAACTCTCCTGAAAACCCATCAGCCCCTGGGGCCGAATGAGATTTCAGCCATTTGATGGCCTGTTGCAATTCTTTTGGCTGTAGTGGTGTGTCCAATCTGTCCACTGCAGCTTCACTAAGGCAAGGCATCCCTGCTTTTTCCAATATGTCTCGCACCCGCTCGCTGGGTGTCGATTCCCTTTCTGCATAAAGGTGTCTAAAGTGTTCACACAGTACGTCTTGTATAACATCTGGGCTAGTCACTACCTTTCCGTTTTTGTTATTCAACACTGATATTGTATTATTGCCTCTACCCTTCTTTATCATTTTAGCCAACATGCCCCCTGTTCTGTTCCCAAATCTGGCCAAACGATATTTCTGGTAAATTCCATTCCATTGAGTTTGTTCGTGTAGCAAAGAATTTATAGTCGCCAGTACTGACAGATAGTTATCTTTATGGGTTTCTGTAGGGGAAGCGATATATCTTCGCCTGGCTCTATGCAATTGCTGATTCAAGAGACTCAAATTAGTGGCATTTTTCCTGCGTCTTGCTGCCATATATGCTATCAGTTCTCCCCTCAGTACTGCCTTTACGGCACACCAAAATAACTGAGGGTTAGATTTGTGCATTTTATTATGTGACACATACTCCTCCCATTTCCTTTGTAAAAACATTTTAAATTCTTTATCTTTGGACAAATAACTAGGGAATCTCCAGCTCTTAATTGAGGAGAAACTTTTGAGGGCTGCCAGCACAAACCACACCGGTGCGTGGTCTGAGATCACTATCTCTTCGTCTTGCCCCTTCCACCCATGGAAAAAGATCTGTGGTGACTAAAATGTAATCCAGACGGGCCCACGATCCATGAGCTCTGGACCTATGCGAGAATTCTCGTTCAAAAGTCTCCACACATCGAGCACAGAGAGAGAGGCTGCAAATTCCCTCAACGTTCCTCTTTCTCGCCCTCCCTGAGACTTTTTTCCCTGGACTACTTCTAGATCTCTCAACAGTCTCGAGAAAAATTGCTTCTGAAAAGGAGTAGGAGCTTACACGTTAAGTAAAAAGAGCTCTCTGCCCTGTATCCATAGTTTAATCAAAATATATTGCCTCTGCGGATCCTTCAAAATGGTCTCTGCTGTGTAGGCCAGGTTTTTATGAAACCAATCTGCCACGCCTCCTTTATCAGGTAGCTCAGCTCAAGCTGCTCTTAGAGTGGATGATGTATCTGGACAAGCACTGGGTGCAATTAGAGCAGGAGATGGTGGGAGGGTTCTCAATTCGGGCTCTCTTGTGGATGCCTCTGGGTTCCCTTAAACGTTTTCTCAGGCTTGCCCTTCTTGGAGTTGCCAATACGTTTTAGCATTTGGCATGCGGTGCGCATAAAGTTCGTACCTTAAGTGCATTTTTATCACACTCTCATGCAATCTACCCCTGAATTTACACCAGGGTTGTTCACCTCCTCTTTTTTTGTTAGCTGGGAGAGCCGGGGTCTCTGAGTCCTGGGTCAACAGGTGTTTGGCAATACTATAATATCTTTTAAAGCTCTTCGAGATGAGTATGGGCTTGGGGATTTTGATTATTTATTTTTTTTGTCAAGTTTGGGATTTTATGCGTCGGAAAGTCTTACCACATTGGGCATGAAAGAATTCTCCGCTACTCTTTCGAATGAGGGTGGGCAAGGGCCTTGTATCTTTTGATGTGTATCCCTGTCGCCTGCCTCTGTGAGGAGTGCTGGGAGACCTTACTGGGTTTTTGGTTAACCCTTGATCAGTGGGGATCTATTTAAAAGACCCTGTTGCACATCTCTGTTTCTGTTAATTTAAGGGAACGCATAAGATTGTGTACCAATGGTACTATATTCCAGCTTGTCTTCAGAAAACTTTTGGGTCAGTCACTTCCTTTCCTGGAGAAAGTACGATCAGCCAGGAACTTTTGTACATATTTGGTGGGAGTGTCCTCAGGTTCAGCTGTATTGGCAAATGGTTTTACAGTTAAATGATATTTTTACATGCTTCTGTATCTATGGACTTGACTATCTTGCTTCTTAATGGTGCCCCCTCCCCCCCCACCCTCCCGGGCATGTGTGCCTCAGACCAGTGGTTTGTGGCCTTCATGGCTATGGCATCTTACCTGTGTTTAGTGTTCTTTTGGAAGAATTCAGCGACCCTCCCCCCTCCCCTAGAGATCATTTGCTGCTTAAAGTTGATCAGCTTTGTTTAATGACCATGCTGACTGCTTTGAAGCATGATTCCATATCATCAAGCTGATCAATCCATAGACTGGTGGGTTGTGTCCATCTACCAGCAGGTGGAGATAGAGAGCAAACTTTTGCCTCCCTATATGTGGTCATGTGCTGCCGGAAACTCCTCAGTATGTTCTCTATCTCAGCAGGTGGTGGTCACACACAGCAGCAGCTCTGGCTAGGCCTCCAAGCCTAATTTTTAGGTTTTGTTGAGTGCCTGGGGTTGAGGGCTCTTTTGAGCAAGTGCAAACCTGGTGGTGCCAGGTCCCTCCTTTTCTCCCCCCTCCCGCTGGCTCCGTTAAAAAAAAAAAATTTTGAACGTCCTTAAAGGCGTTTATTTCGACGTTTATTTAAGCGTCTATTGCAGCTACTCACTGGGACACCAGGTCGTTACAGCTCGGAGCGGACAGCAGGTAATTTTTACCTTTTTATAGCGGGCAGGGGGTTCCCCGATTCTTCTCCTCGTGGCATATGGCGTCGGAGGGCGAGGGCGCAAAGGGTCGCTCCCCGGATCGCTGGAGCGCTTCTAGAGGGGATGCGGGGGTCTTCAAGCCTGATTCGCCCTTGTTGGGTGACAGTTTCGTGACCGATGTATGTCCCGGTCCTTCCTCCGGCGTGGCGGTTTTTCCCGCCATAAACGCCCATCCCCCGCTCCTCGCCTCCGCCATCTTGGCCGGCCACGCGGCTCGGACGGCTTCTTCATGGGCCGCCCTTGAGGTTGGAGACATTAATGCCATGAACGCCCTTAATTTGGGCGACGGCACAAAAGCGGCTAAAGTTAAGAGCCGTTCTTCCCGTGCGGCTCCTTCGCGGAGTGTCGCGCCGGACGCCATCTTGGATGCGCAGCATGTCTCTCCCCCGCTCTTGCGAGCGCCGGTTGAGGGTGCGTCTAGGGCTGTTGCCCTAGGCTGCGGAAGTGCACAGTCTGGGGGGTTTCTCCCCCGAGTTTGTTTTGCTGCTGCATCAGGCCTTCCTCATGCACAACGCTGCCCCTGCTCCCTCGTCTGGTAAAGAGGTTGAGGTTCCCAGAGGTAAACGCCCTCGGGTTGATTCCCAGGCCTTGGAGGAATTTGTCTCCTCCGATGTAGATGAGGGCAGCGTGTCTGAGTTCTCCCAACGGTCCTTTGCGGATTCCTTGGAGGAGACGGATCCCCGCTTGGTTGGAGCGGATGACCCCTCTGCAGCGCGGCTTTTTAGCCCAGAGGATTTGCCCAACCTGTTGCTACAGGCCATGGACACTTTGAAGATTTCCTCTCCGGAGGACGTCTCTCCCTCAGCCCCTGTTGGCTCTGCCATTATGCTGGGGACGAAGCGCCCGCCTAGAACCTTCCACGTGCATGATGCTATGCACACCTTAATTTCGGCTCAATGGGATGTCCCAGAAGCGAGCCTTAAAGTGGCTAGGGCTATGTCCCGCCTCTATCCTTTGGCTGTGAGTGAACGTGAGGCCTATCTGTGGCCTACCGTGGATTCTTTAATCACTGCGGTGACTAAGAAAACGGCGTTGCCGGTGGAAGGTGGCACGGCCCTAAAGGACGCCCAAGACAGAAGATTGGAGGCGGCCTTAAGGTCGTCCTACGAGGCTACTGCTTTAAATTTGCAGGCCTCAGTTTGCGGTTCCTATGTGGCCAGGGCGTGCCTGACTATGGTGCGGCGGGCTTCCCCCTCGGATTCTTCCTTGAGGGATGATTGGCCGGCCCTGGAATCGGGCTTGGCCTATTTGGCAGACTTGCTGTATGATGTCTTGAGAGCCTCAGCTAAAGGCATGGCTCAGACAATCTCTGCGCGGCGGTGGCTTTGGCTGAAGCATTGGTCTGCGGACCACGCTTCTAAATCCCGCCTGGCTAGATTGCCTTTTAAAGGCAAGCTGCTCTTTGGGGTCGAGCTGGACAAAATCGTGACCGATCTCAGCACGTCTAAGGGCAAGAAGTTACCAGAGGTCAGGGCTCGAGCTAGTGCTCGCCCCGGTACCTCCAGAGGACGGTTTCAGGAAGCCCGTCGGTACCGCCCGGGCAGGTCGGGCTCTTCTGCCTCCTCTTCCTTTAAGAGGACCTTCTCCCCCAAGCAGCGTTCCTTTCGCAGAGACCGCCGTCCCGGAGGTGCTCCCTCCGGTCCTCCCCCAGGGTCTCGTACCCAATGACGGGGTCTTGGTCCACGCCCCAGTGCAGATTGGAGGACGGCTGTCCTCGTTTCTGGGCGAGTGGACCACAATAACTTCAGACGCTTGGGTGCTGGAAGTCATCAGAGACGGCTACAAGCTAGAGTTCTGCCGACCCTTAAGAGACGGGTTTGTACTCTCTCCCTGCAAGTCTCCGGTCAAAGCTGTGGCAGTGCAGCAGACCTTGGACAATCTCATCCGCCTGGGGGCGGTCGTTCCGGTGCCAGAAAATCAGCTTGGCAAGGGACGTTACTCCATTTACTTTGTGGTACCAAAGAAAGGAGGTTCTGTCCGGCCTATCCTCGACCTCAAGGGGGTCAATCGGGCCTTGAAAGTTCGGCACTTTCGCATGGAGACTCTCCGCTCTGTTATAGCGGCAGTGAAGGCAGGGGAGTACCTGGCATCCTTGGACATCAAGGAAGCGTACTTGCATATTCCCATCTGGCCTCCTCATCAACGCTTCCTGCGTTTTGCAGTTCTGGGCCGACACTTCCAGTTCAGAGCCCTCCCGTTCGGGTTGGCTACTGCTCCGCGGACCTTCTCCAAAGTAATGGTGGTCATCGCGGCCTTCCTGAGGAAGGAAGGGAGTACAAGTTCATCCTTATCTGGACGACTGGTTGATCCGAGCCCCCTCTTATGCAGAGTGCGGCAAAGCTGTGAACCGGGTGGTTGCTCTTTTGAGCTCCCTGGGATGGATCATCAACTGGGAGAAAAGCCAGCTGCGCCCCACTCAGTCCCTGGAGTATCTGGGAGTTCGATTCGACACCCAAGTGGGCAGAGTGTTCCTGCCAGACAATCGGATTGTCAAGCTTCAGGCTCAGGTGAACCAGTTCCTAGTAGCCTCTCCTCTTCGGGCTTGGGACTATGTGCAGCTGTTGGGCTCTATGACGGCCACGATGGAAGTAGTGCCCTGGGCCAGGGCTCATATGAGACCACTTCAACACTCTCTGCTGCAGCGCTGGACTCCGGTGTCGGAGGATTATGCTGTGCGCCTTCCCTTGGGCCCAGCAGTGCGCAAGGCGCTGAGCTGGTGGACGCAGACAGACAAGTTGTCTGCAGGAATGCCTCTGGTGACCCCAGAGTGGATTGTCGTCACGACGGACGCTTCCTTGTCGGGCTGGGGAGCCCACTGCTTGGGAAGGACAGCGCAGGGACTCTGGTCTCCTGCAGAGGCAAAGTGGTCTATCAACCTCCTAGAACTCAGAGCCATTCGGTTGGCGCTTTTGGAGTTCATCCCGGTACTGGCGTTGAAACCGGTACGGGTTCTGTCGGACAATGCCACGGCTGTGGCCTATGTCAACCGCCAGGGAGGTACCAAGAGCGCCCCTCTAGCCAAGGAGGCTATGAATCTATGCCAGTGGGCGGAAGCGAACCTGGAGCAGCTTTCAGCGGCCCACATTGCCGGAGTCATGAATGTCAAGGCGGACTTTCTCAGTCGCCATACCTTGGAGCCCGGAGAGTGGCAACTATCTGCTCAGGCGTTCTTGGACATCACGAAGCGCTGGGGCCAGCCGAGCCTAGATCTGATGGCGTCATCGGCCAATTGCCAAGTGCCGCGCTTCTTCAGCAGAGGACGGGACCCTCGATCCCTGGGAGTAGATGCTCTTCTCCAACAGTGGCCGACTCAAGAGCTTCTCTATGTGTTCCCGCCCTGGCCCATGTTGGGCAGGGTGCTAGACCGGGTGGCAAAGCATCCCGGCAGGGTAAGCCTGGTGGGTCCGGATTGGCCCAGACGTCCCTGGTATGCGGACTTGATCAGGCTCTCAGTCGACGATCCTCTGCGACTGCCAGTGGAGCAGGGCCTGTTACATCAGGGTCCCGTGGTGATGGAGGATCCCTCCCCCTTTGGTCTTACGGCCTGGCTATTGAGCGGCAGCATCTGAGGAAGAAGGGCTTCTCAGACAAGGTCATTGCCACTATGCTGAGAGCGAGGAAGCGCTCTACTTCTACTGCTTACGCCAGGGTTTGGCGTATCTTTGCAGCGTGGTGTGAAGCAGGCTCACTTTCTCCCTTCACTGCTCCAATTTCTTCAGTGTTGGCGTTCCTGCAAGAAGGTCTAGAGAAAGGCGTGTCGCTCAGTTCCCTTAAAGTCCAGGTAGCGGCTCTGGCTTGCTTCAGGGGCCGCCTGAAGGGTGTTTCCCTGGCTTCGCAGCCAGATGTGGTGCGCTTTCTCAAGGGAGTTAATCACCTGCGCCCTCCTCTGCACTCAGTGGTGCCTGCGTGGAATCTCAACCTGGTGCTAAGAGCATTGCAGAAGCCGCCTTTTGAACCCTTGTCGAGGGCATCTCTGAAAGACCTGACGTTGAAAGCAGTCTTTTTGGTGGCTATCACTTCAGC